>NW_025110888.1:0-600000 GCF_015476425.1 Leptopilina heterotoma | reverse complement strand
CAAAAAAAATAAAGTACAGGCATTAAATTAAAAATAAAATTGTAAAAAAAATTTGTTCAAAATTAAAAAAATTAAAATTTTTTTTTTTAATTTAAAAAAAATAAAAAAACTATAATGCAGGCATTATATTATTCTAATGTCAGTCTCAACCCTGTAAAATGCAAAAAATAGTTCAATAAAACATTTTATAATTTAAATTGCAGCGCGACGACGTGATGCGCTATATTCAAAAATTCATTTCTCGAAAAAAGAAAGGGTTTTTTGGAAAACAAGTATTTCATTAGAAAAAAGCTCAGAAATCTTTTAAAAATAAAAGGTAAAAGAAAAAATGGACCCAAAGATGCGAAAAGAGAAAGTTTATTTTTATTTTTTCAAAATTTGTGTCAAAATAAAAAATTTTTTGAAAATAGACTATCCTATTCGAAAGCCCATGAAAAAATCTAAAAAAACCCATATCCTAATTTTTTTTAAAAAATTTTTCCTCTAATTATAAGAAATAATCAAAGTGGAGCGTGTCACGCAAAAGTTCAGAACTTCTACCCCCTCCCCGTCGGACAATTTTTTATCAAATTTAAAAACATTTATCCGACAAATTACTAATGTATAGGGCATATCATAAAAAAATTTGGAAATAATTGTACATTTTTTTTGGTGGACTTTTGACGTGATATCCACCATATGTATAAAATTTTATATTTATAAAAAATTTTGTATTTCTATATATGTACACAAATTTTTATATATATATATATATCGACGCCTCCCGTTCATATAATGCTTATTAAAAAGCTAATGCCATATAGTTCCTATTCAAGATTCTGGGCCATATAGTTCTTATTCGATATTCCGGGGAATATAGTTCTTATTAAAGTTCAGGGTATTATAAGTCTTATTCAAGTTTTAGGGTAATAAAGGTCTTATTCAAAATGTAATCCGATATAATTCTTATTCAAATGTAATAATAAATCATTTCTTTTTATGATTGAAGGTTAATATTTCTGCTTTTATAGATAGCAACTTATAATAATATTTAAACATTAATAAAATCCAGAATATAATTTTTCAATTCATTTTTAAATAATAATTAATTATTAACTATTTATTTATATCGTTTTTATCGCAGAAGATGAGTATTAAAAATCAATACAGAATAAAGGAAACATATAATAAAAATATGAACAAAAAAATATATAGTTTAACTTTATGAAATTGGACTTCTAGAGTCACATTACATGAAAATATAGTAAAAAATCATACTCGGAAATTTACAGCAATAAGATTCATTCCTCTATGAGGAAAAGACAATAAGACAACTATAGTAATAAAAAATAGATAATATTAATGATAATAAATTTCAAATTTATTTAAACAAATTAGTCATTTTGTCGACAATAAAATTTCGTTTAAATAATCATGTTAATAAAGAATAAACTAAGTTTTAAAACTAGGTAAACAATAAAACGTGTAAAATGTAAATAACAGTTCTTTTAAACTTTTGAAAATATTAATCTTAACCCGTAGGTAATTAATAACTATTATTAATCTGTGTATTACTCCTTTTCGTCACTTGGAGTTTGATCAATTATTTTCTCTTGAAAAGAGTTGTAATAGTCGTGATACTTTGGGGGAATGATGTTACTTTGACATAAAGATTTTAGATCCTTCAACTTGGCAGCGGATAGTCCTTGGTAACTAAAATAAGCTCTTTTCAGTGCGTACTTCTTCACATTAACATTGTTCTTTCCTTTTCTAGTAATGAGATTTTCGAAATCCATGTCGAATGATAGTTTGTACTGCAGTTGGTTACAGTATTCTTTAGAAGCTGACACTTGCTTTACTTTAGAAATTTGCAATTGACATGTTTGTTTCTTATTGTTTTTTAATACAATTTTCATCCAGTTCATCTGAGATGACAAGTCCTTGAAGTCAAAAATCATATTGTAATTCACTGGTATGACTTGATATTTCGGCTCCGTTAATTTAGAACTTGTAATAATATCACACCATTCGCTAAGATTGTAAATCTTTTTTCCTTTGGAGTGTCTCTCTATCAAAGCGTGAACAGAGTCTCCTTCATTTTGCGTATGCCCTACTTCAAGAAATGAATGTCGAATATTGATATTAAATTTTGAAGAAGCGTTAACATACATTGAGAAAACATTCCTATTCCTGTTTTGTCCCGCACAATTGTCAGACCAGAAATAAAAGTCCGTGATTCCTTCCGATACTCTTTTCTCAATGTAATGGTATAGGCAACTAGCCACTTCATTAGATCCTTTCCGTGCGTCGTTTTCATTCCAAACATAGCAGTGACCTGCGTGTTGTCCAATGTCGTATAAAGTGAAATTATAAATTGAAAGTTTACGTTTGTAGTATAATGAGCTCGCTTCTGTTTTTGGTGTCGACAAAACCTTTTCAAAATCAAACGTGGCCATACATGCATGTTTATTATTTTTAATCATTACTTTTTCTTCTTCTTTTAATTTCCTCGAGTTTTCCTTGTTTTTAATGTGAATATTGTACACATCTGATAATTTTCTTTTATCCTCAACTGAAGCATTTTTAAATTTTTCACAATGATCACATTGGTCCTTTCTTGGTTTGAAGAAACCAATATTAAATTTTGTATTAAAAACATCGTAGTAATGATGCTTTGTGGCCATTGGTTTCTTTTCTTCAGTCATGTAAGTAACATACATATTATATATTTTGCTTAAGCTTAACGTTTCTTCCAAATACTCGCGAGTTGAATCATTTCTAGCATAATGAGAGTCAATTCTAGGGAAAAAATTAATATGCTCCATCACACTTGCTGTGACTTCTTTATCAATAGCTCTAGGTCTTAATTTTGACATTCCTCGCTTGTCGATTAGAATTGGGTCATTATTTCGAAATTTCCTTAGTGCTGTATTAACAGTTGATTTACTTATATTTAATGTATTTAGGAACATTGTTTGACACACGATTATTTTCTTATCTCTTTCATTAATGCTATATATTTTGCGATGAACTCTTTCACTTCTATTTGAATTATCTAGATTATTGCTTTCCGAGACGTGTCTTAGAATAAAATCATATTTTCGAGAATGATCCGCTATACTCCAGTATTCATCAAAAAATTTTTTTCTTGCAGCTTCAGAGATTTTTTTTCACACTGGAATCTACATTCAGAGCCACACGTTCTTTGAATAGATCGAGCTAAAACAATTTTTTTTGTTGAACGTGAAGTATATTCTAATCCTTGATTAGCTGATTTTTTTAAAATATTTTTTTTCCATTTCTCAGTATTGCATAATCTTTTTCTTGACAATTGTTTGACTGGTTCTTCGCTTGGTCTTTTCTCTCCTTTATCCATAGATTCACTTGAACTTATGTCAATATTTGAATTAGTTGATTCTCCATGATCGTTAGCAACTTCTATATCTTCATCTGAAGATTCAAAAACTTCTTCCTGCACCCCTGAAATATCGTTCCAACAGTCCGTATCATTCTCCATGTCATTATCGTTATTTACAAAATCAGTAGCATTAAAAACATCCCCGTTTGCAAAATTAGACATATTTGATTTGAAAGGATCGAAGTCATCAATTGGAAATAAATTGCTCATATCAATTACAGGTATTTCATTTTCATTGCTTTTTGAAGTCAGGAATGTATCCTTGCCCTTGGTTATGATGTTTCTCGAATCCATATCAAATAACTCATTCATTTCTTCAGCGAAATCTGAATTGAATTGAAGTAAATTAATTAAAAAAATTTTTTATTTAATTATTATTTTTTACTTATTTACTTTTTTTTAATTCATTCATTTCTTCAGCAAAATCTGAATTGAATTGAATTAAAATTAAAATTTTTTTATTTTTTACTTATTTATTTTTATTTTTTACTTATTTATTTACATATTTACTTTTTTTAAAATTCATTCATTTTTTTCAGCGAAATCTGAATTGAATTGAATTAATTAAAAAATTTTTTTATTTATTTATTATTTTTTCCTTATTTACTTTTTTTTAATTCATTCATTTTTTCAGCAAAATCTGAATTGAATTAATTAAAAAAAATTTTTATTTATTTATTATTTTTTCCTTATTTACTTTTTTTTAATTCATTCATTTTTTCAGCGAAATCTGAATTGAATTAATTTTCAAAACTTTTTTATTTTTACTTATTTATTTTTATTTTTTACTTATTTATGTACTTATTTACTTTTTTTTAAATTCATTCATTTCCTTAGCGAAATCTGAATTGAATTAAATTAATTAAAAATTTTTTTTATTTATATATTATTTTTTTACTTATTTATTTACTTATTTACTTTTTTTAAATTCATTCATTTCTTTTGCGAAATCTGAATTGAATTAAATTAATTAAAAAATTTTTTTATTTATTTATTATTTTTTACTTATTTATTTATTATTTTTTACTTATTTACTTTTATTTTTTACTTATTCATTTCTTTCGCGAAATCTGAATTGAATTAAATTAATTTAAAATTTTTTTTATTTATTTATTATTTGTTTACTTATTTATTTTTACTTTTCACTTATTTACTTATTATTTACTTTTTTTAATTCATTCATTTCTTCAGCGAAATCTGAATTGAATTAAATTAATTGAAAAAATTTTTTAAATATTTTTAATTTTTTACTTATTTATTATTATTATTATTTTTATTTTATTTTAAATTATTAACCGGTTGAAGTGGATGGTCTTGGATCCATTTTAAATCTAAGTATTTTCTTGAATGATTGTATTCTTAATTCTTATAAGTCTACACAGAAAAATAGTAAACGTGAATTTTTTACTCTGTTACAATTTTTGAAAAATTATTTCATTACTTGATTTTTAATTAATTAATAAAACAATATTCCATAACTTTGTAAATTTTAGTTAACCTTATTAAATATTCAAAAAATATGAAATGAATATTTTTAACACATACCAGTTGAATAATCTGTTGAAAATTTGTTGCAAATCTATTTCTTTATTAATTAATGTGACATTTTATTGTCATTATTATTAATGTGACATTTTATTGTGAACCAACTGTCAAAAAACAAAAATAAACGAAATATTATTTTTGATTAATATGAATGACACACTGAATTTCAAATCATTATAATTGTACTCATTTTCAAAATGTATTTAATTTTTTGAAATCATAAAAAAAATTTCTTTTAGATCCTTTTATAAATTTATAAATTAGGTTATGTCAATTTTGCGAAGACAAAAATAAAATATTAAAAAATTATTCTTTTAATTTATTTTATATGGATTCAGAAACAATTATTAAGAGCAATTATCAATTAATGAATAATGGATTTGTAGTTTTTGTTAATTGATATCAAATCAACAAAATTTACTTTGCGTAGTTTATGCATATTGGATTTTGCAAACTTACAATTATGAAATGATTTTGTACTATTTTTAATCATGAAATTCCCATATTACCTGTAAGAATTAATATTTTATTGATTCAAATATTGACAAAAATTCAAGTGAACCACCTGTTATTAAGGGAAAAAAGTATATAAAAATAAAAGAAAATTGTATGATTAATAAATTAATATAATTAATATTATTAATATTAATAAGTATTATAAATAAATTTTAAATATAATACAAGGAAATTAGAATAAGAATTATATCGGATTACATTTTGAATAAGACTTTTATTACCTTATAACTTGAATAAGACTTTTATTACCCTAAAACTTGAATAAGACTTATAATACCCTGAACTTGAATAAGAACTATATTCCCCGGAACATCGAATAAGAACTATATGGCCCAGAATCTTGAATAGGAACTATATGGCATTAGCTTTTTAATAAGCATTATATGAACGGGAGGCGTCGATATATATAAAAGAAAACCTTTATGTTAGTCACTTACAACTTTCAGAAAGTTTTAAGTATTTTACATTTAAAGCGTACGAGCCAGTTTAAACTAGAAAATTAATATACAATTAAAAATCTTGTAAGGCTCTAAGCAAAACTAAATTTTATCTTAGACTTTGTTAGATGCGGAGCAGAACTTGTCGACATAAATATGACAGAACTTAAAAGTCCTTAAATATACTATACCAAATCCAAACAGATTCTGAATTCTATCTCAGACTTTGTTAAACTCTGAGCAGAACTTGTCGGTTTAGAAATGATAGAACTTAAGAGCCCTTAAATATACTATCCCTACCAACACCTTACAGACTCTAAGTAAAGTTTGTAGGTATTAAAAGTATCTATTTAGAACTTATTGTACTCTAAAAGATTCTAAAGCAACTTTAAATTTCGACTCGGGAAATTATCCTTTGTATAGTTTGAGCATTATCAAATCTGAGTTTGAAAAGTCTGAAAAAGTCTCTTTAGAATGATAATAGTAAGTAAAAAATGTACTACACGAGTTTCTCAACAAAAAAGGAGTACAAAATTCAAAAAAGTATTTCATATCTTGACAATTTAATTTAAAACAACTCTTCTAAATTTAGACCTTACTTAATAATATTAGTAACTCAGGCTTTTCAAAATTACACAGTTAAATTTTGATTTCGATTGTATTAAATAAATATTTTATTTTTAAGCTTTCACCTTTTTTTGAAAATTAATTATTTAGAAATATTTTTTGTAACAGTAATACAGGCATTATTTTTATGACACTCTCAACTCTATAAAATACAAAGAGCTTTTACTAAAGCAGATGAAGATAAAACAGAGATATCCCAGCAAACACGTTACGTATCTGTTACATTTCAAATAGAGCACATTGTTATATAACACTGTTACTGGATGGTAATATAACAGTTCAATAATTTTTTCAAGTAACTATTATATAACTGTGTGATATATTTATTACATTACAAAGTGATAATTTTTGTCTGGTTAAATTTTTCTCTAATTGTTACATAACTGTTACGAAACTGTGTTACATAACAGATACATAATTTTGTTATTTTTAATAAAATAGGTCACCTTATTATATCACACTGTGACAATATTATTATGTAACCATTATATAATAAGATAGTAACAATGTTATATAACACTGTTACTGGATGGTGATATAACGGTTACATAACATATGTGATATATTATTTTACACTGTTACCGAGCGTTAATATAAAAGTGATATATATTTTCTTAATATATTTATTCCATAATATTCTCCAATTTTTAACTCATCATCAAATAGTTTATATTTGAGAAAAATAAGCATCTTTACCTTTTAATAAATAAGAACTTCTTTGCGCGAACAATAAAAAATTGCTTTTATATATGTTTTTACAACTTCCCGAAGGATAAACAATTATGACTGAAAAAATCGATTTTTACACCAGCTAAAATTAAAAGTTCTTTTTGTCCTACCTGCACGAAAAGTACACTGTTAGAAATGTTCTGAAATTTCCGCCAAAATTAAGATACAAAAGTATATTAATTTTCCAAATGATGTAACTGATAGCATCTGTCAGTTACTTTTGCTTGAAATTTGCCAAATGTTACTTAAGATCCCTAAATGTTTCTTAAAAAAAAAACTGTTTCTGGAAACGTAGAATGAGTAACGAATTTTTAAGGTATATAAAGGAAAAATTGGTAGCTGGTTTCAAAAAATTGGGAAAGTTACTGAAAATTGCGAAACTGTAAAAAAATAGTAACTGGAAACTTAGAATAAGAATAGCGTATTTTTAAGTTACATAAAGGGGAAATCAGTAACTGGTTTCAAAAAATTGGGAATGTTACTGAAAATTGCGAAACTGTAAAAAAAAGTAACTAGAAACTTAGAATAAGTAGCGTATTTTTAAGTTACATAAAGGGGAAATCAGTAACTGGTTTCAAAAAATTGCGAAAGATACTTAAAATTACGAAACTGTAACAAAAATTAAAGTTACTGCAACTGAATTAGGGTGCGCACGGTCAACTGCGCGCAGCTTGGAAATACAGCAGGAAGTGCATAACTTAAAATGCGCTACGAAAAGATGTTTGTGAGTGGAAAATTTTGTAGTGTAAAGTAATTAAAAAGAGTAAAAGATAATAAGAAAAGTGTTAAAAGTGTTCAATTTTTGGATTATATGAAAAAATCACATTTCCGCAAACAAAAAGTAAGTAGATACATGTATATGTAAAATAATTCTTTTTAATGCGTTATTAGAAATATTTCTTTGGGAATGATGGTCCTCTAGCATATAGGGCCGATGCAGGGAAGCAGTACCGTCACTAGAGTGAGCCTAAAGAAAAATGCTTTTCAGGTTACGATACTGCTTCTAATGAAAAATTTTTAAAAACGTTTTAATCAATTTGTTATAAATGAAAAATGAAATTGTGAGTTTAAAATAATCAAGGCATGCATATAATCTTAGTAATTTGTAACATATAATTGAAAGGCGTTATTAGTTTTTAAAGAAACACAATTTCTTTATTAATTTATCTCATATTATTTATTACATGTAATATTACATTGTAATATTAGAGTAGTATTGAAAAGTCCGCCGTAAGGTAATAAGGTAATATTACTGTAATATTATACAGGTTACATTTACAGTAATGTTAGAATAAAGTACACAAAATTCTGTTTCAGAATTGTTACCGTTAGTGTTCCTAAATTCTCGAGAATTTAAGATGGGGTAATATAACCAAGGGAATTACGGTAATTTAATTATTTCAAGAGAATATTGATAATTTAAGTTTATTTATTTAAATAATGTATATTTATTATTTTTATGGATATTTATACATATATTTTAGCACAATTACGATTATTAATTTTTTTTAAAGAATTCTTTTAGTAATTTTTGTAAATAAAAAAGTTTACACATATTTTTTATCTTATAAATCTAATGTCATTTAAATTATTTATAAAATAATATGCGTAAGTCAGTACGAATAAAAGTTTAGATACTTTAAAATCTAGACATATAAATAATAAAGAATAATATTTTTTACATTACACAATGCATTTTTAAATTTTTTAAATAAATATTTTAAAATTGTATGTGAATAAATATATTCAAATTAGGGACAAAATTTACAAAAGAATTTAATTTTATTTTGTGTTTTTGTCTTCAATGCTTTTCAAATATTTCCATACACTTACCAAAGTGTAATGATAAAAGTGAGGTTATGGTACATTGTCTAAAATTCTCGGAGAATTTAATTGTCCGTTATATTCTCTGTAATATTCTCATTCTCGATAATATAACCTACTTAGAAGAACACTAGTTACCGTGTAACATTACTATGTTACACAATAATAACAATAAGTTCATCATATTCGCATTATAAAAAATTTTATGATCTTTTTTGTAACATTATTGTAATATTATAGTAATGTTAGAGTAATTTTATGGCGATATATTATTTACCTGTAATATTACCTTGAGGAGTAATTTTTCTTTTACTGTAATATTACGTCTTACTTAGGTTTAAAAATATGAATTTCAGTCAAATTTTCTTAAGTGTATTAAGCTGATATTAAAATTTGTGTTAGTAATATTTTATTTTAATTCGAGACTATCACAATTTTTTTTTGCAGATTGATAAAAATGTTTTTCTGTTGCTTTTGTGATTTTAAAACGAAAAAAATAAAATGTCACTTACAACATCATAGATTTCATAGAAATGTGACATCCAATTTTCATTGCGGTTTTGAGAAATGTTCAAAATTTTTCGAAATAGAGAATTCATTAAGAAGTCACTTATCACGAAAGCACAATATAACATTTAAGCGGGAGCATACATTTCATTGTGATGACAGAATTGCAAATAAAGAAGCAAAGTATATTTCTACCTTAGACATCTGCAAAAAAGAGCTTAATAATTACTCTCTTCCAATTAAACATTTAAAAACTCATATAAAAGATATAATCTTAAGGCGAAATGTCCCTATGAGAATTGCGATAAATCTTACAACAATATAAATTCCTTTACTGGGCATTTGTCTAAACAACATAGGACTATTTTTAGCGAAGAACAGCAGCCATCGTTAGAAAGAAATGAGTTGTATACAGAAGTTAATGATAAAAACACCAATTATGATAATACTGAAGTTGAAATGACGGAAAATGCAGACTTCGATTATTCAACTATTATCGATTCCGATTCAAATTCTCATGCAGCAAGTGACAATTGTTCCGACTTATATCTTTCAAATGTTGCACAATTGTTTTTAAAATTAGAATGCCAATTTATGATTCCTGCTAGTACGATTGAGTATATTATATCTGGCGAATTCAATAATCATGAGCAAAGTCAGGATATAATAAAGCATAATTTAAAGAAAAGTTTACTCGAACAAGAAATAACTCCAGAAAATGTAGATGCTATTATTAATGAGGTATTTCAAAGTGATTTATTTTCCAAAAGTCATACTTCTCTTAATTCAAGTTACAAACGGAATAAATTTTATAAAAATAATTTTGATTATGTGGAGCCTCAACCGCAACTTATTAATGTCTTAGATGGTAAATATAAATATTTTTACTACGTCCTAATAGCTGAAACAATAAAGGCGATGTATAAAGATAAGTCAGTGTTAAGTGATCTATCATTTACTCATAATAATTCGAAAGAATCGCTTTTGACAGACATTGATGATGGAAAAGCTGTTAGAAACAACAAATTTTTAAATGAAAATCCTGAGGCATTAAGAATAATACTGTATCAAGACAGTTTTGATGTCGTTAACCCGATTAGAGCTGCCACAAAGAAGCATAAGCTACTAGCTGTGTACTTAAGCATTGGAAACTTACCCGATTATCAGCGATCACATGTGAATAATATTAAGCTGGTTGCTCTTTGCAAAGAAAAAGATTTCAATCACGAAAAAGTCTACGGAAGAATTGTAAAAGATTTAAAAATTATTGAAACGCATGGAGTAGAAGTGGAAATAGGAAAAACTGTTAAAGGGGGTCTTTTATTCATCGTTGGAGATAATTTAGGTAGTCATTCTTTGGGTGGTTTTGTTGAAAATTTTAGTAAAGTAAATGATTCTCGCCCGGTGTCGGGGAAGCGGGCGCAAAAGTACTTTTACGCCCGCTTGCTGTACTTTTGCGCCCGCTTCGCTCGTGCCCTTAATGTCGTACTTTTCATGCAGTTAGGACAAAAAATTATGTTCGCAACATGGGCGCAAAGGTGATTACGACTTTGGCGAGATTTCGGGTCCTCGGGGACACTTTCGCACCCTCGGTCCCCTTCATCTCGCCATCGTTGCAATCACCTATTTTGCGCCCTTGATTCGATAATTACTATTTTTAATTAATAATCAAAAATAGTATATTTTGTAACGAGTGCAAGCAGTTGTCAATTTTTGAATGAGCACTTTTCTTGGAACAAACTGTAGACGAAGCGAAGCTTCGCTTAATAACCTTAAGCTTAATAACCTTGTTATGTTTCATAACAAGGTGCAAAAAAATTCCGTTTTTAGGGCCCTTTTTAGGGCGTTATGAAAAACTTATAATAACGACATATTTTGAATAGTTTTCTGCATCTAGCATGAAAAATGTAGGATGAATCTTTTGTAGACAACGAATTAATTGAATATAATAAATTAGCTGAATTTGCTAATGAACTTTATTTATATTTTGCAAATACAATAAGAACACAGAAAACGTAGAACATACATATCATTAATAGAGCCGTATAAACAAAAAAAATCGGGTATCTAAAAAGTCTTTTATAAACGTCAAACGTTATTAAACATTTTTGCTTTGAATTAACGAAATTAGAATATATAAAATTTTTATAAACATAAAGTTAAGAATTTGAATCGCACAATAATGTAACGCACTGAAAGAAAATCTTTGACATTATCAATAATAAAAGTTTAATTAAGAAATTCTTATTACTTTAAAAAAAAGATTGTTTTATTTTAGCCAAATGCATCATAATAACAATAAACACAATTTTAAAAAACATAAATACTACTTTGGCTGACAAAGTTATTTAGAGGAAACATTTATTTTATCTATTTTACATTGAAAATATTATTAATACATGTATAAATTATAATTCTGTTTCAAAAATTTATGAATGACAGTATCAATCATATTTAAATGTAACTCTGTGATTTGTCTCTTCGTATTACTACAATTTTTATGTCAGTTTTTCCTATTCCATCTTCTGACTGATTCAAGCATACTGAGTGTCAGTTCTGAAAACCCAGCTTTCGTGTGTGAAACAGAAAGTTAGGTGTGTTTGCTAAAAGCGTAGTGCGCAGACGTATTCGAAACAAACAAAATACAATGGCTAAAATAGTGATGTCGTATCACAGTAACAAATCCAACAATACAATATGGTTGTATTAGCCAGAATTCTCACAGTAATCACGAATAATTTCTTTCAGTGCGTACTGTAATATTAATTTATGAGTTAACTTCCTCGCATAAATTTTATAAATTTTCTTCATTACGTCTTTCCCTTTATAATAAAAACAAAAACTCTTTTATAAACATCAAACGTTATTAAACATTATTACTTTGAATTAAACAGATTAAAATATAGCATTTTTATAAACTTAAAGTTCAGAATTTGAATCTTATAATTATATAATGTACTGTAGAATATTAATTTATGAATTAACTTTCTCGTATGAAAATCATAAATTTTATTCATTACTTCTTTCCGTTGCATCCACAGATTCTATAAAGCCTTTTTGTTTCTATAAATAAATATATGTTATTAATTTGAGTTAAATAAATTAGAAAATAGGTAGAGAAAAGAATTGCATTTTTCAAAGAACCTAAAAAAATAATTTTCAAAATAATAAAAAAATTCGCTCTAAGTTTAGATGTATGAAATGTTTAAACAAAAATTTTTGTTGAAGACATATTACAATATTTGAATTTATTAAGAAAGGAATTAAATAATAACTTAATTTATTATTAGGAAAATTTTAATATTTAATTTATTACAATATTTTGTGAAATAACTTTTTGTATTTAAAAATAAAAAAATTGTTTAAATAAACTCACCTCAACTGTTCTCGATCGTAGTGCTGCTTTGCTATGCCAAACCACTCATAGGCATAATAGTTAAAATTGGTTTTCGTTAAGCCCGAACGACCAGCACGAAACTTCCTATCAAGTTAAGCTTGGACCAAAAAATTCAAAAAATTTCGAACAATTTTTTGTACTAAAAACTATTCTAGAAAATATATTAAACATTATATAGTAAAGATTATTTAAGAAAATTTATTAAAAAATACGTTTAAATTTTATAAATTATTTTTCTGTTAATAAGATTTTGCAAATTTTTTAAATTTTTTTGGTCCAAGTTTGGCGGCCTGCATTTTCTAGAAAAAAATGACACGTTAATGCCTATAAGTAATTCTCATAGTATAGCAAATGACTTTTAAAATAAGCCTAAGATGATTAAAAAGCGTTCATTATTTTAGAAGTTATTCAACTTTTTTGTAAAACATTGAAAATAACGATTTTTTAAAAATATCTAAGTAAATTATTTGTCAAACGACTTCGGAAATATCTTGTTCTTTTTAAAAATTTATCATCTTTTAAAAACTAAACAGAAAGAAATTTTAGTTTCAATAAATTTTGTTTTAAAACCTTTTTCATTCACCTGAAAATGGGTGGTCTCGGGACGGATGATTATTCCCCAAATGTCATTTTATCGAATTGCACTTTTGCGAATAGTCATTTTTGCGAAAAGCCATTTTTGCGAATAGTAATTTTTACTAAAAGTCATTTTTACGAATTGTCATTTTTGCGAATTGTCACTTTTGCGAATCGACAATTTTGCGAATCGCCATTTTTACGAACTGTTACTTTTCCCAAATAGTTATTTATGATACAAGTGCGTAAAATCGTTGATTATACGAGTGTGACGTTTGCAGCTCGAGCCGAAGGCGAGTGCTGCAAGTCACACAAGTATAATCTGATTTACGCACGAGTGTCATACAAAATTTTTTGCAACACTAAAACAACTAAACTTGCAGCAATATTACCAATATTACTGAAAGTTTAGGTGTAGTGGGGGAACTGTTAAATGAAGTTTTCTAGAAGCTAAAATAAAAATGTGATTGTAAATTGTTGTTTAAAAGCTTTAATTCATGGTTTCTCATCAAACAGTCACAAGAATGCGTAAAGTAATCATTTTACGCACTGAAAATCATTTTACACACTGGAATTCATTTTACACACTGCTAGCGGTGTGTAAAGTAACACTTTACACACCGCTATAAAATGAAGTACTTTACACACAGTTTTCTGTGTGTAAAATTCAATTTTACAGGTTAGTGTTGCAAAAAGTCATTTTTGCGAATTGTCATTTTTGCTAAAATTATTATAGTAAACTTGTATACATATATAGATTCACTATATCATTTTTCTCAAAAATGACAATGCGCAAAAATGACTATTCGCAAAAGTGCAGTTCGGTAAAATGACATTTCGGAAAAATGACATTTGGGGAATAATCATGCGTTCCAGTTTTCAAATTTTTGGTGTAAAATAGTACATCTTGTCATTATTAACTGAATTGACGAAAATAAAAATTACCAGTGAATGTCTCTTTTAAGAGTCATGAGGATTAATAAAAAAAAATTTTATATGATTTTTAATTTTTTTATTTTTCAAATGCGAGATGAAATACTTAACTAGTCTGAACATTGATTGTCAAATTTTTTTTGCATTAAGCGACAACTTTAATTATCCTGCTGCTAATTGTCAGTATAAAAACTTGTCAATACTCAGAATCTATTGTACGTGATCTGAGCTTGAAATGTTGACGTAGTACTTAATTTTTAATTTGTAAATTAAAAGCTCTAACATCTGTTGTCCTGATTTAGCCCCTGTCTCGATTAACCCTCGATGACCCTAATACTTATTATTTTTACATAGATTTAGGTTTTTGTACAATACCTGAATATTACACAATATTTTTTATAAAACGAAAAACTAATTTTTTTATTTAAAAATCGATTTTCTTAAAAACGGCTCGATGAAATATTTTTAATTTTTACTCAAAATACTCAGAAAAGTGTTCAGATTCGAGATATGGAATAAATTTTAAAGTGAAGAAACTTTTGGGTTAGAGTGTGCTTAATACCACTGTGAATAATTTTAGCGCTTTTAAGTTTGAAAACGAAATGCAAAATTTGAAACATCGAGTTAAGCCTGGCAGTAAAGTTTTGAAGCAAGCAATTAATAGTGTTCTGCAGGAAACTTCAATGTCTGTTAAAACAAAATATCCAAAAAAAATCCTGTTCCAAACTACAAGAATAATTATGATCAAATGTCTGGTAGAAGAGAAATTGATTTTTTACATTTTTCAGGCTTTTGTGTTACAACCAAAAAACCAAACAATTGTTATCTTTTAAAGGATGGTTCTGTAATAATAGTGACAAGTATTTTTAGAGAAAGTCAAACAATTTATTTAAACATTCAGAAATTCACTGGATGCAAATATATGTCGCTCAGCTCGGTTACAAGGGATAATACCACGCGCAGAAAAAAATATTGCACCCAGGCCCTCAATTTTCTTAATCAATATTAATACAGTGAGTTCTCGCGAAACGTTCAACTCACGAGTCGTTCAAACTCGCCAGTCGTTCAACAGCTGATCAGTGTCCGATTCACGAGTCGTTCAATTTCTAGTATGCGCGCGCCAGTGCTCAGTGCTGTACAATTTAAACGGACCAAAGCCATTGCATATTGTGTCTCTCGGGGCGATAAATATGCTTCACACATCCCTGAAATCGCTTTGGAGGCGTGGCTTATGCGTTGAACAACTCGTGAGTTTTATGATCTTAAAAATTTTCGAGAATTGAACGACTCGCGAGAACTCACTGTATTTATTATGTGTTACAGTTACATCTCTGTAACAAGAATGGTGATGTAATAATTATGTCACAATACGACATAACTAAGATGTAACAATTATGTGACAATGTTTACATAACTGTGATATAGTAATATCATGTTACAATGTGATATAACTGTAATATAATAATATGTTAGAATCTGACATAATAGTAAAAATATGGTTTTGTTACAAAGACGTAACAAAATCTCGTAACCGTGATATAACAATTGGTCACAGTGTGATATAAGTGTGATGTAAAAATTATGTATAAAAATGTTCCAACTATGTAACAAATTTACATAATCGTGATATAATAATTATATGTCACGTGGTGACATAATTGTTATATCACCCTTCTTCTAATAATTATGTAACTGTGACCCTTATGTTACGACAATGTTTGCTGGAATATATGTCAATCAAACAACACCAACCAATCATGTAAATTTATCGAATTACGTCACCAACATAAGTTATGCCCACCAAAGTAGAAATAAACGCAACACTTCGTGTCGAATTGCGTGAGCCATGTTCAAGTAAGTGAGGTTTCAGTGTACATCAAAGCAAAGAGTTCAAAATGGGAAATGAGATACACAAGTCGATAAAGACTACATATTTAATATCGTTCTAGATGATTTTCCCATGCAGTAAGACGGTATTATGGGACTTTGTTTTCTTTAAAGTTACACGGAGAAAAAAATCAAGCGTTTGTTGTATGAACAGTTAACCTTATTTCGTGAAAGAATGCACATGCGCAATAGGCGTAAAATTTGTGCTGTATGTGTATAAATTTCTACGTTATCAGCATAAAAGATCTACCTTTAAAGGCATGGGACGTCAGTATACTACGATTGCAAGAGATCCATGCTTTTTTAGTATATTTTTCATGCAACTGAGGTATAAGGACACGCCTCTTAAGCAGCACGTTCATACAAAATTACCACATGAAGTCTCTATACTACAACGTTTGATTTCTTTCTCTGTATATCAATAAAATATTTTAAATAATCTGCTAAGTAGGTCATAGAAAAGAAATAGATAAGCAAGTTGCTGAGATGTTAATAAGAAAATAATCAGACATTCTATGTCACCCTTTAATTCACCACTATAGTTGGTTAAACAAATTGATGCATCAGGTGTACAAAACTCGCGCGTTGTGATAGATTTTCGTAAAATTAACGACATCACGAACAAAGACTCATATCCGTTGACAGTAATTGACGATATACTTCACCACCTATGAAAAGCAAAATTTTTCTTGATTTTTGACTTGAAAGCCGGGTTAAAAGGGTTAATTGGAAAAATTTGTTTCGTTTACCTTAACGACATTGTCGTATTTGGTTCAAATTTTCAAGAACACAACCATTTAAAATTTTAACCGATCATCAGGCCCTTAAATAGCCATTTAAAGTCTAAGATCCATCTTCCAGACTAATGGATTGGCGGCTCCGTATAGGCATCCGTAAATATGAAATCCAATACAAAAAAAGATCAGAAAAAACAGCAGCCGATGCCCTATCACGAATTTTTGCAATTGATGATAAAACAATTGAACCGACATCATCAAATTTAGAATTATATTTAGAATCTGAATTGCCTGACATCGAAATTTTGACCGAGAATGTTGATCACTGAGGCCGAAGGACCTCGTGAGAGTTATTTGCTCTCTGCAAAGTGAAGTTAGATAGTCAGGTGGGGGCGATCGGATCGGGACGGCCGGCTTTGTTCCGAGGAAGATCGTGAACTGGCGTCATCGGTGTATGGACGGGTAAGATGAAAGCCTTCTGCATCGGGAGAAGGAGCTACACAGGGGCTAGACACGTTCAGTCGAAACCTGTGAGCTCCAGTATAAGGGGGGAGAAAGGGATACCAAAGGTATGAACGAGGTCCCTAGGTGGGTTCGGTCTGTCCCTATGAATATCCCAGTTCAAATTGTAAAATCCAGAATAAGTATCAGGAGGGAGTAAAACGTTGAGTTCGACCTCGTCGTGTGCAGTATTGTGTTATTTCGACCTACCTTTAAAGGAAGGGCCACCAACGAATTATCTCTGAGAGTCGAATTATCTCTGGTGTGTCAGTCTAGTGAGTTGCAATTAACAAAATATTGAGAGCGACACAGAAGCGTGAATTAGGTCTGGGGGGGCCAATCTGTCTCTATGAGTGTCCCAGTTTCGACGATAGAATCCCGAATAAGGATCGGGCGCTGGGGGAGAGTAAAATGTTAAGTTCGAGGGAATGGTAAGTCCACGATGTATACGGAGAACGTCGCGGACACTTTGTCGTGTACGGTTTTTTATCCTAACACACTTTAAAAGAAAGGGTCACGTTCGTGAGCCGAGTACAAATGAAGATAGGAAATGTTCAAAAGAAAGTAGGAGTGGTAGGAGTATGTGGTAAAAATTCAGGTTGTAGTCAATGATGAGCAGTTAAATAAAATAACAATAACCATATATTCTGCCAACCCCCATTGATGTCCTCTGTACATAATTTAACAACTTAAAAATGTATTCGGTTGTGCCTAGGTCAGTTGGGTAGTGCACGCCCTGCCAGCCTCTTAAGTCACTCAAATGCGGCGTTCTTAGGGGCTTGGTAGGGCTTAGACGCCGTCGAACGGTGATTTGGTCTTGTCGTCGAAGGGCGTCGCTCTGGCGGCAGGTCGAAGGTTGAGCTAGTGATGAGATCCACGGCAGAGCTCCAAAACGTCGTCGTTGCTGTCCGATGACAGGGCTAGCCGCTGTTAAACTCTCCAGCGGGGTTAATACTCGTGGGAACGGCGTAGTTAGAGCTGGCGGTGGAGATGTAACGCTCGGAGGTCTCTTGATGAGCGTAATCGGACTCTGGGCCGGCCTCGCTTCGATGTTCTCAATCCGGGGTTGCCCTGGGATGAGCGGTTTGTCCGAGTTTACAGGAGGTCCGGTGTAGGGTGCCCTAAATACGTTGTGCGTGGCTGACCTTTCGAGTGGAGCCAACGTTCGTGGAGCCGGTGCAATTTAAACTGGTTGTAACCCGGCTCTGGACAGGCTTCACCTCGATGCTCCGGATCCGGGGTGGTGCTTGGATGAGCGGCTTGTCCAATCTTATGGAAGGTCCTGTGCGTGGTGCAGTAGGCGTGACAGTTTTGCTCCCTCGCAGGTGAATAAGGCAGCTGAGGTAGGGCAGTTGAAGGGCCGTAACGTCGTAGTTGCGGCGGCGGTCTTCTTCTCGGGCGTCAGTGACAGCGGAGGTGACGTAAGCACGAAGGTGCCCGACCTAGTTCCTGTAGGAGGTCCTGCAGCTCCTGTAGTACGGCGGGGGTCTCGATGATGGGTCTCTAGGACGGCGCTGGCAAACTAGGGCGGCTTTCCTTAATAGGTGCGGCTAAGGAGCTGGCGGCGTGGGTCTTTCTCGGGAGCAGCTTCTAATGTTTCTTATGGGGTCGGATCATCCACCCGCGGGCCTTACTCCGTAATTTCTGTCGCTCACTCTTGTGTCCCCCCCATCTAGAAGTGGTGAAAACAAAATGATTGAGGGTTCCATCGTTGGCCAGTATTCGGTGAGCAGAGTGGCCTGAGTTATGTGTTTAAAATGGGCGAACGGTCGTTCGCTTGGACCGGCCTACAACGGTTCGTGCGTTTTGCGTGTGTAACAGCACATATGTTCGTGCATTAAGCAAGGCTTAACCAACAAACATACGTATTCCGGTATGTGTGTATGTTCAAAGTGGGCGAACTATCGTGCGCCGGGCTTGCGAGATTTTGGCAGAACTGAAGAGTCAGTAAAATCGGAAAATCAATGACTGAGATCGATGGTTAAAACGCAGACCCTTTTATACCTGAAGGGTCGCCATAATTTGGCGCCCCATGGAAGGGGTAGAATTTTCGTACCTTTCGCATAACTCGTGAAACCATCGATTCGCATAGATTTTTCGTTTTTCTTTATCTTAAAAAAACAAAAAATCATATTACAAAATATCCTTAAAACTAAATATTCTAATAAAACAGTATTATCCTAATAATAATAACGTAAATAATAATGGTATTGAAACTAATAATAGTTATAAAATTAAAAGCAATAATAATATTAATAATGATAATATTAATTTAATAAATAAATTTTGAACTATGAAAAAATGTGGGACTAACTCTGCTGGGGCTCGAAACCTAGGACCTATCAATTGCTAGTTGATTGCTTTTCCACTCAGCTACAGATGTCCACTTCCAACAAATTTTTATAGTTCATTGGACTCAATAGTCATGATGTTCGCATTCCTCTATCTGCGTTAATTTTAAATTAATAATTTTAATAATAATATTATTAATAATAAAAAAATATTAATATTATTAATAATAAAATAATAATAATAATACCCCGCCGATGGTTGTCTACAACCGAACATCAGCGATGTCTTTGACGTGCTGGGAAAAGCGGATCCACTGCCAGACATGATTGATTTCTTTGATGAGTTGGGAGAAGTAGGTTCGCTGCCAGACACGACTGGCATCTTGTATATATGTTCGGTAGACCTTGCCGTGATGACGGGGCTTCTCATTAAAGGACAGCCAACAGGGTGGTTTCCTGACTTTAAAACCAAAAACATTAAGTATGAGCGATTGTAAAAAAGAAGAAGAGTACCTGCGGGGTAATGCTACAGCTAAATCCCTTACTGGTTCCGATAGTCAAGCGCTTTCGAGCGTGGGGACGGTGGCCAGTGGCCCAATGATGCAGGAGGGCTACAACGCGTTGATGGTACCAAGAATTGTCTTGGAAAGAGTAGATAGACGAGGAAGTACAAGCAGCATGACGAGTCAAGCCAGCTGCATTTCTGTCTTCAGTAATGCTTTTGCGATTGACATTGCTAGCTGCAATGAAGATCGAGAGGAAAAAATGCGGGAGGAAGAGGCAGCGAGCATTAAAAAAATGGAGGATGAAGTCAGCAAGATGCTGAAATCCTGTGAGGTCCAGACAAATGTCAATGTGACAATCAAGGATGGAATGAGAAGCATAAAATGGGACGCATGATTATTCCCCAAATGTCATTTTTGCGAAAAGTCATTTTTACGAATTGCCATTCTTGCGAATTGTCATTTTTGCGAATTGTCACTTTTGCGAATCGCCATTTTTACGAATTGTCATTTTTGCGAATAGTCATTTTTACGAATTGTCATTTTTGCGAAAAGCTATTTTTGCGAATTGTCATTTTTGCGAATAGCCATTTTTACAAATTGTCAATTTTTCGAAAAGTCATTTTTGCGAATCGCCATTTTTACGAATTGTCAATTTTTCGAAAAGTCATGTTTGCGAATTGTCATTTTTGCGAAAATTCCTATAGTAAACTTGTATGCATATATAGATTCGCTGTAAGAATTTTCGCAAAAATGACAATTCGCAAAAATGACTTTTCGGAAATTTGACAATTCGTAAAAATGGCGATTCGCAAAAATGACTTTTCGGAAAGTTGACAATTCTTAAAAGTGGCGATTTGCAAAAATGACTTTTCGGAAAATTGACAATTCGTAAAAATAACGATTCGAAAAAATGACAATTCGCAAAAATAGCTTTTCGAAAAAATGACAATTCGCAAAAGTGACATTTCGCAAAATTGGCTTTTCGCAAAAGTGCAGTTCGGTGAAATGACATTTTGGGAATAATAATGCGCCCCCATAAAATCGCTCATACGGGATGTGAAGGAGAAGCACGTAGCAGCGGTCAGAAAAGATGAGAAGTTCTACCAAGGATTAACCTGGTCGGAAGATGCACGCAAAGACCGAAGGACCGTTTCAACGCAGCAATGCTAAGAAACGTTGTCTTGGAAAGTCAAAAGCGGAAGAGAAGTGGTCCTGAGTTTGTGAAGGACACAAAGAGAAAGAAGGGGAATGGATCTTCTTAAAGGACTAGAGGCAAGGGTATCAAGTCGGCACCAAAGTCGAATTCAGTTAAGGATAGAAGACAGCCACAACAACGAACAACAATGATCGTCAAAGTGGCTGAAGAAACATCAGTCGCGAACGTGCTGAAGAAGGTTCGTGAAGAGGCTGACCTGGAGGCCAGCAAGACAAGGGCTGTGGGTGCTGTGCCCACGAAAAAAGGAGACCTTCTTATCAAAATAGGAGGGACTTCAAGTAAGGCGTTGTTTACCGAGGAGGTGACAAGGGTCATTGGAGCCCTAGGTAAGGTGCAGATGGCGGACCGGCGAACTACGTTGGAAATCCGCGATATGGATGCCCTTACAGAAAAAGAAGACGTACTGGGTGCCCTGGAGAAAATTTCTACGTTACCAGCAGGAAGTAGGAAGGTGACGGTTCTCGGGCCGAATAAGCGAGGAGCAAAGCTCGCTGTCGTGGTCACCAGTCAGGAAGACGCTGATAAGCTGGAGAAAATCGGGCACATAAAGATTGGGTCCGTCTCCTGCAAGATAAGAAGAAAAACTATGGTCACAAAGTGTCATAAGTGCCTTGACTACGGGCATATAGGTAAAGATTGCCAAGTTGTAGATAGGTCGGCTGAGTGCTTTAAGTGCGGAGAATCCGGCCATAAGGCAGCAGATTGTAAGAAGAGCTCATGCTGCTTCTTATGCCAGGCAAAGTTCGGCGAGAAGGAGAATATCCAGCATGTCGCCGGATCAGGTGGTAGCAAAGTCTTCAGAACTGCCCTCGAGGAAGCAAAGAAGACTTTGTCAAGGACAAGGAGGAAGTAAGGCCAGAACAAGAGCGGCACGGGAGAGTCGCGTGAGCGACTTAATGGGACCTTCACTCACGAAGTTCGAAGCCAATAGGTAGTTCCGTGGGTTGAAAAATAGTCCGGATAAAGACAGGAGTGGTTTTTATTGGGTTGACCAGAACAAGAGCGGTCATCCCCATATAACCTGGGATTCCTTTATCCAGGTATCTGAATTCACAGATTTTCCACTTCCGACCACAAAAAAAATAATAATACTAGTAGTAATGATACTAATAGTAGTTGTAATAATTATAATAATAATAATTAGATTTTTTTGCTTAGGGAATTTTGGGAAATCTGTCTACAGACACCCAGGATCCCGCACTCCAAGGTTATGTGGGGTTGGTATGAAAAATAAATAGAAGAAAATAAAACAAAATAAATAAAATAAAAATTGTTTAAGAAGCTGGCGACCTACTGCCAGACCCGACCCACTAAAACCCGTAACCCTTCTTTTAAAGCTCTTTACCCACCCTCGGAACTTTTGTAAGACTTTAGCCTACGAGGGCGGCGCTCCAATTCTGTCGCTATTGCGACTTAGTTCTTTTTCTGCGGTTCTCCTGCGTCAATAGTTAAAATTTAAAACTATTTCAATGTCGAAGAATAAAGGAACAAATGTTAACAAGTGTTAAAAGTCAAAAGACAAATTAAAATTGTAAACGGACATAAAAAACAGAAATGAATCAATTAAACACATATGTATTAAGGTCAAAAGGTAAAATTGTAAAAGGACAAGTTAAATAAAAACACAAACAAATCAAATAAAATAAAAAAAAACAAATATATAAAAGTTAGAAGAATAAAAATGTAAAGGACAGTAAAAAACCACAAATAAAAATAATTTTAAAAAATAAAATAAATTATTCGTTCCTTTTAAAACGTCTTATATACTTTTAGTTCTTGCGAGAGTCTTCTTCGCCTCCTCAAGGGCCGTCCTAAAAACTCCGCATCCTCCGCTGCCTGCAATATGGGTGGTTAACACCTTATGACCATACTTTTCCTTGCATAAAAAGCAACTTGGGCTCTTTTTACAGTTAGAGAACCTGTGACCGGCTTCCCCGCACTTAAAGCACGCAGCCGATTTGTTCTCCTTCTGGCATTTCGCTCCAATATGACCGTATCCCAAGCATCGATGACACCGGACGACCATTACTCTTTTTTTAATTGGGCAACACATAAAACTAATTTTTACGTGTCCCAATTTCTTCAGCCTGTTCGTCTCTTCCAGGTTGGTGACTACAACAGCGAGCTTCATCCCTCGACGGTTGGGTCCTAAGACCGTCACTCTCCTGCTTGCTGGCTTTCCTATCGCTTCCGACAATACTTGTTGTACCTCGGATTCTTGGGTAAGGCAATCCAAATCACGGATCTCGAGTGTAACTCTTCGATTTAACGACTGCACCTTACCTATGCTTCCAACCGCTTTGGTGACCTCAGCGGTGAAAGCGTCCTTGTCGGAGCCTCCTCTGATATTAATCAGTAGATCTCCCTTCTTTGTAGCTTTTGCTTTTTCTATTCTCGTATGGCAGTCGTCCGGGTTGACCTCTTTGAGAAGTTTAACAAGAACGTCAGCATACGTTAATCCTTGACCGACTCGGATTAGAACTGCGGATATTTTTGACCTTATTCTTTTCAATTAAGGAATCTTTGGATCTGGTACTTCCTTTTCCATTGGAGGAGCTTCCTCCTTTTTCCTCTTATCGGTTTGGGTTCTAGTCTCCTTTGGACTGTCACCCTCTCCCTTCTGTTTCTAAGCATCTCTTATGACGCTTTTGAGATTACGCCTATAGGAACGCTCTCTCTTTTCCTTACGGTCCTTGCGGTTACACTCCGCACCGCTGAGAACGCATGCTAAATTCGTGTCTGGCAGCGGGACCACTTCTCCCAACACATCAAAGACATCAATGATGTTTGGCAGTAGACAACCAGCGGCGGAGAATAATAATAATATTATTGGTAATAATAATATTAATAAGAATGAACAAAAATAATATACTTATAATAAGAATAAGAATAATTGTTATGTTTATAATTAATGTATTCAATATAACGTTTTTTTCTAAAAATGTTAATTATAAGAAACAACGTGGGAAAAAAATCTTAGAAACATTACAACCAGAAAATTCTTATTCTAACGCTTAAAACCGGAGAAAGTCGTGCCGCTGGAAAACGTGGTTCCTTGCACATTCTACTATTAAGGATTTAATACAAACAGCGATAAGTGACAATCACACTGAATGAGATCTCACATTAAAATTTATTTGTATGGCTTATAATACAATGAACCATGAGGGAATTGGTTTTTCACCATTTAAATTAACATTTGGCAGAAATGCGAATCTGCCTTTCGATCTTGCTACCACTTCAGGTCTCAAATATTTGGAACTCATTCAACTGTGAAAAGATAGACATGAGAAATACATAAACAAAGCCCAGGAAAAAATACAATTATCTAAAGAAAAATATAAAATAATTCAAGATGCTAAGATTATTATACCACAGAAACTATTTGAAATCGTCGATTTAGTTTTAATCGAAAATGTAAAGAAAGATAAATTATGTGCAGATTGAAAGAGGCCAGTCACTATTCTTAGTGTTAAAAATAATAACAATTAGGGGAACAGGTACAGTGACAGACATCTATTCATTGAACGACACCCCCAATTAAAAATCGTAACAAATATAAAACAAAACATTATTAATGTATATTTTTAAAATATTAATATTATAAAATAGAATATGTGGAAGCTATTAAAGTAGTAACAATATTTAATTTATTTTTATTTTTCACAACATCTTATTTTCTGTCAAGATAAACTCAAAAAATGAATTTTGAGGTTATCTCTATAGAACTTGGAATTTTATCCGAAATATAAATGAAATTAATATTGCTGATATTTTAATAGTTTTCAAAAATTGCATATTATAATATTAACATTTTTAAATATACATTAATAATGTTTTGTTTTACATTTGTTACGATTTTTAATTGGGGGTGTCGTTCACTGAATGGGTGTCTGTCACTGTACCCTATACATGTTACCCTATGGCTGTTTTCGGCACTCACCCAGGGTTAACCCCGAGTTAAATATTATCCAATCATCAAAAACATTCTGTTGATCTAACCAATCATTATTAACCCGGAGTTAACTCTGGACGAGTGCCGAAAACAGCCTATGAGATATTATTCAATAACGAACGACAGCTAATTTATTCCAACATACTAAAACCTTATTATCACTTATTACAGAAAACATAAAGATCATTACCTGGACTACGCTAATATTTGGAATACAAGCTGATATGCATATAAAGAGCCTGGAGAACACCACAATCTTTAAGGAAGACCTCGGAATAACAAAGTTATATTAAGAAACATGAAAGATAATCCTGGGTATTGACACCAGTAGCTTTGAAAATAGACTTATTCACATCACCGACATTTATTCGCAGGCTGCAAGATTATGCAGCAACTGTTCCAAAAAGTTTGGATTAAATTTATTTAAAAACCGCATTAATCAAATAGAAAAATCTAAGTTTCTTTTATATTAAATATTAGGTAGTTTTCGATATCGAAGAGGATTTCTCAATTTCACAAGGTATATATCAAAAACGTTACCGACAGATTAGCTTGGTCGGTTCGCGCCCATTAGCCTGGGATTTTTCCGGCACGTGAGATAATTTGAGCGGGAGGTTTGACGTCCAAGTATAATGATGTGTACCGTCGATTATTGTCCGGTACACACCATTAGAATTTGACTGTCGATAAACCGGTAGTACTCGGAGAGGTTTTCTAAAGTTTCTCTCTCCACTGGCGAGAAAACCCATTAGACGGGTGGTCCAGGCAAATGCGAGTACTCCTAATTTCAAGCCGTTCTGTAGACGCAAAAATTTAGTATATAAGTATAGTTTGTAAGAAAAATTCTACGGGGACACTTGTAACGCTAGATTAAGGGAAAAGACGAGTGTATAAATAAATAATCCTTACTCCTAAAATTTTAATACAAGAACTACGACATATTAAAGAGGCTAATAATAAAGAATACCCAGTTAAGTGAACGGTGGACGATTACCAGCACATTGTTTATATCTCCGAAATAACTATCAGAAAATTAATTGTAAGTGAGTAAGAGTTTTTGAAACGTGACACATACAATTTTTATTTTTTCCTAAATGTTGTGACGTATAAATTATAACCTTATAACATTTTCTGCTGAACGTCTTATAAAATCTGACTTTCTCTCTCCCGCTGTTGTAGCAACTCCAACTTAAATTAATCCTCACTAAGAAACACAAAGAAAAAAAACCACTTTCACATTATAGCTCTTTATATTATAATTATTCACTCAATTTTTTCAAGTAATACGCAAAGCAAAATTTCCACTGTCGCGTCGCGAACAAGAAATTCATCTTTCTATCTTTATGGCTAGTGGGCCATACGGCAAACTCGTTCTCTACTTTATCTCTTCACCGGAAGAGTAAGAAGATTTCCCATACAGATGGTTTTTGTCAACTGTGTTACGCAGGATCCAAAGAAACTGAAATGATGACAAAGGAAGATTCTACAACACTGTGGTCAGAAGAAAAATATGAGATTGATGTGAAATCAAGGAAGATTGTGTGTTCAACTCTCTAAATAATTTTAACGTAATTAATAAATCAAACGCAAATATTATGTATGACATTTTTAAAGAAGTAGCAAACTATGTTTTAGCATAAATAGTCAGAAAAATTATTATCAGTATTATGACTTTACTCTCAATTACTCATTCTCATCTTCTACAGTTAAAAATTTTGATTGAAGAGCTTTATAAACTGTACGTAAAATTATTTGTCAAATTAAAATCAAAACTTTATGCTCTATTATAAACGTCTGATGTTACAAAATGGACCTCTTATCAAAACATCTTCAATACGTCAATACTTAAGCAGAAACAGTATCTTTTCTTCCCGGCATTAAACGGCTATTTTGATCACACTCATAAAACTCTTGAACTTTATTAATCGTTTCATCAGGTAATGTTTTACCTTGTTTTAATTCAGGTTTGGCCAAAATTCCGCCAACATTTTTTAAATGTTTAGCTTGTCTAGCTTGTCTCTCGGAAGTGCCAAACTCTGAAGCAATTTGTCTTACTGTCCAACATTCAGGAGCTATGGTCAGGATAGATATACGAAGTGGATCATTTTTCGGTAAAGAAGTAAATTTTTCTTTCAGCCCGATTAGTAACTGCTCTAATTGCTCTTCTCTTGAAACACATTTCTTTTTTATTTCAGGTTCTTCCGTTACAGAATCATCCTTATTATAATCAAAATCATTGTTATTGCACAAGTTACGACACTGATAGCAAATTCTTGCATTTTCTGGTACCAGAGGGAACTTTTTTAACAGTGTCTTGGACAGTTTTCTTAAACTAGTCCCTTTATGGTTAGCAAGATTTAAAGGATTAATGCATCTATCTGCATGAGTCATATAAGTAGCAGCTTTCATTTTACTATCCGCCATGATGGCTAATTAAGTTACAAAAATGAAAAAAAAATGAAAAACAAATCTTGAAGACAAAACAAAAAAATGACAAATATATTGAAATGAAGTCGAATTCTTCAATGCTTTTACAAGAAGAAATAAAGAAGCAAACACAAAGTCAAATACATTAATATTATAGGAAGCAAGTTATAAATGACGAAACAAAGTTTAACACTTCAGTGTTAGTACAAAAACAAATGACGAAGCAAGCCTAGCACGTTAAAGTCTTAGACGCAACCAATGAAAAATGTGCAAAGAAAATCTAACACTTCAATGTTAGTACAAAAACAAATGAACACGAAACAAGCTTCACACATTAAGGTCATAGACGCAAACAAATGAAATATGACGAAGGATATGAATATGAATATGACGGAGGAGAATCTATCAGTGGAATTTTAGTACAAAAACAAATGAAGACGAAGCATACTTTAAAGTCTTAGACGCAACAAATGAAATATTTTGAAAGAAAATCAACCACTTTAATGTTAGTACAAAAACAAATAAACACGAAACAATTGAAACAGTTGAACGTTAGAACAAAAACAAATGAAGACGAAGGAAGCCTAGCACGTTAAAGTCATAGACGCAACCAATGTGTAAAAAAATGTATAAAGAAAATCAACCCCTTTAATGTTACTGCAAAAACAAATGAACACGAAACAAGTCATAAACGAATGAAATATGACGAACGAGAATCTAACAGTTGAACGTTAGTAGAAAAACAAATGAAGATGAAGCATACTTAACATGTTAACCCTTTAACGCCCAGTGGTACATACGCTGTACCACAAATGCATTAAAGTCATCATAACTTTGAAACTAATACATATTACTAAAAATTTTAAATTCTTAGCTCTAGTAAAACTCTTCCAGCAGATAATTAAAAAAAACAAAAGTAAAAAAATAATAATAAATAATTAAAATAATAATAAATAAAAAAAGTGTCAAGATACATTTTCTCCTATGACGGACGAAAAAATTTTAAAAAATTAATCAGATTCTTTTAAAACTTGTTACTCGGGGGTTTTTGGGGTCGCTGATTACGAATATGAAGTTAAAATTGCAAAATTCAAAATGGCGGATCCAATATGGCGGACGAAAAAATAAAAATTAATGGGATTTATATGAAACTTGTCACTTGGGGGTTTTTGGGGTCGCTGATTACGAATATGAAGTCAAAATTGCAAAATTCAAAATGGCGGATCCAATATGGAGGACAAAAAAAATAAAAAATAATGGGAGATATATAAAACTTGTCACTCGGGGGTTTTTGGGGTCGCTGATTACGAATATGAAGTCAAAATTGCAAAATTCAAAATGGCGGATACAATATGAAAAACAAAAAAAATAAAAAATAATGGGAGATATATGAAACTTGTCACTCGGGGGTTTTTGGGGTCGCTGATTACGAATATGAAGTCAAAATTGCAAAATTCAAAATGGCGGATACAATATGAAAAACAAAAAAATAACAAATTAATGGGATTTACATTAAATTTGATGCTTTGGGTTTTTGGGGTTTCTGAGGTTAAAATGTTAAGAATCATAATGGTGGATTTAATAAGGCGAATTATGTTTAATAAAAGTAAGAAATTTAATCCATTTGTGAAAGGAAACCTGGAACGCTTGACTCAAACGAAAAAGAACAAATGATAATCAGCTGGCCAATCAATAAAAACAATTGACAACCCTGGAGCGCATGACTTGAATGAAAAAGAATAAATGATAGTCAGCTGGTAACAATATTCAAGTAAATCCTATTTAATTTTTAATTCTTGTCCGCCATTTTGGATCCGCCATTTTGAATTTTGCAATTTTGACTTCATATTCGCAATCAGCGACCCAAAAAACCCCCGAGTGACAAGTTTCATATAAATCCCATTATTTTTTATTTTTTTGTCCGCCATATTGGATCCGCCATTTTAAATTTTGCAATTTCGACTTCATATTCGTAATCAGCGACCCCAAAAACCCCCGAGTGACAAGTTTTATATAAATCCCATTATTTTTTATTTTTTCGTCCGCCATATTGGATCCGCCATTTTGAATTTTGCAATTTTGACTTCAGATTCGTAATCAGCGACCCCAAAAACCATTATATACCAAGGGTGGTTGAAATCGAATCGGTGGAAATAATTCGGGCTTTAAAGGGTTAAAGTATTAGACGCAACAAATAAATTTTTAAAAAAGAAAATCAACCCCTTTGGCTAAAAAGTTAAGATCTTAGACTCTATCAAATGATAAACAAAAATCCAACACTTCATTGTTAGTACAAAAGCAATTTGTACATTCAAACAAATTCACAAGTTTTTTAAAAATTGTCCTTCACATTGAATTATTAAACATTTTTAAAATTCTAACATCAGATTCGTTTTCAGAGACCCCGAAAACCTCCAAGTGTCAAGTTTCAAGCGAATCCAAAATTTTTTTTTCGAAAATGTCCGCCATATTGGATCGGCCATTTTGAATTTTTGAAATCTGACTTCAGATTTGTTATCAGCGGCCTGGAAAACTCCCGAGTGAGAAGTTTCGAGCAAATTCAAAAAAATTTTCCAAAAATGTCCGCCATATTGGATCCGACATTTTGAATTTTGAAAATCTGACTTCAGATTCGTAATCAGCGACCCCAAAAACATTGAAATATGTCATGAGTCATCATTTTTGAACCTTTTCTTAAAAGTAATTAATAAATAAATTTGCAAATTTTTGAACCTAGTGTCTTTGAGGTGACACAGTAATGACGCCATTTTGAATTTTCAATTTTGCCACTCTGCAATTGAAAGGGCATTAGTTTACGAGTATTTTAATATATTATAAGTTTATTTTTATCGCATAGAATTTTGGACAGAGCTTTGGTCCGGTTGACGTGGAACGCCATATATATATATTAAAAAATTTTAAAATATATAATAAATTTTTTTAAATTTTTTATTTTTAAAAATTATTAATAATTATAATTTATTTTCAATTTATAAACAAATATTTATATTTAAAATATAAATTTCAAAATAAATAATTAGAAAAAAAATAAAATATATAATAAAAAAATAATAACACTTTTTACAATTAAAATTATAATTATATTAATTAAAAATTTAATAAATATATATTATTATATAAAAATCAATACAATTAATTTTTAAATAAACATTATTTTATTACATTAAAATATACTTACAATTTAACAGCATATTTCAATGCAACTGTATAACAGATAAAATAATTTTCTATTCTTTGAAAACCAGAAACATTTTCTAAATCCTTAATAAAATTTCCAAAACTTAAAATTTCAACTTCGCTTAAATTTTCCGAAATCTTTAAAACATTTTGCAAAATCTCTTTCAATGATTTAACACATGTTTCATCCACATAATTTGCATTACGCATATAATTCCATAATAAAATGCATTTGCCAGGATTTGCTTGAAAATAATCAATGTTGTAAATCACCATTTTTTTAAATAAAATTTCCTTATTTTTATTTTCTGTTAAAAATTTTGTTTACAATTTCATTAATTTTTTGAACATTTGATACACAATAGAGAATAATAATTTAAATACCATTTATAGGTTATATTACAAAAAAACCGGTTTATAATACTGAAAGAAAAACATTATTCATATAATTATTATTGGTAATAAAAATTTCAAATAATTATTCTAAATTTCTTTTACAATAAATTATAATTTATTTTTATTTTCCATAAAACATTTTTTTTATAAATTTAATGTTTTCCTTTTAAAAAAATAAATATTAATTTTGACATTTAAATTAATTAATTTGAATTCGAAAACTTCATTAATAAAAATTCAAATAATATTATTCAAAAATAAATTATTATTAATTGTTTTAATGTTATTATCAAAAAATATTTTTCTTTTTAAATAAATTCCAATTTTATAATTTTTTTTCGGAAATCTACAACTTCAATATATAACTTAATTCAATATAAAAATTCTTTAATGAAATTTGTTTAGGGTAATCTCACTTTAAGTGGACCGCCACTTTGAGTGGACCGCCTGAGCTTTTAAGTTACCTAACAGCGGAAACGTGAAATAAATAGTGCGAATAGCAGCACCGCACCTAGAAACCGTAAGAAATTAAGTTCCGCGATAATCATATACGATAACTGCCTGTTTTTTATATGTTTAATGTCAGTTTACCATTTTTATGGAAATAAATTTACAATAAATTGTTTTGAAACTATGTTTTATGTTCTTTATTAATTTTTTATGATATTGATGTGATATGTGCAAAAATTATTAAAAATGGTTTCTTTTGCAAACATTGCAACACACACATGATCTGAAGCTGCATAAGCATAGATTTTGTATTAATATATCAGAAATATTTAATACATTAAAGAATTTAAAATAAATTTTGCAATTTTTTGAGAAGTGGTCCACTCAAGGTTACACTTTTTAATTCCTTAAAAATTAGCTTGTTTTTAAAAGTCAATTTTTTCTTCCAAATAAAAAAAATCAAAGCTATTATGGTATATAAACACTTGTCTACAGATGAAAACTAATGCTTGGAATAGAAACCGCCGATTACCCTATGTGTCTTAATAAGTTTGATTTTTTATTGAATATTCGTTGACAAGTATCGCATTTGAATTATTTTGGTTTATTATGATTTAAAATGTGTTGGACGAACCAATCCGAGTTTCTTATGGTCTTATTGCATATTTGGCAAGTTTTGACACCTTCTAGGTGTGTGTTTTTGATATGTCTTTGATAAAGATCATAACTATCAAATTTGGAAAAACATATTTTGCAAGGAATTTTATTTTTTCTCTTCAGGTGAGTTTTTAAATGTATATTAAGATTCTGTTTTAGGGAAAACACCTTTTTGCAATCACGACATTCATAAGAATGTAATTTAATTTTGCTCTTTTTGCCATCAGCATCTTGATTAGTTTTATTGACATTAGCGCTTGGACTAGCTTCTAGTTCAGAGCCCGATGAACAGTCTGTTTCACTTGATGGCGAAGACTGAAAGAGAGACTTTGAGTCACTGGGACTGGCATCATCTGCAAAGGGTTTATTCTGCTTTTCATTTATCAAGGCCTGCTTCCTAATATCACGTACATATTCAGTAACCATACAGACATCGTCGTCCACATCTGTCAAAAGATCATTATTTGTCAGCACGTATGAATTCAACAAATTGTTGATTTGATTTAACCCATCTAGTACCTTTCCAGGGAAAAAGCATTTATTCACCAAATCTCTATATTGCATGAATGCAACGTCCAATTTTTCAATTCAAAGTTCCTGATGATTAGAAGCTAGGTAATATTCATATAGGATGTGCTCCCTTCTCAGTGAGTTTCTTCGTGGCAATTGTTTTTTTATTTTTTCTAAATTATCATTTTTTTATAGACAAAAAACCTTTATTCAACAAACTTGTGCATAGTTTATTGAATCGTTGATTGACAATTCTGTTTTCGGCAATTTCTTTATACCTCAGGTTTGACAAAATTTGCATCAGAACCACATCTGGTGAATTTATTAAATTATTTATTTTCGAAAGCAAAGTTTTAATAACACAGCTGATGAAATTAGCACCAAGTCGTAGACCAATTTTATAATTTTTAATAAATATACAATTCATTAAAATTATTTTTTAAAAATTAAAAAAAAACGCGAATTTCATTAAATAGTATTTATTTTGACTTATTTTCTGAAATATAAAAAAATTTATTATGACTAGAACTAACCTAACCTAATTTTTCTTTTTTTATCTTCTTCTTTTGTTGAAAAACTTTCAAATGTATGTACATGCTTTCGAAAAAATTCAGTGAAAATAGTAAAAAAATCATCCGTTTCTTTATTATGAATATTAAAATTAAATTAACAAAATCATGATGAGTAAATTGAGCAACAATTCCGACTATAATGAGTCATATTTCGACAGAAATCTAAGCAAGTGCATAGCACTTTGGAACTTTCTGCAAACTGTCGAAAACGTTGATACAAATAATATTGTCGTGTTAAAAGATGTATAGGAGTAAAAATGATCCGTCGTTGCCGCCGTTTTTGGATGAAGGGGAAAATTGGAAGTTTCATTCCAATGGGGAACATCAAAATTTCTTCACATTGACAATGGCAACGAATTTGATAATAAAGTTCTGAAGCATGTCACGAATTCTGACATGTTGCGAATACGGCTGTGCAGGCGTCGATTAAATTGTCGCCAGTATTTCTCAACTACGGGCGTCAATTACAGCCAAGTAAAGAGTCTATACCATGAGGTAGAAGAAGAATGGAACTCTACGTTCATCTCTACAAATGGTATGCAATGTCAGCAACAGTTCACAAGATCCTTAAACATTGGCAAAAAAATTATACTCGGCTTATTACGAATACTGACTTAATTCATAACCTGTTGCTTTTATTAGATCCCGATTTATTTCATTTTAGAAAAAACTGAAAACATAATGACAGCACACTGGGCTTGGCAGCTCTGGAACTGTTAATTTCGGAAAACGAATGACAGTGTAAGAATTATCTTTGTATAGTTAATTTTAAATATTTGGAAGTTTGCTCCTGCCTTTAGGCAACCAATTGTGATGGGGTGACTAGTTTGAATTTTCGGTATTCGTTTCGCGTTTCGCGAAAAAGCGTGGTGGGTTCGAAAAATTGGTCAATTTGGGGGGAAAAACTATCGCGACGATAAAACGGTTTCCCTCTTTATTCTTTGCCTCATTTGCGTCTCGAATAAGAAAGGGAAGTCCGCGCCATACGTGAAGTCCATCGCCGAGACCTCAAGGTAAAGGGTAGAGGGAAATTATTATATTTTTTTTTACAAATTTTTTTGGTCTTTTCTTTCACTGACAAACATTTTTTTTGTGCATATTATTTATAAAATATCCCATTCGTAGTGTGGCGTTTGTTTCTATTTGAAAATGGGCGGATAATTGTCGCGGTGATTTGGACCTAAAGTTGAGAATCAAGAGGGTGATCTGCTGCTAAATTAATAAGAGGTGGAAATAAATTAGTCTGCTCCATATTCAAATGTAAGCTGATAAGAAAAAGAGGAATAAACGAGATTCCAAAGTCAGCTTGGCAGAATAGTGACCACGCCGCGTCCAATTTCCCGTAACGACAAAAAGAGAGCGATGAGTATTTTTGTTTAAATTATTTTATAACTGTTTAAATGTAGTTTTATTTTATGTCATTTTAATTGCATTTTGTCCTATATATTATTTTGTGATTTGACTTTTATATGTGTGAATGTGTTTAAATGTTGTAACACGGGCAATTGTAATTTTAAATTTGTAAATTGACTCGAGTCATTAATTTGATTGAATTTTATTGAATATATTTTTATAACGTTATTTTTTGATTTTATTATTTTATTTTGTTCTTTTATAAATTTCTAATTTTGTCTTATTTTACTGTGATTTTATATTATTTAATATAATATAAATATATATTAAATATATTATAAATATTATAAATATTTAATATTATTAAATATATTAATATATATTAAATATAGTTTAAACTATATTTGTTTCGTGTGATAAAGATTAATTTATTACAACAGTGATATCGATACTTATAGGGTTACGCTTTCCCATTGAGTGTTTGTAGTGAACTTGACCGCCATTTTTACTACATTATAAAATAACTATTTTTATTTTTGGAGTGTTGAAACACATGCGTGACTTATTTACACAGTGCATTTTCCTCTTTTTATTAGCTGCAAATAAGTTTGAGTGACTTGAATCTGATTGAGATGATCAGTTTTGGGAAATATTAGCAAAAGTACACTTCTACCCTAATGTTTGTAAGGTATTTTCAATTTGTATATTTTTTGGGCAAACTAAAAAGATGAATTTTTAACTTCATTCGTTTAAAAATTTAAACAATTGAATATTAATGGTATCACAATAGAAGGTCAACTTTTAAAGTAAAGTTAAAATATATAATTTGCCATACAGACATGTGAAAGGTATGAAGTTGTTAGCAGAAAACTGATGGAGAATACAGAATGGTTGAATCATTCAGAAATTTTCGTTAAATAGTATTTCTTCATCGAATTACTTATATGTCACTATTTTATTTATTTTCAGGGTACGTGGAAAATTCTTTGCAAAATAAGGAAAAAATATTCTAAAAAATAATTCATGCAACTGTGACCGACACCCAACCATCTAAATCGACGGATAAACCGACTGTTAAAATTGTTTTTGAGAAATCGCAGAGTGAACCACCTTCCAAAAAAATAAAACTCGCAGACGGTAAAGCGAATATGATTTTCAAAATTTTTAAAATTCAAAATGTCGTATCCAATATGGCGGACTTATTTTCAAAAATTGATCAAATTCACTTAAAATTTGTTACTCGCGGGATTTTTATTTTTGACATTATATTTGTAATAAACGACCCCAAAACTGTTAGAAAAATCATTTTCGACGGCTGATTTAGTTGATTGTCAGCAATATCGCTTTATTTTCTTAAAGTACAGGGTTCAGGTTTTAATTTGACTTCTATGACAAGTCTCTAGCACGTCGGATTTACCCGGTAGAAATTTTCAAAAACAGCGGAAAACATGATGTTTGGAAATTTACCCCCACTTTTCTCAAAATCCTGACCTGACAGGAGGTTTTCAGTGTCAGATTCGGATTCAGCGCACCAAATACTGCGGGAAATGACTTCTTAATAAATAAAAAAAAGTTAAGAAAAATGTTAAATACGAAAATAATGTGTTCCATGTCAATATTACTAATAATTTTTATTGTTATAAAAAACAAGAAAAAAATTAACAAGAAATCTTTATGTTGTATTAGAGGAGAACGAGGCGAGGCAGCCAACGGGGTGAGGCAGCCAATTGCTTCTTATTTCTGCATACTTTTTTTAAATCGTGTGCTATTGATAATGTAGACTGTTTATGGTAGTTTACTTTAGTTGCTAACAGATGGGCATTATTGCTGCAGCAGTTTAGCAATGACAGTATCATTTATGAAAACAGACTTTTTGGATTTAACTTTTCTAAGAGTTATTTTGGTGATTTTAGTTAATAGAGATACACAAATAAAATTCTTGTAAAGTGATTTTTAATGCAGAATTTAGTGCTGAAGACGATGGTGTTAATGGAATTGCGATATTTTAAATATTACGGGTTTTATGAATGTTTTCTTAAAAAAGTACTCGTGGGGTTAGGCAGCCAACGCTAAATTTTTCGTCTTTTTGTGTTCATTTTATTGGTTCTTCTATGTTTTCTCTTTTTTTCCTACTCCAATACATTTTAAACTAAACATTGAATTTTATAAACTATTTTTTAAAAATAACAAATTTATATTTCTTTGAAATGTTAAATTGAATTTAATTAATGTTATTATTATAATACTATTCAAATGTAAATTTTTGAAGTTTACTAGCAAAATAAAAGTATGTTAAGGACAACTACCTTGTTATGTTTTACTAATTTTAAAATTAAGTTATGTTTTTTAACTACAGTCGTGCCTCGTCATTGCAAGATTCCTAAAAATTTCCCACTCTTTAACTCTTGTAAACGCAAGACACTTAAACCACGGCTACTTTCTAGATTTTCAGTGATGAGCATAGGTATATTCTCTTTGGGCGCCCTCTCTTATTTGGAACTTTCATTGCTCGAATATTTGCTTTCATTTCTTTACTTTCAGTGCTGTCGGCACTGAAAGTTGATGACGTAAGCTGACGTCATCTTGCAATTACGAGAAGGTACCGCCCTAAAAGGGCTTGCAGTTTCGAGAATCTGTTTTTAGCCAAAAAGACAAGCTTTCTAACGCGATATTAAAATTAAAAAAACCTATTTAAATAGTTGCCTCGCAAACCAAAATGTGCCGTCTTGGCTGCCTCGCCCCGTTCTCCTCTACTTTATACTAAATTTTTTAATATTGTAAAAACAAATAAAATGGTTAAAAAATTAAATTTTAATTTGTTATTTATATGCTTTTCGATGTTATAAAAAACAAAACAAAAATTAACAACAAAACTTTATGTTGTATAACTTTATAGTCTTTTTAGCTCAATAAAACTTGTTTAAAACCTCGTTCAAAACATGCTAAAAGACTAATTTTGTTGATTGTTGAGAAATTCCATATTCTATTCCTTCTTACAATAAGAGTCCTTACAATTCTATAATTAAAAGATAACGCAATTTACAAGCACAAAAGACAGCTCCGCTGCTGGTTGTCCACTGCCGAACATCATTGATGTCTTTGATATGCTCGGAGAAGCGGGTCCATTGCTAAACATCATTTATGTATTTGATGTGCTAGGAGAAGTGAGCCCGCTGCCAGACACGACTGGCATCATGGATATGTTCGGTAGACCTTGTCGTGGTGGCGGGGATTTTTACTAAAGGGCAACCAAACAGCAAGAAACGAACATGATGAGTGAACGATGTGGTCCAAATAAGAAATGACATTGTGTACTATATATATATATATATATATATATATATATATATATATGGGCAATTGCCCATATATTCCACGTAAGATTTTAGTCGACCTCTTAAAATCGTCCAAAAATATTTTTTTTCTATTCTGTATAAAAAAACACATTGGGATTTTTTTACAAATAACGTTTTAAAACTGTCTACAGCGTAGACCTTTTCCTTTAAAACAAAGAACACTATAATAGATTAAAAATTATACGCTATAGACAGTTTTAAAAAGTTAATTGTCAAAAAATGCTTGCACTGTGATGCTTGCAAGTGATTTTTAAAAAAGTTTTAAAACTCATTTAACACATCAGACACATTTCGGGACTTCTTGGAAAATCTTCTCTATATTATAAGGTATAAATATTTAAAAAAGCTTTTACCTCCGAGTTGTTTTTTCAATTAATAGGTAAAATAAACTTGTTACACTGTAAAAAGTCCACTTGTCGGAATGTATTCGTGTAAAAGTTTATTTCACCTATTAATTAAAGGTATAAATAATATTTTGAAAAATAAAAAAAATCTGGCCCAAAGTTAAAAAATTAATTTGTTTATAAATTTTTTTTTACATTTCTTAAAAGTCGAAAGAAAACTAAAACTTTCATTCGTTAATTCATTCTCAGCTTGTGTATCTTTTATCACTAATGAATTTCCACTCAAAAATAAGACTCTATATTTTATTGCCGTTAATTTAAAGTTAAAAATAATCAAAATTTGTCAGTTTTGGAACCTTTGGCGCCATCTCTTGGTTCTATGAACTACTAAACATCTGTCACATGTGTTCTTGTTGCAAATTTATATACACTCAATAACATATATGCTGTCCTTCCGGTTTGGACAACTTTTTGAAAAGTGGTGTGCCTTCTATAAGAATGTTTTAAGTCTATGGACTTAAACCACAGACTAAAGCCATAGACTTAAAAAATTCTTATAGAAGGCACACCACTTTTCAAAAAGTTGTCCAAACCGAAAGGACAGCATATATGTTATTGAGTGTACAAAACAGTTTACATAAATTAAAGTTTTTTATTGTTGTTTTCAAATATGTAATGGATCTTATTATCTGTATTTTTTTATTAAAGTTAAGTTAGCCATATGTAATAATTATTTTGTTTTGATGTTTTCAAGAAAAGGTCGTTGCAGTTTGGGCTCTTGGAAACTGTCTATATTTAATTTTCTAACAATATATTTTTTTAATAAATACAACAAATAAAATACTCATCCTATGTATTTATGATAAAAAATGACTTTCCCAAATTGATAGGTCATAACACCTTATATTTTTCAAGAAACGGTCGTTGCAAATTTTTAACCATTTTATATCTGCATTGTCGATAAGTGGGATACCTCGAAAATTTTTTTCTAAGATTATTTTATAATTTTAAACAACCTCTCCCATGGATTTGCAGAAATATGCAAGGAGTTAGAAGATAAAAATTCTAAGCTCTTCAAAAATTTAATTTTCAAATTTTTGACTATCCTGTATATTTTTGGGTTAAAAATGGTACAAGAAAAAAAAGTATAACCTTCTTTGATTTTTAAAATTCAAAGGGGTCAAAGTTGAAGGTGGTGCCTCCCCTTAACAGATACAGATTTTTAAAAAATTACGTTTTTTACGTAAATTTTTTGATCAAATGCTTATAACATAGCCAAAAATTGGTGAAACATTTGCATAGTACTAACATTTGAATATAAATCCAATGTATCTGCTGAAAATCAACTTTGTAAATCAGCCATCACATTATTGAGAACAGGGATATAAACAGCTTGTCTGAAATAGGTTACAGCATCATTTGCTAGATAATTATCTAGGTTTTTTAATTCTACCTATACGCGGAATTTTAATTTCTACACCAATATTATTTGCAATGTTTTTAACTTTTTCAAAGAGAGTTTTTAATTGTTTTTGAGTTTTCGCGTTTTTTAATAATTTATGTTTAATATTATCATAAATTATAAGTGCAACATTATTTAATCTAAATATTTTAATGGTATTTGACGTTTTCTTCTCTCATTAATGGTTGGTTTTTTTTGTTTTTACATCTAGCCTTAGTTGCATGTGAATCAACATCAAATTTGCGTGGTCTACCACACTTTTTTGTTGTTGACAAGTTGATTCTAAAAGTTTCTCTGATCCACTCCCTTTGTACTCTTTTCTATTGTCATCAGTGCGGTAATTTATTTCTGTCGAATTTAATTTATTGATATTGTAACCTAAAATTCAAAGTTAAATTTGGTTTATTTAAATTAGTTGCACCATAATATTTTGTTTATTTTTATATTGCAAATAATTACTTTTTTCAATTATTAATTTATTCATTGATATTATTATATACGTGTCATTCCACGATTTCGCGTCGGAGGCATCATTAATAGCGGCGGCATTATCAGCATCATGATTGACGGAGGCATCCTGATCGACGGATGCATCATTATCGACTGGGGCGTTATGATCGACGGAGGCATCATCATCAGCAGAGGCATCATAATGATAAGGATCGGCGACGGCATCCTCGGCACTCACTTAATGCATATCAAGAAAATTTTCTGACCGACCGCTGGATCGTCGACATCAAATCATCGTTGCACAGATTCTCACGGGAAAGCTTTATTCAACTGTGGCCGTTTTCGGCACTCGCCCCGGGTTTACTCCCGGTTAACGGTGTTTGGTTAGATCTAACAGAATGTTGTTAATGATTAAGTAATTGTTAACTCGGAGTTAATCCTGGGTGAATGCCGAAATCAGCCTGTAACTCTCTCAATTTTTTGTTAAATTTTATTCTGTGACCTATAAATCAAAAGGTAATTTAATATCCTTTCTAATAAACTCATTTTTTATACTTTGACAAGCTAATTTTCCTACAGGTAAGTTTAAGTGATGTCGCATCTCGAAAATGCAAAATTTGAAGCTACAAAAAAACTGCAGGAGGGAAAAAATTAAAACTATGATTTTCTTACTCAAGAAACACCTACTATTCGAAGAAAATTGTTTTGCTCGATTGACAATTTCACTTTAAATCAGTGAAATGTATGTTTCCAATTAGAGGCTACAAGAAGGAATTTATTTTTGCAACAATTGAGATGATTCAGTACACGAGAAATCAGGTTTATTGGCAGAAAAATACAAACTAGACGACAGATCTATGGAAGACTGAAGGCATCTGTGAACTGGGCTTTTTGGTCCTTTATATCTCTGGAAAGATATTTTTGAACAACAGCTGTGTTTTTAAAAGCAAAATAATCTATTTTTGGCATTTCCCACTTCTTAAAGATTATTTTTGTTGTAGTCAGAAGAAGATGCCACTCTAGAAGTAGTCGTTGTCGAGAAAGTCGGTCTGCTATTCCATTGTATCGTCCTGGACGATAATTCGATGTCAAGGTTACATTGAACTCATCTACTAACTAAAGCAGTTGATATGTTAGATTTAAAAGAGGCAGTGATTTCGTTCCCCCCTCTTTTGAAAAATATGTTACTAGAGTTCAATTGTCGGTCTGGAGAATATATTTTTGTCGCTTGTGACTATTGAATAATCTGGACTTGTTGCTGTTGGTTTCATTGGATCTTCATAGACTGCGTTTGGTTTTGTTGACGGAGTCTTTAATGATGTTTTTATCATAGTTATCCATTTTTTATTTTCTCGAGATCTTCTTTCTGTTTTTATGAATTTTTAATATTTCCTTGTTATTATGTTCCGAATTAAACAATTCATTTTTTATAATTATTGGAGAAGTTCTTTTAGTTGGATTAAATTTTTACGGTGGAGTTGTGATTTTTAAGTTCCTTGTATCTATAAAATACAAAACAAATTAAACATACTTTTCTTCCTTACTTTTTAAAAGTAAAAAATAGTTTTTTTAATAAATTTAGTTGTAATGTTCACAAATAAATGAAATAAGTAAAATATAAAATTATATTCACACGTTCATTGCAAACATTGAAAACATACCAAACAGTCCATGTAAAACTATGAGTTTGAATTTATCCCAAAATTCAGTTGGAATTAATTAAGATAAACAAATTTTTCCAAGCTTTACTCCCTTTGGTGGCCAACTAACAGTTTTTTATCTTCAGATAACCGAGAATTCGGTACCGACGCACAACCATCATCCTAAAATTTGTAATTAACCCATTAAGTTCCATGAAGAAACCAGCCATTGTATTAAAAAACTAACAATTGGATTCATAGGCAAATGGAAAAAAGATATACCTGTCTTTTTGTTTCTAAGTTCCAATTGTTTGAACAAATTAATAAAAATTTAAAAATATTTAAAAATTGTTAACGCTAATCGATTTTACGTGGAGAAATAAGAATGATTTGTATAAATAATTTTTTAATCCAATCATATTTTGTTCATAAAATTGTTATAAACAAATTATGCTGGATGAAGGGTGTTTCATCCCAAGCATCAACAAATGGATTTTAAGTAAAATTGACAAGTGGATTCATAAGCAAAAAAAAAAAATATGACTATTAATTCCATTTAATTTCTAATAATTTAACAACAATTGTTTAAACAAATTAATAAAAATTTAAAATTTTTGAAAACTGTTGCTTGGGAAGAAACACCCTTTATCCGGCATAATTTGTTTAAAACAATTTTATAAACAAAATACGACTTGGAGTAAAAAGTGACCTATACAAGCTGTGGGATTATTAGGATTGTGTGACACAGGTTTAATATTTAATTTTAAAAACAGCATTTTATTAATAAACAAAAAGAATATAGAGAATTTATTACGCAAAAATAATACTTATAAAGTTTAGTAAAAGTGTACAGAATTTGCGTGTGTGTAATGTGAATGTTTAACGTAAGACTCGGGAAATTGAACTGGTTTTCTACACAGAAGATCGGTCCTTCTTATAGTAGAAAAATGTATTACAAACGTATGTAACGAAGCATTTCGTTATGATTTTCCTTTTGGTCATTTGGGTTATTATTGACGTTTGAATATTCGCGGGTCTTTCGTGATTGGGCCGGAGGTTTTGGGTTTCGTCGTGTGCGGTGGTTCCAGCGTCCAATGGGTGAAGCGGTTTAGGAGTTCGTCTGTTGGATCTTCGAGGGAGCGTCGCGGGAGGAAGCCGGCCGGCATCATTATAATAATCACTTGCTTGAGAGAAAGTTTGCTTTTTAAAATCTGTCAATTAATAATCGAGTTAATCAATTGTTTTTGCCTTAATTTCGAGTAACTAGTTAAGTGTAGTTTGGTGATCACTAAATACAAGCCTTAATCAAATTTGTATTCTACTTTATTATTAATTAAGTGTTTTTGTGTCGTCTCATTATTGTTGCTGTCGTTTCGACTTTTGGTAAGTCCATATTTTATTTCTTGACCTGTCATTTTGTCTCGCCGTCGTCGCATCCGTCGGTTTGGTTCCAGGGCGGAATTTCCCCTGAGGTTATTTTGGTATTTGAAATGAATTGTGCAGTTGATGCAGTTTAATTGTTTATTAAATAATATCTGTCACACCTATTAAGTGCTATTAAAATCTAATGTTAAAGTCTACACAACTATGACGTAAAGAGCAGTTGGAAAATGCAATTTTAAAGCAAAGTTTGAGACGGTTAGTCTAGGTACAAGCAGAACAAAGAAGAAGCGTTAAAAACTTATAAGAAAAGGGCCAGACTATACCTAAGCGTTAACTCGTTTCATGAAAAACTAGATCTAACATTGACACTTACCGTTCACAAAATGCTAAATATTTTAATTTTTTTAAACACTTTTTGTTTGGCAGAACAAAACTTTAAAACTTGCTTAAAACTATCGTCAGCTCTACAGTGACAGATTTTACATTCATAAAGTGGATATCATATAGAAAAGCTTCAACGCAATAAAACTTCACTTTTTCGCCAAAAGTGGCAGCACTGTCAACTCAACTGTTTGAAATATTGCAGTGTCTCGCTATACCCGCTGTCTCGACACTGCCGACAACGCCCTACACATTTAAAGTTTATGTACCATTAAAAGTCAGACATTTGTAGCTCAATTCATTATTCATAGCATGTAGATGAATGAAGAAAAGAAATGATATAATACTGGTCACGGAATGTACGCACTACGGATGTTTTACGTATTTCTTCAACTGGGAAAATATTTGTATTAGAAAATCCTATGGCTACATGCAGACATAAATTTTGAGAATTCCCAGGATAGTTAGGAAAATTCTCTAATCCTGTAGAGTTCTTTCCAATAATTGCGGGTTTACCCTGTTTTATGGTTATGAATTCAATAAATAGTACATTACCATCTTTCATATAACAACAAATGGCAGGTTGTTTTTCGGAAAGCTTCAAATCTTCATAAAGGATATCATTAAATGCTCTTGAACAATGTAATCACATTGTGTTAATAACAACGGTAAAAAAATAAATAAATATATTGCTTGTGACGGCCTTAAATCTTAAGTTTATCGTCTAAAAAAATGTGAGACCAAAACAAGCCCTTAATATTCACAATAAACTTTGTCACAAAGACGATACGTTTCTAATTTGAAATACATGGGACTTTGCCACTTTTTAGCATTAATTTTTTCCGTTAACTCTTTGCCGTACATAATTTTCCCCCACATCAGAAACAATCAGTTTGACAGTTGAATCACGTGGACAACATCAGGGCCGGATGTAAGTTTGATTTTAAGGTTATGTTTACATAGTATATTTATGTTTGATAAAAGTCGTCAACAATCAAATTTACCATTTTTAAATTGTAATAAATTGCAAATATACATTTGCACTTTACACAAAAAATCGTATTTTAGTGATCAATTAGTAGGGGAGTGTAAGGTATGGTGGCGTGTAAGGTATGGTGGCGGACTTGTCAAATCTGGCATATAACGTCACATCTGAAGCCCCTTATCACTATGGTCGATGTCTTTTATCGTGATGACATTTTATATGCAGTAGTATTAATGATCAAACGCGTGCTTTGTACTTTAAGTGATTTTGAATAAAAAAGTAGTGAAAAAAAGAAAAAAAGTTTTATTGGATATGTGTGTTAACAGTGCCAGAGTGAAGATTTTTTGAAAATTGAGTCTGGTAAATGTATGGAACGTATTGTTTAGACATTGGACAACAGTTTTTTGTATTTCAAATTTTTCTCAATTCGCGCTGTATGAAAGTAACACCATCATATTTTCATCAATAGCTTGTAAGGTATGATGGCGCAATTTTTGTAACGTACAGTGGCGGATCATTTTTTGCACGAGTTTCAATTGTCTTTGCATTTTTTTTGTACTAATGCCTCATGTGCTCCAACGCAACAATTCTCGAATATGTGACACTTGCGGTCTTCTCTTATTCTAGTTGCGTTATAACAGCCACCAGCTACTTCACATGTCCAAATTGTAACCATAACTGAAATGAAACTTTTTTTTTATAATGTAAAATCATCAGTTTTTTCTCTTTCTGTTATTTTTCATCATTTTTAGTAGTTTTAATAAATAATTTTAACATCTACATAATATTTTAGTTAAATACACCATAGGCGCCACCATACCTTACAACTTTCAAAAATAAAAAAAATCAATTTTTTGCGCCAAGAGCTGTAAAATTTCACTGAATTTAAATTTTAACAGCCGCTTCTGACATAAATATGCTTAATAGATGTCAGCAACTGCCTGCTTTTAAAATTTTGAAAAATATTGTTTTTTGAGAGAGGGAGACGCAAAAAAGAAAGTGTCCGCCACCATACCTTTCACTCCCCTATAATTAATTGTAAAATATAAATGGGTTCCAATTTTGAGAAGATACGATCCTGCAAATTTAGATACTTACATTCTCACACATAACTAACTTATCAACACAAGCATAAACGCCTCTTCTCATTGGCTGTTCCCCCAAAAAAGGACTCTAGACGACATTTTGTAACATATCAACGGCAAAGGGTTAACAATGTTATTTTACATAAATGAAAAACTATATTCTTACGAGTGATTCTCTCAAAATGGACAAATTATTTGTGCCTTGTTGCAGAAGGCGTTTTTGTTATAAAATAGACAAATAAATTAAGGTAATTAAAAATTCGCCAGCCATGTGTTGTAATTTTAAAGTTTTTAGTTAGATCATAAAGAAAAATTAAAAAATAATTATCAAATTACTGAAATATAAAATACTTACACATTTACAGTTTATGTGAAACATCTCCTTTAACAAATGTACTTTGATTTTTTTGTTTTAGATGATTCTGTTGCGAGATTGAGTGCACACCGCAAATTTTTTGAGGCGCCTGAGGAAAATCTCATTATCTCGCTCACTTCTTGATATTTTTAAATTAGAATTTAGAGAAATATTGTTCAAATTGTTAGGTCAAAAACAAGAAACCTTTTTAAATATACCTATCGTTCCTCGTTTTAAATTAGTTTCATAAATGAATATAATTTGGGATGAGGATAAGTCAATGAGCCTACTAAATGTACTAAGAGAATAATTTATTTAAAAACCAACAATAAAGAAAAGAATTGACAAAATACAATAAGTATAATTGAGTTTAGAAAATCTTACTTTTAAAAAATAACGATTACTAGTGTTGTATGAACTGGTGGTTGTATCTGGTTGTCCGATATCTAATGATGTTGAAGGCTAGCTGCAATGTGGCCTGTCACAGTTGTCCTTAATGGTTGAGTGTTGATCCTCTTGTTTACACTAATGAGATAGTCTACCTCGTTTCTTTGTTTTATGTGCTTTTATTACTTCATTTTCAATTTCTTAGATTTCTTCATTTTTCTTTTTTTGATTATCATTTTCTTGTATTTTTCTTTGATTTCTGGTTATAACGTTACAAGTTTCGTTGCTTGTACAATAATTCCTTTTAATACTTTGGAGAATTTTTGTTATCTCCGAATTCATGTAGCATTCATTGTCAATAATTAATTTTTCAATATATGGGAGACTTTTTCTTATCTCCAAATTCAAATAGGATGCATTGTCGTTAAATATTCTTTCAATAGATTGGAGACTTTTCCTTATCTCCAAATTTATGTAGAATTCATTGTCCTCAAATATTTTTTAATGATGGAAGAATTCTTAATATCTCCGAATTCTCATAGGAATCATTACGTTCAAATATTCTTTCAATTTCATGGAGATTTCTTATTATCTCCGAATTCATATAGTTTTTATTTTCGTTTGCTACACAGTTTATATATTCTTTAATTTTTTCCTGCACACATTTAATTATATTTTCCTGATTTTCCTGGGTTTTTTCAATTTCTTCTTCTTTTATTCCTTGGATTTTTTCTTCAGTAATATCTTTGACTGGGTTTCTGGATAGGGCGTCAGCATTAACATTAGTTTTGCCTGCTTTGTAGACAGCATGAAAATCGTACTCAGCTAGTTTTAGCTTCCATCTTGTTACTCTAGAGCAAGGATCTTTTGAATTTTGAAACCAAACTAGTGGTTTGTGATCCGTAACTAACGTAAATTTTCTTCCATAAAGATATGGTCGAAAATGTTGCACACTGTAAATGATTGCTAATGCTTCCTTTTCATAGGTGTCATATTTTCTTTCACAATTCGCTTAATGTTCGTGATGTATAAGCGACTGGTTGATACTTGCCGATTATACCTTGTGATAATATGCCTCCTATTGTAAAACCTGAAGCATCCGTTGTAAGTATAAATGGTTGTGAGAAGTCTGGTCTTTTTAATAGCGGTTCCTCACAGAGTTTATTCATTAGCGTATCGAAAGCTGTTTGTTGTTTATCGGTCCAGAGAAAGGGTACATCTTTTCTTAGAAGTTGATTCAAGGGATTTGCTATTTTTGAAAATCCGTCTATAAATTTACGATAATATCCTGCTAGTCCTAAAAATTGTTTTATATTTTTTTACATTTTTGGGTAGTTGAAATTTTTTAATAGCTTCTACTTTTTTTGGGTCAGGTCGTACCCCATTTTTATCAATTATGTGCCCTAAGTATCCTACTTCTAACCTCAAAAATTCACATTTATCTGGCTGGAGTTTTAAATTAGCAAAACGTAGTCGTTCCATAAGTTTTGAGAATTTTTCTTCATGTTCTTCTAAGGTGTCTGCATAAATCACAATGTCGTCTGAATAAACAAACAGTTCTGATCCTTGTAAACCCAACAATACCTGGTAAATAAGTTTTTGGAATGTGCTTGGTGAATTTTTCAGTCCAAAAGGCATTCTATCAAATTCATAGTGTCCAAACGGCGTTGAAAAAGCTGTCTTATAAGAATCTCTAGGATCCATTTTTATTTGATGGAAACCTGACGCCAAGTCAAAGACTGAAAAATATTGAGCATTTCCTAGTTGGTCAAGTAGGTCCGTAATATTTGGGAGTGGGTAAAATTGACCTACCGTTCGTTCGTTGAGTTTCCTGAATTCCAAAACTAATCTCCATTTTTTATTTCCCTGTAAATCATCTTTTTTGGGTACTATCCATATCGGTGTATTGTATGGTGAGTCGGAGTGTTTAATAATTTTTTGTTTCAATAATTCGTTCACTTGAAGTGTCATTTCTTTTTTATAGACAGGCGGAAATCTATATTGTTTAGTTACGATCGGAGTGTCATCGGTAGTTATAATTCTGTGCTTTATTAGGTCAGTCCCTTCTAAATATTCTCCAGTTATATGGAATCTATCTGAATAATTTTTTACTAAATTCATCATGTGTTGTAATTCTTCTTTATTTACATGGTCGAGACGAAGTATTTTTTTTAACTCTTTCGTTGCCTGTAATGTTGAAAACATTTTCTGATTTAACATTTTTTGAAAATACATCAATGATTTTTTGAATTGATGAGTCTTCACTAAGCTTTCTATGTTTGAAACTACTGCATCACGTAAGTAGACACCATCTTTTACTTTTAGTCTTGGAATATAACCTTCTTTTTTATCTTTATTTAAAATGTTTACATAAATATTATAGATTGATCTTGCTGGTATTAAAAAATAATTTTTTGAATCAAAATTAAATGTTTGTTTATTGATTTCTAGATGTCCTTCTTCGTAATTAATTTTTACTTTATTTGTGACAAAACATGCTGTTCCTAATATACCGTCATGGTCAATTGGAACTTCATTAGATAAAAGGTTAAAAGTTGTTGAAATTCCAAAAATATTAATCTCTACTTGTCCTAAAGTATAAACTGCGTGATCGTTAATTCCTGTTAATTTAAGACATTTATTTTCATGAATTTTTATATCAGAATTTAATGCGCGAATTTTTAACAGATTTGATCTCGCTCCTGTATCAATCATCATTGTTTTTGGAACTTTTAACTCTTTAGTGTCAATTCAAATATATGGAATTGTATTAGTTTTTGCTAAATTGATGTTTTTGGATGCATAGTAATTTCTTCTTAATTCTTCCTCAGAGCACAATACTGAAGAAGAATTTTTGAGTTTCCCTGATTTTGTGTTTGTGAATTTGTTTGTTGTTGTTTATTGTTATCATCCCACATCTTTTTCCTACAATTAGTGAAAAAGTGTCCTAACTTTTTGCAATAATTACACATTACACTTTGATTTCTACTTGCGAAGTATGTTGTATTGGTAGTTCTTGGTTCTTGAAAAAAATTTTGTTGTTGATGTTGTCTTTGATTTTCGTATGGAGTTCGAAACTGATTTTGTGGCATGTTTCTAAACTGATTTTGTGATGTGTTTCTAAATTGATTTTGTTGAGGAGTTTCGTAAAAGTTTTGACTTTGAAATCTATTAAACATTGGATTTTGATTGCTAAATCGATTCTGATTTTGGTTTGAAAAATTTTGTCGTGGTCCTGGGTAGGAAGAGTTTTCTCGTCTTCGTCCTATCAATTTATTAAGTTGAAAACAGTTTACTGCAAAATAACCTTTCTTTCCACAAACTAAACAAGTTATTATATTATCTTGAGCGATATTAATTTTTGTTGTTTTAGCAAAGTCTTTATTATTTTTAAGATGAGAATTATATTTAGTATAATGCTCACTTTTTTTAGTTCGCGGTGTGATAACAATCTTCTTTCTATTTCTACTGCTTTATTAAATATCTCTTAAAAGGTATCTGCTGTTCCTATTCGTATTTCAATTTCTGGTCTAAGTCCTCGCGAAAAACAATCAACACTTGTTTTATCTAAACTTGCTTTAAATTGTTCATCTACTCTATTTTCATTGCTAATTCTGTGCGCGTCTAATATTCTTTCTGCTGCTTCTGCGATTCTTGAACCATAAGAAATTACATTTTCGTGTTCCCACACTTGAACACCTGGCATAATTATCTTTTAAAAAATTTTTCGGCTTATTCTGGCAATGTAAACTTAACGCCAACATTTTCAGTGAGATTTGTACCTGAATTAGATAATGTTATTTCGATGGATGAAATACTATTTTGTTTGTCAAAGTGTAAGGCCGGAAAAGCTCCTGGTCCGGACGAGATTAATTATAGATTTCTTAAAAATTTGCCACAAAATTGAATCTTACATATGAATGTGTTCTTTATCAAGATTTTAATAACAGGTAAAGTACCAAAAAAGGGGGAGAATCAATGACAGTTATGCTATATAAAAAGGGAAATAATTTGAACCCGGATAATTATAGACCAATTACATTGATTAATTGCTTAGTGAAAGTATTTACGTAGATATTGTGTTCAAGACTTATGGGATGGGCGGAATCACGTGGCATGATTCCGGAGTCACAGGCGGGTTTTAGGAGGGGTAGAAGTTGTTTGGACAATTTATTTTGGCTATCTTCTATCCTGCAGATTTGCCTGAGGGCCCCGGGTTCGGTAGTGTACGCGGCATTTATAGATTTCAAGGGAGCCTTTCCTTCTGTATCTCATGATCTGCTATGGAGTAAGTTATATTCCATTGGTCTTAGCACGCAATTTATTAATATTGTTAAGGACTTATATACCAACGCATTCACAAGTATAAAAGTGTGAGAAGAATTTACTGAAAGCGTCGGAGTGACTCCTCTCTGGGCACAAAAACGTCTTTGTCCTAGAAACGTTCCTAAAACGTTTGTAGAACGTTTCATGTCCGCTACATAACGGCTTAAGAACGTCCAATGTTCTAAAAACGTTTTTAGAACATAAAACGTTCTTGAGACGTTATGTTGAGGACATGAAACGTTCTAAAAACGTTTTAGGAACGTTTCTAGAACGAAGACGTTTCCGTGCTCAGAGGGTCGTGGGCTCCTCTAGGGAGTCACTTAGTCCATATTTGTTCCTTCTGTTCATATCGGATATTAACGAATTTTTTATAAGCAGGGGTGCAGGGGTGTAGTTATTAACAGTTCAGCGTAAATTTGTATGATGGGGTATGCAGACGACTATGTACTGCTGGCCGATACTCCTAACGAATTAAGTAAACTTTTAAATGTTTTACTGGAATATTGCGGCATAAATGCACTGTGGTCACCAAAATTAAGATTTAACAATTAAAATAGAATTGGGGTTCGACTCAATTTGATGAGCACAAATCACTGGTCAAAAATTCCTCGAAAAATAGAAAAGTTGGAAGACGCTTTTCCTTCGTAAAAGAAGCCAAGAAAAGAGAGGAGAAAAGACGAACTTACCGGTATTTCTGGTATCTCGGACACTGCTTAGGCGCTGAATGAGTGATTAATTAGTCTAGAACAATTATCCAATAAAGCGCACTGATATATCAAAATAACACACAGTCTTTATTCAATTTAAAAGTAAATTATACAAAAAGGAGAGCGTACGGGCTCTTTACAAAGTTGAGGTTCGCACCAATCTACCTGTACGTAGCGCCGATTGCACGAGCATGTGCTTTTGTCGTCTGCTCTCTTGCAGCGACGCGCGTGGCGCCTGGTGGCTAAGATTGGTACTATGCGCAATTTGAATTTGCGCGCGTATTTTAATAGTAATATATTTAAGGATTATTGCGTTTAATAATTCGGGAAGTGGCAACGATTATTCATAAAAAGAAGAAAACGGTTACGAATCGTTACAGCACTAACGGTCAATATAGATAAAACGAAAATTGTAATATTCTCGAAATCAGGTAATTCAAAAGCGAAAAAATGCAAGTCCTTTAAATTTGGCGGGAATCACATCGAGGTGGTAGGGTAGTATGAATATCTGGGCGTTCCTTTTCTTAATTCTTCTTCATTTTCCACAGCAGGGAAAAAATTCACTAGCTCTGCGAATACCGCGGTGGGTTCAATTCTGAAAACTATTTTTTCGTCAAAGGTGAATTCGTGGGCCTGCTGCATGAAGCTGTTTCGTAGTCTAGCCGTTAGCATTTTACTTTATGCCAGACAAATTTGAGCTTTAAATTTACTTGACTCTATTGAAAGAGTATAGCTTTTATTTATCAAGAGGTTAAAAAGCTTGCCGATCTGTACACCAAATTATGCTGTTAGACTCGAGACGGGGACATTGCGTCTGGCCCACGAGGTCTTTAAAATTACACTGTCTTGGATAAATAAACTTTCACGGATGAATTCTTCACGGTATCCAAGACAGTGTGCTGAGAGACTTCTATCGTTGGCAAGAGACAACCCGGATAACGTTAAACTTAATTGATTTAACAAGATCAGGGTTTGTTTTTTCGAGCCTAGCGGCCAGACCGACTTGCTACTGGCACTGAACTTAGATTCTCTTAATTGGAACGAAAAGGTAATACTAAGTAAATACGCAAATTATCTCAAGGAGGAAGACATCGGTTGTTTGGAAAAATCTAAAAGCTTAGTTTTTTATCCTTGCATAAATCCGCGAACGAATTCGCGGAGCTATCTTGAATTAAACATTCTTATGCATTATAAAAGGGTTTTCGCACAGATAAAGCTTCTTAATAACCATGTACCTAGAATAGTTTTTGATAAGAAAAAATACAAATTCCATCCAGATAGAATGTGCCCCTTTGCTGCCTCGAAAGTGAAAGCTTTCTACATATTTTATATAATTGTCCCGCGTATGACCATATGTTTTTGAGAGTGTTTGTCCGGGAAAGTAACAAAAATCAAACAGAGGACGATTGGCTCGATGTCTTGTCGTCAGCCAAATGTGTTATGATTAAAAAATTTGTAAATGTAATTGTTAAAATTTTAATTGAGCGTTTAAATTTAAGTGTGTAAGAACGACTTTATGTATTAAACTCTTGTATTTTTCTAGTGTGTAGCTTTGGCGAAACTTACTTGTAAACACGGTATGTAATGTAAACAAGTTAAATAAATAAAATAAAATAATAATATTAATTTTTGTTGTTTTAGCAAAGTCTTTATTATTTTTAGGATGAGAATTATATTCAGTATAATGCTCACTTTTTCTTAGTTTGCGGTGTGATAACAATCTTCTTTCTATTTCTACTGATTTATTAAATATCTCTTGAAATGTATCTGCTGTTCCAATTCGTATTTCAATTTCTAGTCTAAGTCCTCGCGGAGAACAATCAACACTTGTTTTATCTAAACTTGCTTTAAATTGTTCATCTACTCTATTTTCATTGCTAATTCTGTGCGCGTCTAATATTCTTTCTGCTGCTTCTGCGATTCTTGAACCATAAGAAATTACATTTTCGTGTTCCCACATATATATTGCTCCTAGTTCTCCTTGTAACTGATATACAGATTTTGCTGGCGCGTAAATTTGTTTTAACCTATCTGTTAACTGTTCTACTGTATTAAAATTATTTCCTATTATAATTCTTCTTGCTTCACCCGAAATTCGTATCCTAATTAATTTAACTAAATTTGTTTGTACTTGTGCATTATCAGGAAGCATAGATTTTGCTTCTAAACAAGTTTCAATAAATACAGATAGTTGTATGTTTTTTCCGTCAAACATTTGTATTGTTTCTAAAGCGTCGCGTAATGACACTTGCTGATTATTTGGAAGAGCCATGTTTTCTTCCAAGTTGTTACTATCTCTAGTGTTATCGAGAGAATTATTTTCAGAGTTATCGTTTGTCTCAATTTCATCAGTTAAAGATTTATTTAAGCTTTTATTTAAATTCTGTTCAACTAAGGTTTTTTCTGTAATGGTATTTTCACTATCGTTACTGTCACTGTCGAAAGAATTATCGTCAGTATCAAAAAGTTGAGAATTAATATAGCCTGAGTCAAACTGTTTCTGTAATTCTAAGGGATTAGGATTTTCTTTAGAATATCTGGGTGTACTTGTTAATAGTTTTGTTTTATAATTAGGAATTCCCTAATTCAATTCTAAATCTGGATCATTTTTTATTTGAGAACGAGTTAAATGTGAGGAATCGGTAGTGTTTTTATTCGAAGAAGACGTTAAAAAATGTCATATTATCAAAATTTATAATATACGTAATAATTGTAAAATATAAAATACACTTCTCTTTTGTGGTTAATATTTTTATATTGCATTGTCGATATTTCCTCCAGGAGACTGTACGCATTGCCTTTCGTTAAGTTTCTCGGCGTTTGTTGTTCACCTAAGCTTCTCGGGGTTTGCTGCTTTTCCTTACTTTCGTCCGGCCTACGTTTTAGAAGGTTGTCGAATTGTCGCTTCATCGTTATTCTTTTTACATGAGTAATAATATTACTTTCCTTTCTTGGTTTGTTACAGTTTCAAAATACATACAGTAATCAATATGCAAATAATAAATGACAATAGAATACAATATTAAAATAGAAAAATGTATTAAATATAATACTAAAATAGAAATGTGTATAAATGATAATTACAATATTTTAATAAAGAAATATACTGAATATAATGCAATAACTAAAATATAGATTATAAGGGTTAGAAAATATATATAAGGTAAATATAATATATTATAAGAACACACATACATTAATAATATAATTTATAGAGTAATAGGTTACGGACGTAACAAAATGTTGCAATATTATATGGGTGATTCTTCATTCAGTGGACACTTTTGCTTCCCCACTGTTCCCTATTTAATAACTTGAAAAATTGTTATCAAATCTACTTCAACTTTTTGCATAATTAATCTTCAATATGTTTTTTAGTAATATCATAATCGAAAAAATTTTTTATTTTAAAACAAAAGTTGTAATTCAATTGCAAATGTTCAAAAAATGCACATTTGTCGTTTCTCCACACATGAATCATGAAGTTTAATATGTTTTATTTTGCACAAACTTTATTTTAAACGTTTTTTTATTTATTCTATTCGAAAGTTCATCTCAAAAACTAAGTTTTTGTGTGTCGTTTTCTAATTTCCATTAACAAATCTGTGTAAAATTTTTTTTAAATATTTTCCCCACTCTTTTTTTATTTGGAACTGGAGTTTACAATTTCATTGATTTTCATTAATTTTGTTCCCTTTTTTAGTGCGATTTTATTTGCCATTAATATTATTAAGTTAATAAGTTGTTTTTATTTTAAATTTGCAAGAAGAAATATAATTTTTAGACTTAAAACTACAAAAGTTACTATTATTTTATAGCGTATTTTAATGGTACGTAAACTCCAGTTCCGCCAGAATTACCGAATTCTAAATGTATAAAAAAATAAAAATAATAGTGATTTAGAGTAAGCAAATCTCTTTAATAATTTGCAAAAATTGTTTATTTTTATGAATTTTTACGGTTTTAATTAATTTTTTTCTTTGATTTGTAAACTCCAGTTCCTGTAAACTCCAGTTCCTAATTTCGTTTTGCGTAATGAAAGTGTTTTGTTTTTTTGAATAAATATAATTAACCTCGATTAACCTGTATCAAAACATGTAATTTTAATAACAGGTATGAGTAAAAATATTAATTATTTATTAATTAAAGTAGCTTAAAGTAAAAAAAAGAATATTAAGAATTTTTTTCTAATAAAAGATGTTTATTTAATTTGAATTTTGGCATGAGTTTCGAAAATTATTTGATATTTTGTATAAGTGTTTGTTTATTTAAAGTTTATTTTTTCTATATCTAAATAAAAATAAAAATTTTAGATTTAAATGTTACTTATTTTTAATTTAATAAACTTGTTCAGAGTACATTTTATTTGTTTATTTACACTATTTATAATTATTAACAGTCGAAAATGAACTTTTTCAAATAAATTATGTAACCTTTAAAATACAAATTTTTAAATTGTTTGTATATAAAACTAAAGAAAGAATTAAAATAAAATATCTATAAAATAATCATTCTCAATCTTTATTAAATAGATCTACATAAAAAATGTTGCAAAAAATTAATTAAAAAAAAATTTAACATATTCAAAAGTTACCACTTTGTGGAGAATCACCCATATGCAAAGCAATAAAATGAATTAACTTTCCGCGTATAGCCAAAAAAATTTCTAAAAATCAATAAGGACTCGTTGGAAAGACAATGCTTCTAGACGAGACTTTTCATGTAAAAACCGAGACGAGATCAAGACTTTGCATGGTATCATCTCATCTCGTGGACATCACTATAAACTAGAGATTTCTTTGGTCCTGTGTTAGACTAAACTGAAAGAAAACTGCAAAAATTTGCAAAAAGCAAACATAGTTAAATAATACATATTTACGGTAGTCTGTATAATTGCACTACATTGCCCCCAACCCCGTGAACTACAATGCCCCCAAGCACTTTTTTCACGTTGACTTCAATATCTCAATAAAAACAAAATTAAACGTCAAAACAATACTAAATTTGTGTTCAGAAGTAAATTTTACATGAAAAAACACTTACCTGATACTTTTTTAACGAGCCTGAAATTTTCTTCAAGTTACTAAAAAACGGAATAATGGTTTCGAAATCTAGTGTTTTTAAAGTGACGCCACAACTTCTTTTAGAAGAAGCACAATAAAGCAAAAATGATATACATTACTATAATTTGATACCTTAACCCTATTATATCAACGGCAAGTAATTCAATTCATTCGTTTAGTCAGTAAAGCCAGTGCACTACATTACCCCCCTCTACTCTACCTTCTTAACCCTTTAAGGACAAAATGTACAAAAATTTTACCTGGATTTTAGGAGGAATTTTTAGTATGAAAACGGAATGCTAAAAATTTTGCAATAGACATTTCTTAAAGCTCAGGAACCGCTCTTTCGAATGCTGCAATAAAAAATATAAAAAATTTATAAATAAACAAATTATATACAGCTATTTAAAAAAACACCATTTTTTAAAGATTTTTTTTTAAATCAAAATTTTTTCTTATTTGTGGCAAAGGAATACGTCTCAAACGTAAAAATATCGTGTCAAATATGTCTAACCTAAAATATTGTAAAATAAAAATTAAAAAAAAAACAAAATGGTGGATAAAAAATGGCGTAAAAAGTTGACTTTTCAATAAATAATATACAGCAAGTGCACATTTTTTTAAAAACTTGACAGATTCGCTTAAAACTGGTTACTGGGGGTTTTTTGGGGTCGCTGATTACGAATATGATAATAGTTTTTAAAAATTCAAATTAGCGAATCCAATATGACGGACAATTTTATCAAAACTTCATCAGATTCTCTTGAAACTGTTTACTCGGTGGGTTTATGGGTCGCTAATTACGAATATGATAATAATTTTTAAAAATTTAAAATGGCGAATCCAATATGGCGGACAATTTTATCAAAACTTCATCGGATTCTTTTGAAACTGGTTACTCGGGGATTTTTTGGGTCGTTGATTACGAATATGATAATAGTTTTCAAAAATTCAAAATAACGAATCTAATGTGGCGGACAATTTTTTTTCAAAACTTCATCGGATTCGCTTGAAACTAACCAGTTTCAAACTCGGGGGTTTTTGGGGTTGCTGATTACAAAAAATATAATAATAGTCTTTAAAAATTAAAAATAATGAAACTGATGGGGTTCGTACTGGGGGGTTCTTGGGGTCTCTGATTATGAATATGATAGTAGTTTTCAAAATATCATAATGACGAATCCTATAGGGTGGAAACTTTTTTCTGAACCTCATTGGATTCTCTTAAAACTGGTGGCTCAGGAGTCTTTGTGGTCGCTGATTTTGAATATGTCGTAGTTTTCAAAAATAAAAATTTCGGAGCATATTCATTATTCAGGTTAGAAATTATAGAAATTTAAACCGTTTTTTGCTTTCAAATAATTTGTTCAGAATATAATAGTAATATTAAACTTGTGACAATGTAAATCGTCACGTCATCTGTCAGAATTATCCCTGAACCGTGATCGTTAATTAGTATGGTAATTTAGAAAGTCGAAACTGCCGAGCGACCCACTATCAGTAGTGAATGTGTGTCGCGCGGCTAGTTAGTAGGAGAGAAAGTGCTAGAGGGCAGGGCCGCTCATTGTACATTTGGTCTTTAAAGGATTAATAGTTTAAATTAATATATAATTAATTTTTTACAAAATACAATAAAGGCATGATTTATCATTTTTGTCAGAATAATCAATTCCAAGGAAAGGTAAAATAAATCTTATGGCTCCCGTTTTGAACGATGCAATGACTGTCGATTTGTATTCCAAGTCAGCACCAAGAACGATTATTTTAAGGAGTACAAAAACTTGACAGGTATTGTAACCAGACCTTTTTCAACAATAATAAATATCATAAACAAATAGGTATAATTTGCTAAACACGGGAATATTTTTAAACAAATGAAATTTTATAAACAGAATTATAAACTCTGAAATAAATAAACAAACAACAAAATAAATACTTACAATAAGCCAAAGATTTCTGGTCCGAACAATATTTTTAAAATTAATAATAACATTTTGACAAAATACAAAAAAAAAGAAATTTAAATAAACAAAATTGTTGAGCACCAGTCCTTTCTTGGGACAGTTTCAAAAGAAGCGGATACTAAATATCCAAAATAAACACAATAATAGGTACTAAATACCAAAAATTTATAAGTAAGAGCAAAAGCAAAATAATAGAACTAAATTCTAGAAAAGACAAAAAGAAAATTTATTATTAAATTCCTTGAATTTATAAATCTCAACGTCAATATTAATTTCGATGCCGGTCGACTAGCAAAAGACGGAGGAGGGGGGATTCGAGAAAATCATATTCACAAATTTTATAATTAAATAACAATTTATTTTAACAATAAAAATTATTGAAAAATTATACAATAAATTTACAATTATAAAACAAGTTTTCAGTATCGCTAGGTCAATGAATAAATTGTGATCAGCCAATAATTATTATTATCGAAAAATTACAACTTATATCTAAAAATATTACACATAAAATTGGGGAAAACGGGACAAAACAGTTTGTCAAAATTATTAGGATTCACAAAATAAGGGACTTTAGTTGTAAATGGGACTAACTCATTTATTGAAAATAGAGGTTTTCTCAGTAAAATAGAATATGCGGGACGAAATAAATGAATAACAATTATTAATGGAACAACTCCATTTATTAAAATTAGGAATTTCTCAATAGAATAAAATATAAGGGACAAAATAATTAATTAGCAATTATAAATAGAACAACTCTATTTATCAATCAGGGATTTTCTCAATAAAATCAAATATAAAGGACAAAATAATTAATTAGCAATTATAAATAGAACAACTCTATTTATTAATTAGGGATTTTCTCAATAAAATCAATTATAAGAGACAAAATAATTAATTAACAATTATAAATAGAACAACTCTATTTATTAATTAGAGATTTTCTCAATAAAATCGAATATAAGGGACAAAATAATTCATTAACAATTATAAATAGAACACCTCTATTCATTAATTAGAGATTTTCTCAATAAAATCGAATATAAGGGACAAAATAATTAATTAACAATTATAAATAGAACATCTCTATTTATTAATTAGAGATTTTCTCAATAAAATCGAATATAAGGGACAAAATAATTAATTAACAATTATAAATAGAACAACTCTATTTATTAATTAGGGATTTTCTCAATAAAATCGAATATAAGGAGGCAATTTATTGTAAATGAGGCAACTTTATTTACAATTTACACACAAAATAATCATTGGGACAAAATTAACAACAATATAAATATATGTTTTTGGCTGAAATTATAATAAAAGAAAAACATAAGAAACACATCAGAAACTCTGGCAGCATGGTAGAGTGAGAGTAAAAGAAATTAACAAATTCTAAATCACACATTAATATTTTAAATAAAATAATATTCTGTTATATTTAAAACAAAAGAAAATAATTACATCAAAATTAATACAAACAGGAAAGTTAAGAAATTAACACGCTACTAATACACTCTCACTTGACCATGAGGCCGGCTGAACCACTTGTTACATTTCAAAAGAAAAAGACAAATTTACATTTTTACATACAAAAATAAAAGAAATTAGAAAGATTATGACCTGACTTACATTTTGTTATGCGACGATCCACTCAAGAGATTTTCAACGTCAGCACGCACACACAAATTATAGTAACTTTACAAAATTTCAGAAAATTGAAAAATAGTCGAAATAAACTTCCTTGAAGTCGAGATTCTTCCTAAGGCAGTCGAATCGAGAGAGAGCGATTAGCATTTCCTCGATGAGCATGCTGCCATGATTCCTCCCCCTCGTTTACCCCGCCGGTTACCATGGTCCCAAACTAGTATTACCCCGCCGAAAACAGGAGCGTAATTACTTTCGAAAATAGTGACACAGGGGTATAATTTAAGTTGTAATATCTCGCTTCCTGAGATTTTTACTTTTCAATTCTTATTTCTCCTGTCGTCAACCTCCAAAATTCTCTGATTGTCACTCGTAAAGGGAAAGGTAATTAGTCAAAATCAAAAAGGGGAAAAGTTGAGGTTAGTGACATGAGAATTCAGGCCTGGGCAAGAGGTGTCTCTTTACAATATAGAGAAATGACAGGGACCATCCTGCTCAAAAGTCAATTTCTTAACAATTTTGAGGTTTTATTAGAATTTTGTAAATATAGAAAATAATTCTAATTTACTCAAAGGGTTATTTGTGAGGTGACTTTTGGGTAGGTTGAATTAAAAAAGTGACAGGTATATCGAGTCAATTCGATTTTCATTTGGTTCCCGTTGTAGTTTTCTGCTGTGAGTAAACGTGATGAGGAATCTGCGCAAGTGTGAGGATCGTTCTCTTCTGCTTCAACGGGGAAACGTGTTGATTTAAATTTTCTTGATAATATTTTCATGAAAGAAAATATGACAACGTAAATAAACAATTTTAATAAACAAATATTTTATCAGAGTTGAGAAATTGTTGCTGTTATTGTTAATCGGCACAAGGGAGGTTATTTGTTTATAATTTTTCAGTTAAAATTCTGTTTACAAATTTCTTGAAAAATTTGCCACGTCACAACACTCCCCTTCTAAAAGAGGGCCAAAAACGGCCTCTTTCGAAGGCAAGCAGCTCTGCCTCAACAGTAGTCGCAGAGTTTCTAAGCTTTAGGTTTAATATTCTTATTAATCGAGGAGAGGATTAGCTGGTTTATGGTCCAGGTTTTTATCAATGGAGGCTTCTTCGATGTTGGTTGCGATGGCGTCATTTAGGGAATCAATGATCTGTTCTAGGGGAGTCGGGGGTCTGGAATGTTCGAACATTTTATCTAAGTTGTCCGGTAAGTCTGCGTGGAAGTGATCTTCGAAAACGATGGTAAAGTCGCTATGGACGGAAGAACTCGAGATAGTCGGGGCTCGAGATCGAGTCTGGGGGGGAACATCGGTGTCGATGATCATGATATCGTCGTCTAGGTCATCTGAGATGATACTGAAAGAGAGACTAGTGGATTCGTCTAGGTTATCGGGCACAGTGGCGGTGGTTTTCGCCAGATCTGGGGAAATTGAGGGAGCTAAATTTTGATTTTGGTTGTTCTCTTGGGTCGGATTGTCCAGAGGGGCTTCGTTAACAACAACAGGGGTTCCTTCACAGTCGCAATTCGACAATGAGAGCGGTTCATCATTGAGAGAGATTCTAATCTCATTGGGCACTTGGGAGTCCTTTGAAGTCGTAGCGCGGGTTGCATAGAAATGTTTGTGTTCTTCTCTGATGCAACATCGCAAAGCGTATTGGAGGCCAGGGTAGAGCCGAAGGATGCGACTTAAGATAACCTTATAGGGTTGGATGTGACGCCATCCTGGCTGGGTTCTGCTTCGCTCCAGATCTTCCGAACTCCACGAGGTGTCAGGATCCAAGGGCTGTCGGTACTCCTCAATGATGTTCTCCAATTCGTGGATTTTTACAAGTAATTCTGAATTTTTCTTCTCTTTTTCCGTTAAACAGTCGGACGCCTCCTTGAGGAATTTGGGGAATTGCTTGGCTATTTCCTTTTGTTTCTCCAGCTCCTCAAGCAGTTAATTGCCCATGTGAGTAAGGTAGATAATAGTGTTTTTCAGAATATCGACATTCTCGGTCTCCATTGCGACAAGGGGAATGGATGACAATAGTCCAGATCTAAAAATCAGAGTCAAAATTAGTACTTAGAAAAGGTTTAATGTCTTTTATATGAAATTTTCCAAGATGTTTAAGGGACAAATCACTTAGTTCAACAACATTAGGGTAACGAATTTTTGTAATTTTATACGGTTCAGCGTATTTAGGGGATAGTTTTGATGTAATGTTTTTGATTTTGGAGGACAGAATGCAACAGCAAGTTAGAACAAGGCCTCCTACTGAATAATTCACTGCGCGATGATGTTTGTTATAATAACGGGATTGCTTCTGATAGGCTTTATCCATGTTTTCAATTGCCCAATCTTTCATTAATTGGATCTTTTTTATTCTTTCTTCCCAAAGGGTCGGATCTCTTTGTTCTATTTCGGGAGGATTGTCGTTTAGTTTCTTACGTACGTCATTAATAGCGTTAGGATGACGTCCAAGTTTTAGGAAGGCTGGGGAAACTTTTAGGGAATCATGGAAAGCTGTATTGTAGGCGTATCGAAATTCTGTGAAGTATTTTAAAATATTTGAGAAAGTCTAAACCTAAAACCAAGGGTTCGGACAGAGAATCTAAAATTCTCACGCGTATAGGCTTAGTTTGTTTCTGTAACTCGAGAGGTAGGGTGATTTCTTTAGACACGGTCAATATTTGTCCGTTTGCTACTTGTACTATATCATCTTTTTCGCTTACTGGAAGGTTTAGGTTCTTAATAATTTCAAGTCCTTGGGGTCCAATGAAGCTTCTTGACGCTCCACAATCTACGAGGGCTTTTACTTCGTGATTTTCAATGCGGACCGTAACGTAGAGTAATGGTTCTGGGGAAGAAGGTGCTAAAAAAGGATATTGTAAATTTGAAATTTTAAAACAGGCGGTAGGAGGGCTGCTCTCCTGGAATTCAGTTTCCGGAGTGCTGGTTTTTAAAGTTTCATCTTTTAAAACAATATTTTCTTGATTAGTGTTAAGGGTGGATTTATCAGAATCGTTTTTCAAGATATAATCTTTACTTTCTTTAATTTTTAATACGTCCATGGGGCTATAAATTCCAGTAATTTCAGTAATATCTGTTTCTAAATTTAGACATTCTATCTCGACTAGTTTTAGGGAAGGTCTTTTACTCTTTTCCCGTTTAGTTTTAATTTCTGGGACACTAGGTAAGTGGTCAGTCACTGGTTTGGGTGGTGATTCAGAATTTTGTAAAATTTTTGAAATTAACTGATTTTCTGAAGTTTTAGAGATATTTTCTGATGTTTCTGTGTTTAAAGGTCGCTGAGTGGGATTCAGGATTATTGGGACCTTATCTAACAATCCTGTTCGTCTTTTCCCGTACACTTGGGACATTTGGGTTTAGTTACATTTTTCTTGCCACAACCATAACAAAATATGTTTCTAGTTTCTATACAATCGTTATGTCTGTGACCTACTTTATCACAATTCCAACACGTAGTTTTGTTAGTTTTGTCAGTGTCATGGAAAGCTGTATTGTAGGCGTATCGAAATTCTGTGAGGTAGGTATTTATCCCAGTTTCGATGGTCTTCAGATATGTACGAAATTAACATTGTTTTAAGGACTCGATTAACTCGTTCTACGGGAATTGCTTGTGGATGGTAGGGAGGTGTTGTCGAGTGATAAATTCCGTATTCTTGTGCGATAGAACGAAGGACATTGTTAATGAATTCTGTTCCATTATCTGTTAAGACAAATCCTCCTCAAATGTATGGTCCACCAGTAGGTGTACAACCAACTCAAAATAATACCGAGAATAGAGACCCTGATGTCCCAATGGACCAAGATCGACCTCGCGTCCACTTCAACCGAAATGTTTCTTATAATCAAGGAAGACCCTTGAACAGAAACTATGAGCCATACTCACAATTACCACCTATTTATAACCCTTCTCATCGCAGAAATAAATCAAATTCTGCAGCTCAAGCGTATCAAACCATGCGAAAATGGGACCTAAAATTTGCAGGAACGCGACAAGAAGATCCTGACGCATTTTTACGTAGAATCTCTGCCGTCAAATCAATCATTTTCATAAGAGATGAAGACCTCTTAAATTTATTGCCCTTCTTTCTAAGCGGAATAGCAGCCCGTTGGTATGAAGTTAATCAATATCGTTGGTATTATTACCATGAATTTGCTAGAGATTTTAGAAACCGATTTAGCGACCCAGACTTTCAGTTCGAACTAATGCAAGAAATTCACCGACATACACAGGGTGAACAAGAATCAGTTGCCGATTATTTAACATGCATGCTTTAAATGTTTGACAGGTTGTCCCCTAAATTGACAGAATACGAAGAAATAAACTTCGCTCATAGAAATTTGCTTCCTCGCTTACACCTAACTATTCCTAGAGCCGCTATAAGAAATTTCACCCATTTTGAACAAATAGCAGTCGCCGCTGAGAAATCTTTTCGAGTTGCCCGATCTTACCAACCTCCTCCTAAACTAGAAAGCTCTTTGCTTCCTGATTTAGCATATCGAAGTTCCTCATTAAGATCTATGCCCAGAAGAAATGAATAATTGAAACAAATGGTAGAAGATCCCGATATCGAAGAAAAATTCGAAGAAAATGAGTTACAAGAATTATTGATGTTACATCAATCCCCTAACACGAACTCTAAATCTTCTTTCACCCCTTCTAAGAATAATACAAAGAAACCAGAGCCCTCTAAACCCCAAAATACTAAGAGTAAACCCAAACCAGAACCTCCAAATTCGACAGATTCAATCCCTAAAACAAACACTGACAAAACTAACAAAACTACGTGTTGGAATTGTGATAAAGTAGGTCACAGACATAACGATTGTATAGAAACTAGAAACATATTTTGTTATGGTTGTGGCAAGAAAAATGTAAATAAACCCAAATGTCCCAAGTGTACGGGAAAAGACGAACAGGATTGTTAGATGAGGTCCCAATAATCCTGAATCCCACTCAGCGACCTTTAAACACAGAAACATCAGAAAATATCTCTAAAACTTCAGAAAATAAGTTAATTTCAAAAATTTTACAAAATTCTGAATCACCACCCAAACCAGTGACTGACCACTTACCTAGTGTCCCAGAAATTAAAACTAAACGGGAAAAGAGTAAAAGACCTTCCCTAAAACTAGTCGAGATAGAATGTCTAAATTTAGAAACAGATATTACTGAAATTACTGGAATTTATAGCCCCATGGACGTATTAAAAATTAAAGAAAGTAAAGATTATATCTTGAAAAACGATTCTGATAAATCCACCCTTAACACTAATCAAGAAAATATTGTTTTAAAAGATGAAACTTTAAAAACCAGCACTCCGGAAACTGAATTCCAGGAGAGCTGCCCTCCTACCGCCTGTTTTAAAATTTCAAATTTACAATATCCTTCTTTAGCACCTTCTTCCCCAGAACCATTACTCTACGTTACGGTCCGCATCGAAAATCACGAAGTAAAAGCCCTCGTAGATTGTGGAGCGTCAAGAAGCTTCATTGGACCCTAAGGACTTGAAATTATTAAGAACCTAAACCTTCCAGTAAGCGAAAAAGATGATATAGTACAAGTAGCAAACGGACAAATATTGACCGTGTCTAAAGAAATCACCCTACCTCTCGAGTTACAGAAACAAACTAAGCCTATACGCGTGAGAATTTTAGATTCTCTGTCCGAACCCTTGGTTTTAGGTTTAGACTTTCTCAAATATTTTAAAATACCTCACAGAATTTCGATACGCCTACAATACAGCTTTCCATGATTCCCTAAAAGTTTCCCCAGCCTTCCTAAAACTTGGACGTCATCCTAACGCTATTAATGACGTACGTAAGAAACTAAACGACAATCCTCCCGAAATAGAACAAAGAGATCCGACCCTTTGGGAAGAAAGAATAAAAAAGATCCAATTAATGAAAGATTGGGCAATTGAAAACATGGATAAAGCCTATCAGAAGCAATCCCGTTATTATAACAAACATCATCGCGCAGTGAATTATTCAGTAGGAGGCCTTGTTCTAACTTGCTGTTGCATTCTGTCCTCCAAAATCAAAAACATTACATCAAAACTATCCCCTAAATACGCTGAACCGTATAAAATTACAAAAATTCGTTACCCTAATGTTGTTGAACTAAGTGATTTGTCCCTTAAACATCTTGGAAAATTTCATATAAAAGACATTAAACCTTTTCTAAGTACTAATTTTGACTCTGATTTTTAGATCTGGACTATTGTCATCCATTCCCCTTGTCGCAATGGAGACCGAGAATGTCGATATTCTGAAAAACACTATTATCTACCTTACTCACATGGGCAATTAACTGCTTGAGGAGCTGGAGAAACAAAAGGAAATAGCCAAGCAATTCCCCAAATTCCTCAAGGAGGCGTCCGACTGTTTAACGGAAAAAGAGAAGAAAAATTCAGAATTACTTGTAAAAATCCACAAATTGGAGAACATCATTGAGGAGTACCGACAGCCCTTGGATCCTGACACCTCGTGGAGTTCGGAAGATCTGGAGCGAAGCAGAACCCAGCCAGGATGGCGTCACATCCAACCCTATAAGGTTATCTTAAGTCGCATCCTTCGGCTCTACCCTGGCCTCCAATACGCTTTGCGATGTTGCATCAGAGAAGAACACAAACATTTCTATGCAACCCGCGCTACGACTTCAAAGGACTCCCAAGTGCCCAATGAGATTAGAATCTCTCTCAATGATGAACCGCTCTCATTGTCGAATTGCGACTGTGAAGGAACCCCTGTTGTTGTTAACGAAGCCCCTCTGGACAATCCGACCCAAGAGAACAACCAAAATCAAAATTTAGCTCCCTCAATTTCCCCAGATCTGGCGAAAACCACCGCCACTGTGCCCGATAACCTAGACGAATCCACTAGTCTCTCTTTCAGTATCATCTCAGATGACCTAGACGACGATATCATGATCATCGACACCGATGTTCCCCCCCAGACTCGATCTCGAGCCCCGACTATCTTGAGTTCTTCCGTCCATAGCGACTTTACCATCGTTTTCGAAGATCACTTCCACGCAGACTTACCGGACAACTTAGATAAAATGTTCGAACATTCCAGACCCCCGACTCCCCTAGAACAGATCATTGATTCCCTAAATGACGCCATCGCAACCAACATCGAAGAAGCCTCCATTGATAAAAACCTGGACCATAAACCAGCTAATCCTCTCCTCGATTAATAAGAATATTAAACCTAAAGCTTAGAAACTCTGCGACTACTGTTGAGGCAGAGCTGCTTGCCTTCGAAAGAGGCCGTTTTCGGCCCTCTTTTAGAAGGGGAGTGTTGTGACGTGGCAAATTTTTCAAGAAATTTGTAAACAGAATTTTAACTGAAAAATTATAAACAAATAACCTCCCTTGTGCCGATTAACAATAACAGCAACAATTTCTCAACTCTGATAAAATATTTGTTTATTAAAATTGTTTATTTACGTTGTCATATTTTCTTTCATGAAAATATTATCAAGAAAATTTAAATCAACACGTTTCCCCGTTGAAGCAGAAGAGAACGATCCTCACACTTGCGCAGATTCCTCATCACGTTTACTCACAGCAGAAAACTACAACGGGAACCAAATGAAAATCGAATTGACTCGATATACCTGTCACTTTTTTAATTCAACCTACCCAAAAGTCACCTCACAAATAACCCTTTGAGTAAATTAGAATTATTTTCTATATTTACAAAATTCTAATAAAACCTCAAAATTGTTAAGAAATTGACTTTTGAGCAGGATGGTCCCTGTCATTTCTCTATATTGTAAAGAGACACCTCTTGCCCAGGCCTGAATTCTCATGTCACTAACCTCAACTTTTCCCCTTTTTGATTTTGACTAATTACCTTTCCCTTTACGAGTGACAATCAGAGAATTTTGGAGGTTGACGACAGGAGAAATAAGAATTGAAAAGTAAAAATCTCAGGAAGCGAGATATTACAACTTAAATTATACCCCTGTGTCACTATTTTCGAAAGTAATTACGCTCCTGTTTTCGGCGGGGTAATACTAGTTTGGGACCATGGTAACCGGCGGGGTAAACGAGGGGGAGGAATCATGGCAGCATGCTCATCGAGGAAATCCTAATCGCTCTCTCTCGATTCGACTGCCTTAGGAAGAATCTCGACTTCAAGAAAGTTTATTTCGACTATTTTTCAATTTTCTGAAATTTTGTAAAGTTACTATAATTTGTGTGTGCGTGCTGACGTTGGAAATCTCTTGAGTGGATCGTCGCAAAACAAAATGTAAGTCAGGTCATAATATCTTCCTAATTTCTTTTATTTTTGTATGTAAAATGTAAATTTTCCTTTTTCTTTTGAAATCTAACAAGTGGTTCAGCCGGCCTCATGGTCAAGTGAGAGTGTATTAGTAGCGTGTTAATTTCTTAACTTTCCTGTTTGTATTAATTTTGAAGTAATTATTTTCTTTTGTTTTAAATATAACAGAACATTATTTTATTTAAAATATTAATGTGTGATTTAGAATTTGTTAATTTTTTTTACTCTCACTCGACCATGCTGCCAGAGTTTCTCATGTGTTTCTTATGTTTTTCTTTCATTATAATTTCAGCCAAAAACATATATTTATATTGATGTTAATTTTGTCCCAATGATTATTTTGTGTGTAAATTGTAAATGAAGTTGCCTCATTTACAATAAATTCCCTCCTTATATTCGATTTCATTGAGAAAATCCCTAATTAATAAATAGACTTGTTCTATTTATAATTGTTAATTAATTATTTTGTCCCTTATGTTCGATTTTATTGATAAAATCTTTAATTAATAAATAAAGTTGTTTTATTTATAATTATTGTTAATTAATTATTTTGTCCCTTATATTCGATTTTATTGAGAAAATCTCTAATTAATAAATAGAGTTGTTCTATTTATAATTGTTAATTAATTATTTTGTCCCTTATATTCGATTTTATTGAGAAAATCTCTAATTAATAAATAGAGTTGTTCTATTTATAATTGTTAATTAATTATTTTGTCTCTTATATTCGATTTTATTGAGAAAATCCATAATTAATAAATAGAGTTGTTCTATTTATAATTGCTAATTAATTATTTTGTTCTTTATATTCGATTTTATTGAGAAAATCCCTGATTGATAAATAGAGTTGTTCTATTTATAATTGCTAATTAATTATTTTGTCCTTTATGTTTTATTCTATTGAGGAAATCCTAATTTTAATAAATGGAGTTGTTCCATTTTTAATTGTTATTCATTTATTTCGTCCCGCATATTCTATTTTACTGAGAAAACCCCTATTTTCAATAAATGAGTTAGTCCCATTTACAACTAAATTTGTCCCTTATTTTGTGAAACCTAATAATTTTGACAAACTGTTTTGTCCCGTTTTCCCCAATTTTATGTGTAATATTTTTAGATATAAGTTGTAATTTTGCGATAATAATATTTGAGGGGACCGATTCTAAAAGAGGATACGCGTGGATTCACGCGTTTAAGTTTTGTTCACTAGGTCAATTTTTGAAACTATTACAAATTGCAATTTGAATTACTAAAGTTTGTAGAGAATGAAAATGCGCATCTTTTTTCTGTAAGAAATAAATTTATATCTTTTTTAGTTTATGAAATAATGAGAAAAAACTAAATTTTTAAAAACCAAAAAATTTAAATGTTTTACGTCTTTAACTCGTGCTGGCGTTTTTGATTTTTCATATTTTGTAAACAAACAAAAACGAACTTACAGATTAAGACTTCCTGAAACCAACTATACTTTTGAAACTATAAAATCTTAATTAATAAAAAGTTTATTAATTTTTTCGAAAGACGTTGCAAAAAATGTGTTTTTCCAACTTTCAACGCTTCGTTTATCGAGGAAATTTTAAGGTACAAAAAACTTCCAGTGACAAAGTTTTTCATTACTATACGGTCAAGTTTTCTGTAAAATTTTATTAACATGATATGAATGCTTACAAAGTTATTAATGTTTAAAGCGTGTGGTGCGTCAGATTTCTCGCGCCTCGAACACATTGAGTCCCAAGGTGTTCGTTTGTAACAAATTAAGACTATTTTAGTTTATTCATTTGTTTACTTAAAAAAATACAATTTTTAATGAAGTCACAGATAACTTTTGGAATCGCAGTTTAGTTAAAAACGATTATTTATTATTAAAAAGTAACTAATAATAATTAGCCAAAATCGTCTGAAGATAGTTAAAATTGACTGACATACAAATAATTAATGCATAGTTATTTTGATATAAATTTAATGTTAATTAACCCGTTGACAGTCGCTGACGCATATATGCGCAAAACTAAATTGGCCAAAAGTGTTTCATGACGCATATATGCGCAACTTAAAAAAAGTAATTAAAAACTTCTTAAATGTTCCTGAAACCGCTTACTCGGGGGTTTTCGATGTCGCTGATTACGAATATGACATTCGTTTTCCAAAATTCAAAATAGCGGATCCAAGATGGCAGACAACAAAATAAACAATTGATCAGATTGACTTGAAACGTAGTACTCGGGGGTTTTTGGGGTCGCTGATTACGAATCTGACATCAGTTTTTCGAAATTCAAAATGGCGGATCCAAGATGGCGGAAATTTTTTCAAAATTCGTCGAATTTGTTGAAACTTGTTACTCGGGGGTTTTAAGGGTCGCTGATTACGAATCTAACATTAGTTTTCCAAAATTCAAAATGGCGGATCCAATATGGCGGACAATGAAATAAAAAATTGATCAGATTGGCTTGAAACTGAATACTCGGGGGTTATTAGGGTCGCTGATTACGAATCTGTCATTATTTTTCTAGGGTATTTATCGAAATTCGATTTCACCAAAAATTATCATACTGATGTCATATTAACCAGTTTCAAACAAATTTAATAAATTTTAAAAAATTTTCCGCCATATTGAACCAGATATTTTGAATTTTGAAAAACTGATTTCAGATTCGTAATCAGCGACCCTGAAAATCCTTAAGTATTCAGTTTCAAGCCAATCTGATTAATTTTTTATTTCTTTGTCCGCCATATTGGATCCGCCATTTTGAATTTTGGAAAACTAATGTTAGATTCGTAATCAGCGACCCTTAAAACCCCCGAGTAACAAGTTTCAAGCAAATTCGACGAATTTTGAAAAAATTTCCGCCATCTTGGATCCGCCATTTTGAATTTCGAAAAACTGATGTCAGATTCGTAATCAGCGACCCCAGAAACCTTAGGGTACCAAGTTTCATAAAAATCCATTAAAATTTTTTTCAACACACTTTTGGCCCAAACAGTGGAAATCTCGTTGACAGCCAAGGGGTTAAACTAATAATTGTTGATTAAGAATAGTAAAAATATTATTATTTTAGTTATTGACTAGTTTTTTGCTATCAAAGTAATTATTTTTAAATAATATTTAACTATGAGATTATGACGATTCGGCTAACTTTATATAAAAGTAGCATCAGTTTATTTATTTTAGCATGTATTCTAAGTAAAAAACATAATATAAGAAATATTTTTTTAAAAAATATTGCAGAATTATTTGCAAAATAATTTGTACAATAATTCTATATTTTCTATAATCTATATTGTCGTTAAAACATATTGCTCTCTCATAGAGGAAGTATTTTTATTTTATTTATATCTGTATTTTGTCAGACATTTTTATAAAATAGAATTTTTTTGGTTATCATGTGCACTTTTCGAGGAAGTAACCCTTTTTTAAATGCTATTTTCCTCAAACTTGTGATTTGTTTTCACTCTACGGGAAAATATGGTTTCCAGATGGGTCGCGGCTGCCGAGACTGTTGATTGCAAAAAAGGGTTCGGAAAAACCGAATACAATTTTCCCAGGATTTCGAGATTCTTTTATCGCAATTGAGAAAACATTATGGCCATTTTGGTCAAGAACCGGACCAAGAAGTAATAATCCCGAAAAATGTTAAAATCAGTGAAAGCTACGCAATTCAGTATTTACCAAAATCAAGTATAAATACTTTTGAAAACTTTAGATTACAAAATCCTTCCGCTTTCAAAATTGAATCAAAATGAATGATGTAAAAAGTTTAGTACGATATCTTTCTCCAAACGGACAGGAGTTTTTTAATAATTATTTTAAAAACATGAAATGTAGTAAACGAGATCATTTTGACAAAGAGTGGAAGCCTTAAACTAAATAAAACAAGAAAGTTAAATATAAGAAATATTATTGTAGTTGAGTTTTTTATATATAACAAAATAAAACATTTATGTTAAAAATAAATTTTATTAAATTTTATTTACTGTGAATATTAATTAATAATATTAATATTCAATATTAATTGACAAACACATTTTCAACGCGTTGCAAACGAACACCTTGGGATTCAATGTGTTCGAGGCGCGAGAAATCTGACGCACCATACGCTTTAAACATTAATAACTTTGTAAGCATTCATATCATGTTAATAAAATTTTACAGAAAACTTGACCGTATAGTAATGAAAAACTTTGTCACTGGAAGTTTTTTGTACCTTAAAATTTCCTCGATAAACGAAGCGTTGAAAGTTGGAAAAACACATTTTTTGCAACGTCTTTCGAAAAAATTAATAAACTTTTTATCAATTAAGATTTTATAGTTTTAAAAGTATAGTTGGTTTCAGGAAGTCTTAATCTGTAAGTTCGTTTTTGTCTGATTACAAAATATGAAAAATCAAAAACGCCAGCACGAGTTAAAGACGTAAAACATTTAAATCTTTTGGTTTTCAAAAATTTAGTTTTTTCTCATTATTTCATAAACTAAAAAAGATATAAATTTATTTCTTAAAGAAAAAAGATGCGCATTTTCATTGTGTATAAATTTGTGTCATTAAATTTGAAAATTGAAAATGTTTGAAAATCGCTCTATTGGTCAATAGCATAGTTATACGTGACAATCCACGCGTATCCCCTTTTAGAATCCGTCCCCTCAATTATTGGCTGACCACAATTTATTCATTGACCTAGCGATACTGAGAAACTTGTTTTATAATTGTAAATTTATTGTATAATTTTTCAATAATTTTTATTGTTAAAATAAATTGTTATTTAATTATAAAATTTGTGAATATGATCCCTCCAGAATTCTTTGGCTTAAAGTAAGTATTTATTTTGTTGTTTGTTTATTTATTTCAGAGTTTATAATTCTGTTTATAAAATTTCATTTGTTTATAAATATTCCCGTGTTTAGCAAATTATACCTATTTGTTTATGATATTTATTATTGTTGAAAAAGGTCTGGTTACAATAACAAATTTCATAAACAAATAAACATAATTAACAGGAATCTAGAACATCCAAAAACCTTCTCTTGCCAAAAACCTTTCCCTGCTGTCAGAGATTGTCTTCGGCAAATATAGGAATCAAAAGGACTTCAGAACAACGCAGTGAATCTTATGCCATCTTCAATAACAACGAGCACTGAAAAACAATACAAGTCAGAATTAAAACAATGGTGGATCTTCTGCTCACAGGCAAACTTAAATCCTTTTAATGCAAGTAAAAAAACTGTTCTTCAATTTATTTCGAAAATGTTTCTAAAAAACAGGTTATAGTACATTGAATTCCATGTGGTCTTCCATTTCTCTCATGTTTATTTATTTTTAAAATAATCCCGTAATATCTAATCTAATAACCGAGATTAAGCTGGATTTTCCAAAAGAGGGAAAAGTAAGCACCTAGATTAGAAAACCCATTGTACCAGACTTCAGCTCGCTCGTTTATAGCAACCACTTTAGAGTCCTGTTCTTCTCCAGAAGTCCAGTATCTCTTTTATCGATAGGTTGCTCACCTGCTTAGGGTCAATAATTGCTTGAACCCAACTAGATAGCCTGATCCTAGCTAACGCTGTGTATTCAGATAATATGTGAATCTGCTCTATAAGCATGTTGTCCCTGATGTAGAGGATAATCCCTAAGCTATTTCTGTCTGATAAAATTATCCACCAGTTTCTCTAACGCCTTTAATATAAAAGAAGTTAGACTGATTGGTCTGAAGTCCTTTGCAGCAGTATACCCTGACCGACCGGCCTTCGAAATAAACACAACCCTCTTCTTTTTCCAAGACTCCAGTGTGTAACCAAGAGCTATACACAATTTTATAATTTTACACAGGGGTAGCCTAATAGATTCCAGTCCCTTTTGCAAAAGAACCGGATATATACCGTCCCCCCTGAGGCCTTAAATGGTTTGAAAGTGCCTATTGCCCAATCAATTCCTTCCGGAGTTACAACTCTGGCTGAAAGTTTCCAGTGTTCTCGATTTTCTCAGCCCCTTCTGGCTCCTACGCCATAGTTGTTCTCCAATTTTTTCCTAAAACCCGGGAAGTTTACTTTTATCAAATACTTTATACACTCCTTTTTATCCTGGGCCTAATCCCATTAGGTAACTTAATGGTAGTTAGTTTGGCCACTGGGTCTCTAGCTAGTACCTTATGGAGTATTGATGCTTCTGGTACTCTTTCGATTCAGCCATTTACTACCCCTGTTGAAGTCTACTTTTTTGGTTACACAGCTTCTTTCAAAAGAGCAGATAATCGAATTTTGCAGATATTCCGCTGCGAGTTCGAATTCTTCATATGTTCCATAAGAGGTGGGAAAGCACTCCATGGAGGCCTTGAGGTTCTAAATATATGAAGCCTAATCAGCACTCCTAGGATTACGTCCCAATTTATGTTCCCGATCTTTCGATTTTATTCTGAATGTAATAAGTCTGTGGTCTGAGAGGGAATCTTTATCAGACACCACTCCACACAGACTTGGAACAGATCGTAATATCCAACACTTCTTTTCTGTTAACAGTAACGACAGTTGGCTCATTGTCCTGATTTAAAATTTCTAAATCTGTAACTATCAGAAAATCTAAATGTCTTCTGCTTCTGTCGTTAATGTCAGTGCTGCCCTATAAAACATGGTGCGCATTGGCATAACAACCTATTATGAAAGGGAGACTTTGTCGTTGACAGTAAGCTACCAACTTCTACACCTCTGTAGGTGGTTCGGGGTCATCCCCCGATCCCGTAAAATAAGCGGAAGCCTCTATTTAAGGAAAAAATTAATTAAATCTGAGAGGTCGCCTAGTAGCTTTTTACTCTAATATCTCGTTTATATTCGTAAAAATTAAACATGTGTCGCTATTTGACGGTACATTTTGTACTTAAGTTGAAGTTCCGTGTGTAATATTAGTCTCACAAGTATCTTTGTGTATTTGAAAACTTTAGGAAGTTGATAGAGAAAAATTTTTGACTTGTTTACACCCAGTTTTCGGTTTTAGGCAATTTCAGTAGTTTTAAAAAACTTTTTTTTAATTATTCTGGTTAAATAAATTATTATGAAACCTATTTTTCATCAAAATAGATGTATTGAGCTGCTTAAGATCATTTTTCTACAAGATAATATCCTATTCCAGCTTGAAGAACACACTTTAAAGTCCCTGGGTGTCGCACACCCATTGTGCGTTTTAAGGATGGATTCGTAAGTGTGCGGTTTAAGGGACCCGATATATCCATTCGGAGCCCCACCATGGGAACGTGGCACCCAGAAGGACGGGCCCCTCTTGTAAAACAACCGCTCCCGAGCTTTACGAGAGCTAAGTTATGCCTAGCGATGGTCGTCCCCCGCCCGCATCGCCTCCCGGAAGAACCCGAAGGATTTAACCATGATATCATTCATCCATGAACACGAGTATATCACGGATTGGGTGTCAGAGACTCACGCCTCTATCGCCATGGCTCAGCCAACGAAACCATAGAAGTATTTCTTCTTAGTCAGACTCCGCCAGCAGGAATGGACCCGCGGTTGAGCCTCTGTCCATCTTGACTCTCTTGATATCCCTCTAAATCCCCGTGCCCTGGGACACTGCCCAGCGGAACACAAAAGGTTTCTAGAGCGGCCGACACATTTTGAAGGGTTCGCCCCCTCAGTCCCCACGAGAGATATCGAGAAGTAGTCTCCCGCTGGATAAGAGCCCCTCGTGCACCTCCCACCAACGACAAGGTCTTGAAACCCCTAGAGAGGGTTTGACCGAGTTATAAGCATTTAAAAAAAATTACGTAAAAAACGTTGTAATAATCGTTCAATATTCATACTAATAATTGTTAACTGTGATTCTACAATAAATAAAACAGGTTATCGAAAATCGTTTCAATACGAAAACGATCAATAATCGCGAGCGCTGGCGCACGCGTCGAGTAGAGCGCCCCTCTACTAGTCTCCCCCACGAACTCACTCCACCGCTGGAGCGAGAGCACGTAGCACGTATTTAAAAACGCAAGCGAGAATTCTCATTCTAAGCGGCACTACCTCAGCAAAAGGGTTCTTACTCTAAGTGGTTCAACCACAAGGCTGAAGGAGTTCCACTCCAAAGCGATTCTATCGCGGGCCAGAAGGGCGATCACTCAAACGGTTCTACCGTAAAACAAAGTGGCGTTTGTCACACGATTCCGCGGTGAATATTTCGATTTGTAAGCGGTCCTACCGCAATGCAAATTAACGTCTATATCCAGAGAATATTTCGTAACGAGCCATGCGTCCGTCAAACGTTTTACGCGTAATTTTCGTATTTTTAATTTATTTGTCCTTTTACGGAAATAACCATTGTTTCGCCGTCTCGCGCAACGTGCGCATCGTTAACGATTCGATGATTTTAATTTTCTATTGTTTAATTCGCACACGCTTGTAAATTACATTTAATTTTCAATATACGTATTTTCTGTTAATTTAATTTTTCAATTCCTTTCTTTCACGAACCCAGGTCCGACGAGCATCCGTAAATTTATACATTTATAAATTAACAATTAACTATCATTACAACGTCATTTTTCAAAAATCTGTATCTTCTGAACCGCGTTATCAAAAACTTTGAAAAAAATCAAGGTAGCTCATTTCAAAGAGTAATAAAAGAAAAGAAATGTTTTAAAAAATTTGAGATACAAAAGCAAAATAATTTATTTCCGATTTCGCCTGGAATGCCCCATATATATTTTGTGCAAAATTAAAAATTACAATTTCTCTTATATTTTTCTAGCTATGAGAGCGGAACTGTCGGAGTCCCGTACAAATCCGTTAAGGGCAGCATGTACACATGAAGGAAAAAAATGTGCCTGTGCAGAATCCGCGCTCGTTAAAAGACTACGAGGAAGTAATGAATTCAGAAAGATGAGGTCATCTGAGGAATTTTGAAAATGGAACACTTCCTTGTGCATGGGTACTCTTCCAAAATTGCGACGCTAAAGAAGATTTTGTAGCAGCATTAAATAAATTAAAATAAAAAATTCCAAGCTTCGTTATCGAGAAAGCCGTCACCTCCTTCGGAAGAGCAATACAATCCAGTATTAAGGAAGTCTTTCCGGAGGCAGATGTTTCAGGAAGCCTTCATCATTGCCAGGAAGTAAGAATGAGAATACTGTCAAAATATTTAATATATTTATTTTAATTTTAAATTCTTTCAATTTCTAATAATAGTAAGAATAATAAAAATTCGTTGAAAGAAAAAAAAATTTCAAAACAATTCCAATTATTTTTTAAATAGTACCGCGCTCGAACTAAATCTGTAAATACCGTAAAGGTCCGTAAATTTGCTTGAAGTCTGTAAAAGACAGTTTTTTGAAAAAAGGTCAGTAAAGTCAGTAATTTGATAGAAAAAGGACGAAAAACTCGTAAATTGTACGATATAATTTGGAGAATTTTAGAGAAATCACAAATGATTGGAGAAATTTAATTATTTTTAAAAGTAATGAAATTCTTCGCAGAAATTCAATTATATTTAAAACTTTTTAAAAATGCCAGGTTAAAATTTTAATTATCTTTAGAAATAATTAAATTCTTCTCCGAAATTCAATTTTTTAATAAAATTTTTCGCAAAATTTCAATTATTTTCAAAAATTTTCAATACCTTTTATTTTCATAAAATTTTACTCAGTTTTCCGCCATCACGTCAAGTTTCTTCACAAATTAATAAAATTCGAAAAAAACTGACTATAAACAAGATTTAAATAAAAATAAGCAGTAGATTCTATTAAAAATTAGTCAAAGAATCAGGCGCAATGCGTTAACATCTGAGAAATTTTTAAATAATTCGTTAGCCATATTGGCTCCGACATTTTGGATTTTTTAAAACTAAGGTGAAATTCGTATTCAGCGACCCCAAAAACCCCTAAGTAACAAGTTTAGAATAAATCTGGTAATTTTTTTTAAAATACGTCAGCCATATTGGATCCGACATTATAAATATTAAAATTCTTCTCAGTGAATCAATTATTTTCGTAAATAATATACTTTCTTTTAAAAGTTTAGTTGCTTTCATAAATAATTAAACTTATCACAGCATTTCAATTATTTTTTGTACAAATTTAATAAAATTCCTCGACAAATGTAATTATTTTTGAAAATTTTATTAAAATTAGTCAAAAGAATTGAATTGTTTATAAGAATTATATTTTAAAAAATACTCAATTATTCAATAAATTATTTATTTTTCTATATAAGTAATTTAATTCTTGTAGAATTTTCTAATAAATTGTATATTAAAAGCATTATAGCTTGAATTTATAGAAATAATTGAATACCATCAACAGGGGTAATTACACAGGCACACAAACAAAAAAAAGTTGTCTGTTCATTGAACCAGACCTACATGTCTTATAGTATTTTGGCCCCCTGAATACGAATATGAAGTCAGAATTGCTCCATCACCCTCTGTTTTTTTTTAAATCGAGATAACTACCCTTAAGTCTAAAATTCAAGAACTAAATTTAAAAAAATGAAATAACCGCGGTTTCCTTCGGAGTAGAAAAATATATTTATGCGTTTTCTTCTTTCAACAACTCAGAAATAGTGTCAAAATTGCTCCATCACCCCCTGTTTTTTTAAATCGAAGAAACTACCCTTAAATCAAAAATTCAAGAACTAAATTAAAAAAAATGAAATAACCGCGGTTAAGTTCTGAGTAGAAGAATATATTTATGCGTTTTCTTCTTTCAACAACTCAGAAATAATGTTATTTCATTTTTTTTAAATTTAGTTCTTGAATTTTAAATTTAAGGGTAGTTTCTTGGATTTAAAAAAAACGGGTGGGTGATGGAGCAATTTTGACACTATTTCTGAGTTGTTGAAAGAAGAAAACGCATAAATATATTCTTCTACTCAGAAGTTAACCGCGGTTATTTCTTTTTTTTTAATTTAGTTCTTGAATTTTTGATTTAAGGGTAGTTTCTTGGATTTAAAAAAAACGGGTGGGTGATAGAGCAATTTTGACATTATTTCTAAGTTGTTGAAAGAAGAATACGCATAAATATATTCTTCTACTCAGAAGAAAACCGCGGTTATTTCTTTTTTTTTAATTTAGTTCTTGAATTTTTGATTTAAGGGTAGTTTCTTTGATTTAAAAAAACAGGGGGTGATGGAGCAATTTTGACATTATTTCTGAGTTGTTGAAAGAAGAAAACGCATAAATATATTTTTCTACTCCGAAGGAAACCGCGGTTATTTCATTTTTTTAAATTTAGTTCTTGAATTTTAGACTTAAGGGTAGTTATCTCGATTTAAAAAAAAACAGAGGGTGATGGAGCAATTCTGACTTCATATTCGTATTCAGGGGGCCAAAATACTATAAGACATGTAGGTCTGGTTCAATGAACAGACAACTTTTTTTTTTTTGTGTGCCTGTGTTATGGAACAAAAAAACGCGATTTTTTGAGTTTCTTCTTTACTAAAAATCTAAAGTGAGCAAGCAAATTTTATTAGCTATTCAAATATATTGTGAACATTCTTCTAAAGATTTCTTTCAAGTTCCATTTACAAAAAAAAAATCTGTCCGCGCAAGCGCGGGGGCTTGCTTCGCTCGCAAGTTTCAGCGCGCCTCGGGGCGCGCGAATATTGGTCGTCGCGCTTCGCGCTCCGTTTGATGTTGCGCGCTTCGCGCGCAATTGGCTCGCTTAGCTCGCGGTGGTCTGAAATTGTTTTGCATTATTTGTGTTCTTGTTATTATTTCCTATTATATGTTTAATAAAATATTTTTTTTCTTAAAGTTACTACGACTTTAAGGATTACATTCTCATCACATGTTTTTGTTTGCTGATGATTGCGAGATTAAGTGGATTAAAATGTATATTTTTGGTAGAGATGAGCAAAAAGCTCGAAATGTCGATACGAGCCAAGTCCAAGCCGGCTCGATGTATCAAGTACTCGACATTTTCGAGTACTTGAGTGACTTCAAGTACTCGAAAAATTCGAGTACTCGGGTAAATTCGAGGACTCGATTAAATTTGAGCACTAGAGTGAATTCGAGTACTCGAAACTATTCGAGCTTTTTACACAGCTCGGCTCGGCTCAGCTCGAAAAATAAAAAGCTCGAAAAAGCTCGATCAAGATTCGAGCTTCAAGCTTTTTGCACAACTCTAATTGTTGGTCTTGATGATTAAAATTGGAAAGTTATTTTTAATTATACTAACTCTCTTAGCAGAAACATGATTTGCAGAAGCAGCTAAAATATTTTTAAAGTATTATTATCAAGTTGTTGATAAAAACGAATTTTTATAAAAGTTATAACATTTTACAAAATCAATAACAAATTCTTTAACACAGTTAACCCTTTGAGTCATACATTTTTCATTTCATTGAAATCTATTGAAACTGGTTACTCGGGGGTTTTTGGGGTCGCTGAATACGAATCTGGCATCAGATTTTCAAAATTCAAAATGGCGGATCCAATATAGCGGACGCGAAAATAAAAAATCTACAGAATTTGTTTGGAACTCGTTACTCGGGGGTTTTTGGGGTCGCTGAATACGAATCTGGCATCAGATTTTCAAAATTCAAAATGGCGGATACAATATGGCGGACGCGAAAATTAAAAATAAACTGAATTTGCTTGAAACTGGTTATTTAGGGGTTTTTGGGGTCGCTGAATACGAATCTGGCATCAGAGTTTCAAAATTGAAAATGGCGGATTCGATATGGCGGACGCGAAAATAAAAAATGAACAGAATTTGCTTGGAACTCGTTACTCGGGGGTTTTTGGGGTCGCTGAATACGAATCTGGCATCAGATTTTCAAAATTCAAAATGGCGGATCCAATATGGCGGACAAACAAACAAATGACAAACGACAGACTTACACGAACGATTCTCTCCACAGGTAAGTATCAACTTCATTCAAACAAACGACATTCGAGAAACTATTACTAACGATTCTCTCAACAGGTTAATATAGCTTTTACGTTGAAAGAAGGTATTTTGTTGAGTAGAAGCAGTATTATTGTTTGTGTTTTTTTACATCACATCCTGCATTAAGTTTGACATTTTCAGTTACTTATCGGTTAGCAATTCTTTACTAATATCTACAGTTTGTTCAATCGGATTGTCAAAAATGGTACATTATATTCAGTATCAAAAAATTAATTCTTTTTTTTTTATAGACAGAAATACTATGAAGAGGATTTTACGTTAAACGAGTTACCTGACTGTGGATTGTCAGGATGCATTTACTTTTAATTTTACTCTTTAATTTTATCCGAACGTTTTGAATCTTCTAAGTTTATTAATAAATTTATTAATACTCATGCCAGATTTGTATTCAGCGACCCCAAAAACCCCCAAAAAAACGAGTTCTAAGCAAATTCTGTTCATTTTTTATTTTCGCGTCCGCCATTTTCAATTTTGAAACTCTGATGCCAGATTCGTATTCAGCGACCCCAAAAACCCCTGAGTAACCAGTTTCAAGCAAATTCAGTTTATTTTTAATTTTCGCGTCCGCCATATTGGATCCGCCATTTTGAATTTTGAAAATCTGATGCCAGATTCGTATTCAGATACCCCAAAAACCCCTGAGTAACCAGTTTCAAGCAAATTCAGTTTATTTTTACTTTTCGCGTCCGCCATATTGAATCCGCCATTTTAAATTTTAAAAATCTGATGCTAGATTCGTATTCAGCGACACCAAAAACCCCCGAGTAACGAGTTTTATAAAAATAGGTTTGAAATTTCATCTGAAATACTTTTATTTTATAAAATATTACAAAAAATTGTTATTTATTATTAAAAATTATAAAAAAAAAATTTAAAAAGTAATTGTAAATATAGTTTAGGATCTAATTTGTAAAGAAAAAAAATTATCATTTGAAAAATTAGTAAGGATAAGTAGAAAATGAATTTTTTCTGAAAAAGAAGCATTATTTTTTGTTATTTATTTGTTTATAATATTTTTATTATTAACAAATTGTGAATAAACAGTTTTCTTAGACTTGTTTAGGTATGAGGAACATGCCCGATAAAAAAAGCCCTAAATTTATTAATAAATATGCCATAGAAATACTGAAAACTGAGAAGGAAAAGGAGGGTCGCTGAGCGACCCACTGTGGCGCAAAGGGTTAAGGGAGCGTTCACAAATGATGTCACGCAATTTTTCGGGATTTTAGACTCCCCCTACACTGTCACGCTACTTCATGCAATTTCACTTGGAAAAATACATTGTGTCACGTTTAATAGAGACCCCTCCCCTGCCCCTAAAAACGTAACATCATTACTTTTTTTGAAAATAACTCGAAAAGTATAGGGTTTGGCGAAATGGTGTCTACAGCAAAGTTGTAGCTGAGGATGAGACGAGAAAAAAAGTCTCGAGTAGCAAGATTCCATATGGAATAGATTCGGAGATAATTGAGTCGGAATATCGATTTTTTGCCCAAAAAATAATAAAATATATATATATATATATATACAGTGGTTTCTCGAGAAATTGACAGTTTTATGTCTATAAATATGTTTTTTGGGTGTATTTGGGTGAGATTATGTAAAAATAGGGTATGGAGTCAAAAGTTCCAAAACAAAAGTTCCAATTCCGAAGGGCCCAAATTATTATTTTGCCAAATTAAATTTTTTCCAAAATATTATTTTTACAAAGACCATTTTTACCAAAGTAGTTTTTTCCAATCGTCGTTTTTTCCAAACATTGTTTTTTAAAATATTTTTCAAATTTAAAAGTACAACTTCACATCAGGAAACTTTCAGTTGTTATTGTCGTTGTTATTTTCATAAATTTATTGTCCTTCGACGTGTGCTCATTCCAAAATCATGTTGTGAAATTAAAAATTGTATTCAAATTAAAAATAGTAATCAGTGAAATTGTATTAAATTGTAAAGTATATGAAACACTTTATTTAAATTAGAAAATAGTGAACAGTGAAATTATATTTTTGATTAATTATGGCAGAAATATTACAAGTCAAAAAAAAATTATTTACATATCGAAGGATTTCTATATTGCAAGCATTCGGATGGAAAGTTATATAAAATATATTTAATTGTTTTAAAAATAAAAAAAATAAATATAACTAATATTACAAAAATTAACTAACATTATAGGTTACTTATGTTCGCGGTAATCGCCGAAGACAGGATTTTTAATATCGTTCTAAATTTTCAAGATTGTGTGGATAATAATAACATTCTCGGATATCTTAGGGCCATCGGCTACAATTTACATTTTTAAACTTATTTTTTCAAACAAACACTTTTTATTTTGGAAATTTTATACTTTGGTAAATTTATATTTTGGACATTTTGGATTTTGGAACTTTTGTACTGTGGAAAAATAAATTTTGGATATTTTCATTTTGGAACTTTTTTCTTGGAACTTTTCGATTGGAACTTCCGTTTTGGAACTTTTGTACCCCAATCAAAAATAGTTGAAGTTACTTTTAATTCTTTGAAAATATTTTGATTTTTAGAGTTATTTTGGGATTTTTCAGTTTTTTTGACCATTTAAGAGCCTATAACTCTAAAATTTGACTTTTTATAAAAAAATGTTGTAGAGAAAAGTTGTTTTAATTTTTCTAAGCTATCGTAATATGCAAATAAAAATTTGAAAATATTGATTTTTCAAAATTTTGAAAGTACTGTAGTTTTTGTATTTTTTAACGAAAATGGCTGGTTAACGAACTTGGCCTTCATTTTTGCACCAACTTTAAGTGTGTTAAATTTAAAAACGATCGGATAAGTTTTTCAAGAGTTATCGTGGGAACAAAATTTTTGGTCTACAGACAGACAGACGAACAGACAGACACCATCGCCGGACCATGTTTTTTGGGTTCAGGGGACCCCAAAACGTCGAGATTTCATGAAATTAGCGAAAGTCAATTTTCGACCAAAACTAATACTTTCTCATATGATGAGAATGTAAAAATTTTGACGGAGCCCTACTAAAAATAAAATCAGGAATGGTCAGACAAATGGTCAGGCCGCCTGATCACTTTAATCCAGTTTTCTTACGATTCTGGATGGATCTCGTCAGAAATCTATCACAACTGATCAGGAGGAAGTTTAAAGTGGTCACAAGTTTGCTACTATCCCCTCCTCTTTGTTGACCCCGCCCATAATTGGTGACTATTTGAGACCATTTGTATCTCATTTTTGACCATATTTTTAAGCCACTTCTGTTTTATTTATTTAAACAATATGCAAAAAGTTGCAACAAATTAATTTTAAAAAATATATTTTATTAATTAATATCAGTTTGTTTACATACGGAACAACTTGAAACTAATTCCCGAAATTAAATTAAAATTTGGACCCTACGGGGATCGAACCCCGACGCATGACCTAACCTAGTGCCTAAACTAACTGCCCTAACGACTGCGACTACCGAACCGACTTACATATTTCTGGATTCAACTGTCTATATAAAGAGCAACTGTAAAATAGTAAAATTCAATTACCAATATTATTAATAAATCAGAATAAACTGTTAAATAATTTTTATTAATTAATTATATTTCAATTTAGTCATAATAGGTTATGTGAATTAATAAAAATTAACATTATTAATTGAATCAATAATAAATTAAGTCTTAACTTTACAATTTGTAATGTTTCATAAACTATAATACGAATACAGATTAATAATAATTATTATTATATCTGCATTTAAAATGAATTTAGTATTTAATATTAATTTAATTTAACATTATAATTTATAATAATAATGAATTACACAGGTCAACAAAAAAAGACTTACTTTTCTTTTATGAGATAGCGGAATGGTTTCCTATGTATTTTTGGACGCTGAACACGATCCCGACTTCCAAAATTGCCCATCACGTCAGGATTTTGAGAAAAGTGGGGGTAAAGACCCCAAAAACGCTTTTTTGAGAAATTTCAACATTTATTTTCTCTTTAACCTGACGTTCTAGAGACTTCCACAAGGTCTTAAATTAAAGCTTATAATGTGCACTAAAAGACCAATATCCATAAAATAAAAAAAAATAAAATTTTTTTTCAAAAAATGGGATTGAAGACACCAAAAATTTGTGTTTTTGGATTGCTTTAATAGACTTTTTGCAATTGCTTGGATTCGCATGAAAATGGTTACTTGGGGTTTTTGGGGTCACTGATTACGAATCCGATATTAGTTTGCAAAAATTAAAAATGGCGGATTCGTAATCAGCGACCCCAAAAACCCTGAAATAACAATTTTCAAGCGAATCCAAGCAATTCTTAATTTTTACATCTGCCATCTTGGTTTCGCCGTTTTAAATTTTTGCAAACAAATATTGGATTCGTAATCAGCGACCCCAAAAACCCCAAGTACCCATTTTCAAGCGAATCCAAGCGATTGCAAGAAGTCTATTAAAGCAATCCAAAAACACAAATTTTTGGTGTCTTCAACCCCATTTTTTGAAAAAAATTTTAATTTTTTTTTATTTTATGGATATTGGTCTTGTTGTGCACATTACAAGCTTTAATTTAAGACCTTGTGGAAGTCTCTAGCACGTCAGGTTAAAGAGAAAAGAAATGTTGAAAATCCTCAAAAAAGCGTTTTTGGGGTCTTTACCCCCACTTTTCTCAAAATCCTGACGTGATGGGCAAATTTGGAAGTCGGGATCGTGTTCAGCGTCCAAAAATACATAGGAAACCATTCCGCTATCTCATAAAAAAAAGTAAGTCTTTTTTTGTTGACCTGTGTTATTAATGCAATATTGAAATTTTTATAAATTTTAAATTTAAATTATTAATAATCATTATAGTAAAAAATTATTCTATTAATGATTAATAATAATTTAAATATAACTGTATTTCAATTATAATGCAAATACTTCTCATAATAAGTACTGACTGGTATAGTAAATTACTAATATTATGAAACAAAATTTATTATTAATTAACTATATTTAATAATTACAAGTAAATATATACATATATAATTATACATATATAATTATGATTTCGTTCTGTTTAGTAAAAATAAATTTTTTTTTTTTTTTTTGCTTAGGGACTTTTGGGAAATCTGCCTACAGATACCTTGGATTCCGCACTCCAAGGTTATGTGGGGTTGGTATGATAAAACAAAAGGAGATAAAAAAAGAAAAATAAATATATAAAATAGTAAACCTAATAAACTGGCGACCCACTGCCAGCCCGACCCACTAAAACCCGTAACCCTTCTTCTGGAGCCCTTTACCCTCCCTCGGAACTGTCGTAAGACTTTAGCCTTCGAGGGTAGCGCTCCAACTCTGTCGCTAATGCGACCTTCTGCTTTTCTCTGCGGTTAACCTGCGTCCATAGTTAAAAAAATTTTTTTTAACTATTTCAAAGTATAAGCGGAATTTACAGCACAACAATAAAAAAGCAAATTCTAAAAAGTGTAAAAAGTCAAAAGATAAAATTACAAACGGATATATAAAAAAAAGAAAAAATAAACGCGTATAAAATATTGAAAACATAAAACTGTACAAAGATGAATAAAAAACACAAACAATTAAAAAATGTATAAGGACAAATAAATCACAAAATAAATTAATAAAAAACAAACGAACAAAATTAAAAGCTGTTTAAATTACGCTTTTTGGCGGCCGTCGATATCCTTCCTCGACATAACCGAGATTATGAAGTTCTCGACTTCCCGCCAATTCTCTTCCGACTGGGTCATCAGCGATACCATGTTCTCCGGTGTAACTTGACTGTTTACACCTTCGAACATGGCCCGCCTCTCCAAGTCCCATTTCTTGCATGAGAAGAGGGTGTGCTCCGCGTTGTCCTCAGGGAACTGGCAATATGCACACACCTCGTTCTCGCGTAATTTAAAGCGACACAGGTACGAGTTAAAACACCCGTGACCTGTGAACGCCTGAGTCAAGTAATAGGAAACCTGACCGTGTTTCCTATTTATCCAGGTGGCGAGTGCCGGGATAAGGCGATAAGTCCATCGACCTTTTTCCTCACCATCCCATCTTTCTTGCCATCTTTCTATGAGCCTGTGCCTCGCTTCTTTGCGGATCAGGCCCTTGCTTGGTCTTAATTCCTCATTCAAGGAACTGCTTTCTTTAGAAAAGAGAAACATTTCTTCCCTTTCCCTCGCCAAAAGATCTGCTGGCGGGACACTTGCAAGGACCTGCACAGCACTCGTAGATACCGTCTTATATGCAGAGATGATACGCGTTGTTATCGATCTCTGCGCAGACAGTATCTTTTCACAGATGGTCACACATCTTTTACTCCTCAGGGATGGGGCCCACGCTGGTGCTGCATAGAGCATTTTAGCGTGGGCGACACTCGCCACCAGTCTTCTTTTTTGTTCACGGGGTCCGCCAACATTTGGCATTAGCCGTGAAAGATTAGCCGCACACTCGATCGCCTTATTTGACGCCGTAGCCATGTGGTGGTGGAAGTTTAACCTTCCATCTAACTCCACAACAAGATATTTAATTTGCTTACTCCACTTGACCTCGAATCCGTCTATCACGATTCGTGGGAGCTCATAACCACGTCTGTCTGTGACCAGCAGTGCCTCGGTCTTTTCAAGGGCCATTTCAAGACCTCTGGTATCCAGCCAGCTTTTAGCTAGTCGCAGACATTCGTTCACCAATGTCCCAAGAGCCTCCTCACTTTCGGCAGTGCACACGAATAACGCGTCGTCCGCAAAGCCGATGATCATCGCACCTTCGGGCAGATCCATTCGCAGAAAATCATCGTAAGATACATTCCATACAAATGGACCCACCCTCGAGCCTTGAGGAGCCCCACGCTGCATCTCTTCCTTGAGAGTGCAGGTGTCTCCCTCATATATAACCCACCTGTCGCTAAGATAACTATCCATTATCCGCAACAAGTAGGGCGGCATGTTTTTCTTTTCCATCGACTCGATGAGATCTTTCCATCTTGCGGAATTAAACGCGTTGCGTATGTCAATTGCTACCAACGCGCAGAAGCTCTTCTTTTTCCCAGGTCCCAATTTGTTTTTTCCTGCTTTGGCTATGTCCACAACTGCCTGGATGGCATCAACCGTGGACTTGCCTTTACGGAAACCAAATTGGTGATCGGATAGACGATTCTCTTCGGTCAAGTGGCTTTGCATTCTCTGCAGAACCATATCCTCTAGAAGTTTACCCATCGTATCTAGCAGGCATATAGGCCTGTACGATGAAACCTTATCTAGAGGTTTTTCACCTTTCCTTAGGAGGACTAACCTCTGTCGCTTCCAGTCGCGGAAGAACTCTCCTCTCTCAAGGCAAAGATTGAAGCATCGAAGCAGAATCTGGGGTGAAGTGTCGATTACCAACTTTAGGATCTCGTTACTTATCCCATCGATTCCAGGCGCCTTGCCTGTTTTCAATCTTTTGCCTGCTTTTTGCAGTTCACTAAGTGTGAAGAGTTCTTCCTCTTCGACTTTGCAAAAACTCCAGTCCCTTCTAAGGTATGTCTCCGCAGGAGGAAACAAAGAACTTATTATCTTTCTGACCCAATCGGGATTGTCCAGGCCGGGGGTCTTTTGCCTCGTCACTAATTTCTTAGTTACGATTTTAAAAGCCAGACCCCATGGGTCCTTATCGACTTCCTCGATTAGGTCCTTCCAGCTATGGCGTCGCGACTTCCGGATCTCTTTCTTCAGGTTCTTTTTCGCCTCCTTGAAAGCCTCGTTCAGCAAGGGATCTCCCTTAGATCGGGTATATGTCCTTCTTGCTTTGAGGCATTCCTTTCTCAAGGAGGCTAGCTCCTCTGACCACCAGTGCAAGGATTTTCTTACGGGAGTAGCGCCTTTGCGTGGCATTGACGCATTGCAAGCGGTGACTATCATGTTCCTCACCGCTCGCACCTCCGCATCCAGACTGCTCGGCCTCTTCACCCAGCCCAAGTCCTCAATTAAAAGGGCTTCTCTTAGGGACCGGCCGAACTTTTCCTTGTCGAGTCTCTTCATATTCCACGAGGAGGTTTTGCGACTAGGAGCATCCTGTCTTTTTCCTCCTCGTGTGTCTCCCATCGAGACTGAGAACTCAATATACTGGTGGTCACTTGCGGTATATTCCTCAGAGACCCGCCAGTCGGTTATGCGGCTAAATAGTTTAGACGATGCGATTGTTAGATCTATAATTGATCCGATCGCACCTCGTCTAAAAGTCCATGTATTGCCTCGGTTTACTGCCAATAAGTCGTTTCTGGAGATCATTTCTCCAATACGAATTCCTCTCTTGTCGAGTCTTGTCTCACCCCACTCTGGCGACTTTGCGTTAAAATCACCAGTGATGATGACATCCAGCCTAGATTCTGTGAGGCTCGCTTCTAGGTCTTTGATATTGGCTTCGAAGTTTGTCAGTGGGTCGTTGGGTGAGAAGTAGCAGCTATACATACGTATATTAGCCACCTCTATCCACACGAACCCACTGCTCTTCGCGAGGTGTCCCTCTCCGCCGCATCTCCAACAGTTTTTACTTCTGTCGGGGCCTTTGCAGGTTCGGGTAGAGTGTCCATAGGCTAAGCACTTTTGGCACCTAGCTACTTCAACATGCTCGCGAATTTGAGCATTTATCCAGCCGATTTTGATTCGGCCAAGTTTAAGCAGAATGTCACTTTCTGCTTCTGCCAAGCGGATTAGAGCAACCTTAGTTCCTTTGTAGCGCGGCAGTAATTTGCACTCTATAGGCAGGTCGGACTTGCCCAGCTTTTCTTCCAATGCTGAAGTCACCTCACTCTCTGTAGTGGCTTCATCCAGGTCTCTGATTTCTAGAGACCTCTTATTTACAAGAGGTATGACCTCGGCCCTGCCATGCAGGGCCAAGGACAGACTTTTCGCAAATTTTAAGGTCTCTCCACCCTTTTTCACTATCAGGAGAACTTCCTGTTTAAAAGTTCTCCTGATTTTCTGTACCACGGTGCCTGTATCTTCAGGTTTAACCTTCTCTTTTATCAGCGGCAAGATACCCTCGTAAAACTTTGGGTCTCTTGCCGTGATCTTCACAGCTTCCGTGGACCTGAGTTTCAAAGGGGGCTTCGTGAGCTCTGTTTTCTTGCCTGGGGGCTCCTTTCTTGGATCCCGTTCCCTTCTTTTTCCAACAACCTTAAAGTCATCCTCAATGTCCGCTCCGTCTTTCAAGACGGTATCGGCATACGTCTTACTAGGACTACTTGAGGACGCCCCTTTTGCTTCAACTAGCGACTCAGGATTAAGCTGTGGAGCATCCTTTCGCTTAATCCTCTTTTCACTTTGAGTCGCTCGTTGTGGACTCACATCCGGGCTTACTCCTTCCCTAGGGCGCTTATTAACCTTTGTCGTCTTAGTTGCGCCTGCAGCCGCGCTATCCCAGGTTGCAATAACACTCTTCGTCTGCCGTGGAGTTTCCACAGTTGGAAATTGCGGCTCTTGGTCTTTGAAAGGCTCGGGGATAAAACGTAAATTCTTACAGATTATATCGAACGCATTTTCCAAAACCGTCACGCCATCCTGGATGTCACGACCGACGTTTTTTTGTCGCTTGAATCCTTGGCGCAAGCTTTTAAAAATTCCCGGAATAGCCAGGAACTGATTTGCGACATTTGATTCGTAGCATGTCACCTGGCTATCTATTTGGCTCCCTCCAAAATCCTTGGAGCCATCTGCACCGACTATCGAGGCTTGCACCCGATCAGAATCGGTGGTGGGATTACCCTCTTTCGAGGTACCCACTTGGAGTAATTTATGTGATTCTTTATCCATTTCATTCCTTTTTTTTGGTTTTAAAATCAGGGAACCACCCTGTTGGTTGTCCTTTAGTGAAAAGCCCCGCCACCACGGCAAGGTCTACCGAACATATCCAAGATGCCAGTCGTGTCTGGCAGCGAACCCACTTCTCCCAACTCATCAAAGAAATCAATCATGTCTGGCAGCGGACCCACTTCTCCCAGCCCATCAAAGAAATCAATTATGTTCGGCAGTGGATCCACTTCTCACAGCACATCAAAGAAATCAATGATATTTGGCAGTGGATCCGCTTCTCCCAGCACGTCGAAGACATCGGTGATGTTCGGTAGTGGACAACCATCGGCGGGGAGTAAAAATAAATTTAAGTGGAGTGTTAATTGAATGGTAATTAATTAATTGTTCTATATCAATTGCGGATAACATTTTTGAGGTAAGTTGATGTTTTTATTTTATATTAATAATAATAATAATAATAATAAATATTATTATTATTATTATTATTATTATTATTATTATTATTATTATTATTATTATTATTATTATTTTTTTTAGTAGGTAAAGCTCCCACAACCCTTGTCTGGCTGGCCTCCAGGTCAGCCTCCTTTCGAACCTTCGCCAGCACTTCAGCGAAAGTTTTTCCTTCGGCCACTTTAACGATCACTGTGGCTCTTCCCTTCTTGACCTGGTCTTGCTTTGGAACCGGTTTGTTTCCCTTGCCTCCAGTCTTTTTTGTTTTCTCCTCCTTTTTCCTTTTTGGATCCTTCGCAGGCTCAGGATCACTTCTCTTCCGCTTCTGAGCATCCAAGACGACGTTTCTCAACACGATCGCGTTACAGCGATCTCGTCTAGCTCTGCGATCTTGTCTAGCTTCTTCAGACCAGGTCAAACCCTGGTAGAAACTCTCGTCCTTTTTCGCAGCTGCTGCGTGCTTCTCCTTTACGTCCCTTATGAGCGATGTTAAGCTTTTGAGTCCATCCTTGATTGTCCTATTGACATTCTTCTGGACTTCACAGGACTTCAGCATCTTGCTGACCTCCTCCTCCATTTCTAGAATGCTGGCTGTCTCTTCCTCCCGCAGCTTAACGCATTCATCTCGATCTTGGTTGCAGCTTGCAATGTCCTTTGCCGAGGCATTACTGAAGACAGAAATGCAGCTGGCTTGACTCGTCACGCTGCTCGTACTCCCTCGTCTCTCCGACCTGTCCACGATGATCTGTGGCACTACCAACGCGTTGTTGCACTCCTGCATCCTTGGGCCACTGGCCACCGCCCTCACGCTCGAAAGCGCTTGACGATCGGAACCAGTGAGGGATTTAGCCGTAGCATTACCCCGCAGGTACTCTTCCTCGTTTTTACAATCGCTCATGATGGATGTTTCTTGTTTGCTGGTTTTGGTCCGCGTCGAGTATTTGATTTCCTCGATACCACCTATTTCTAGGAAGCTAACCTATCCGCCACCTGGCACGCGTCCGATAGAGGACCAGCAACCCCGCGCAAAAGAACAGGTTCTAATGCGCCCCGGGTAAAACAAAAGTTCCAATTAGAACAAAAGTTCCAACCGGGCACGGATTATTATTATTATTATTATTATTGTTGAAAGAAATGTGGAAATTTTTTTTAATAACTAATTTATAAAACATTTTACTTTTAAACCGTTTTTATTTATATTTTTTCTTTGGAATAATTTAATAATTGCTTTAATAATAAGATTTCTTGATTTTTTCAAAGCTCTTTTTTTATAGAATTAGTTTGTATTTTAATTAAATAATGAGATTAAGAGTTCTTTGTTATTGTATTGCTTAATTTTACTTAACTAATTATAAATTAATTGCATTTATTTTAAATTTAGAAAGTACTTAAGTTTTTTTCAAGACAAATAAAATATAATTTATTAACAATTATAATATTGAATATAATTATATTTTCTAATTTGAATTTCATTTAATTAATTTTTTAAATTATCTAACCTATAGGGCGGAGAGTGGGGCAAAGGCGCTAGGTTTACATTTGAGGCTCCGGATCTTAAAAGGGCACACGCGCGAGCACACGGCAAATAAGTTGGCCCCTGGAGATAAAATGTTGAAGTTGTTCAAAATGAATTTTAAATTATTGTTTCTTATACAGAATTTCAAGGCGAAACTTTTTTTCTAATAAAAATTTTTTATATAATTTCTCGTTTTCACGTAAATTGAAAAAAACGTGATTTTTTGAGTTAAGAAATTTTAATGAATTTTTGACTTCAACTCGTGACTACTTCGTTAAATATTAATATTTTTCCACGAAATTTACACACAATATTCTTCAAACTATTCCAAGAGTGAAACAATATTTGGAAATTTAAAAAAAATTGTATGTCAAAGTAAATAATTATTTAAATAATTTTGTCGGAAAAATGATTCTCCTATTTTCAATTGAAAAAGTTGAGTGACGAATTTTCGTTTTCGGAAAACTTTCAGCGACAAAAATGTTCATTAATATGTTAGGAAGTTTTTTGGAAAATATCTCGCTATTTGATAATAAATTAAAGACAATAGAGCAATTTTAACATCGTCGCGCTCTGCTGTAAACGTAAACCATGTCTAACTATATATACATTGGTCTTGTAATGGCGGCCATGCTACACGTGTGCCGCCACGCCGCAATTTTACAGCAGAGCGCGACGATGTTAAATTGCTCTATTGTCTTGAATTTATTATCAAATGGCGAGATATTTTCCAAAAAACTTCCTAACATATTAATGAACATTTTTGTCGCTGAAAGTTTTCCGAAAACGAAAATTCGTCACTCAACTTTTTCAATTGAAAATAGGAGAATCATTTTTCCGACAAAATTATTTAAATAATTATTTACTTTGACATACAATTTTTTTTTAAATTTCCAAATATTGTTTCACTCTTGGAATAGTTTGAAGAATATTGTGTGTAAATTTTGTGAAAAAATATTAATATTCAACGAAGTAGTCACGAGTTGAAGTCAAAAATTCATTAAAATTTCTTAACTTAAAAAATCACGCTTTTTCAATTTACGTGAAAACGAGAAATTATATAAAAAATTTTTATTAGAAAAAAAGTTTCGCCTTGAAATTCTGTATAAGAAACAATAATTTAAAATTCATTTTGAACAACTTCAAAATTTTATCTCCAGGGGCCAAATTATTTGCCGTGTGTTCGCGCGTGTGCCCTTTTAAGATCCGGAGCCTCAATTTTATCGATGTATACTTTTTAAATTAAGCAATTAATTTATGCGGTTATTGTTTTTCATTATTCTAAAACTAATCAACAAGAAATTTTAATAGTTGTTATTTAGTATATTACAATTATAAATTAAAACTAATTTATTTAATAAACACTGATTTTAATTCGAAATAAGTAAAAAGAAACTTTCAAACAAGAAAAAAGTAAGCTAACCCAACCTTCCCTACTAAAAATAAAATCACAAAACGACAGAAATTTAGTCAGAATCTCTGATGATTTTAGGCTGCATTTGTTACGATTGCAGCCAGAGAACGTCAGGCTTGAGTCATGTTTAATCAGAAAGCTTCAAAAGTAGTCAGGTTTTTTATACAAAGTCGATACCCTTTTTTACCTGGAAAATGGTCAACTGACCGTCATAAAATTGAAGGGAAATCTTTTTATTTGTTTATATTCATATTTATTTAAACATTATACTTTTCATACTTTTATTATACTTCATACTTATTTTTATACTTTTCATCGACTTAGAATTCATCTAACAATATGAGGAGCCGAGAAGAAGAACTCGCCGAGCGCGCGAACGTATTCTCTAATATCAGTCGGGGAGCAGTGAGCGCCTCTGGGCCTGTCACTGCTGCCCGACTGGTATTAACGCATGCGTTGGAGCGCTCGGCGAGTTCTTCTTCCCGGCTCCTCATATGCTCTTATTATGTATGCTTATTATTATGTATGCTTTAGAACTTAAATTCAAAAATGATATCCTTTTTTATTTATCAATTACGGTTTTCGAGATACGTTACAGTTTTCTTAAAAAAATGTTTTTTATAATAAATTTTAGATATTGCTTCCTCATAAAGGAAGCTTTGTATTAGCAAAATTTTGGATTGTCATTTTTTGACATATTTATAATTTTTTTTTATTATGCCTAATACTTTAGTACTTTATATATGCACAGGAACTCCCCGTATAAATGTTCTAAATAAATAAAAAAAAATTTCGACGTATTTTGACCTCCGAAGTCAAAAAAACGGATTTTAAAAATTTGTCCCGATGTGTGTGTGTGTGTGTGTGTACTAACATTACATTTGCCTCAATATCTCAGAACAAGAAAGAGCTAAAGGCCTCAATTTTTTTTTAAATTGTAGGTCTCCCCGGGGGACATAAAATGAGAGTATTTTCAGCCCGATTCATAAAGTTTAATTAATTTTTTTTTGCATTTTTCATTTTGTAAAAAAACGTTTTTTGGACATAACTTAAAAAAATGTTAGGACACTTATAAATGTTTTTCTTTAGTTTTGTAGAGTTTTTTCACACGCATCTTTTGAGCCCTAATTGAACATTTTTCGTTCATATTAACCGGAAATATTAAACTTTAAAAAATCAAAAATTTTAGAAAATAAGACTTTTTTGAAAATTTTGTTGAAAAATGTAGAAGTTTAGTTTTGTTTTGTATTGAGTTTTTGTAGTACCATCTTATAGAATATATATAAAAACACATTTTTTTGACCAAGATTTAATGATTTTTAACACTTTTATAAAAAGTAATTCTTATATTTCAATTATTATTATTTCTATGAGGAAGCAAAGTGTTCATGAAATGCACACCAAAATTATAAAAATGTACAACTTGGCAGCGGTTTTTGTAATTGTGGAGATTTCTAGATTTTGAATTTATATTCATTTTACTTGCAATTTTAAAACTGCAAAACTTTTCAGCAATAAAAATTAGGTTAGAAACCCGAAACTCGCAACAATAGACCCGCGATTCTATTGTGAAAAAAGGGCTACGCACAAATTTCAAATTTTAACGATATAAAACATTTACCGACCATATTTCTGCCGTTTGAAATAAAAACTTAGTTAAATGACATTTATATCGAAACGAGAAAATAAGGAAAAACTGTTTGCTTTCAGAACCCTAATAAAAATTAAAAAATTGTTCAATTCAACTTCACATACTGGGTATAATGATGGTTCTCTATTTAATTATGAAATAAAAAATTAATTATTTAAACAAATTATATGAAAAAATGCACTTTGCAATTTGCACCGAATGCAAATATGAAGTAAAAAGTTAGGTAAAGTCCTTTGCGTAGTTGCTCAACAAAAATGTACGCGAGCTCAGTCCTCCGATTTGATGGAAAAACTTACCTAACTGACAATGACGTCATGTGGTAAGGAGACGGCTGCTTGCTGCTTGCGTCCCGAGGATAAACCGAGTTTAGCCGAATGTAGTTAAGTAGTCGTTCGGCTCTGTCTCGACTGACTTTTTGACGGAATAACTTAGGTAATTGCAAGCGTTGCAGATGCAAAGTTTTTATTTCAAATCCAACGCTCAGACTCGACTATTTATTTGATACAAAAAACACACAAATGCCTTTAACTAAGTTTTTCCTTCAAATCTTACATTCGAGCTCGTAGCCTCGTTTGTTTTTTGGACTACGCAAAGTCCTTTCCTTAACTTTTTATCAAATATTCCTTCATTTTCTGCAATTTCTTAGATTTTTAACATAAATTTTTTACAAACAATAATTCGCAAAAAAATGTAAACTATAACTATTAGACGCAGTTTTTTCTTACGAGTTCATTGATACCAAAAACTCATTTTTCACCAAAATGTCAGTTAACTAAGTTTTTATATCACACGGCAGATTTCGGTGAGGGGCTGTAAATAAAAAACAGATTTCAATGCTCAATAATCGCAATCCATAAACATCAGGATTCAACAGGAGCATAAAAAATCCTTTAGTCAGAATTAACCAAAAGCTTCAGGAAACGTCAAAGTAGTCACAAAACATCAAAATTTCTGACATTTTCTCTTTATTCCTGATTTTATTTTTAGCAGGGTTAAAATGATTTGCTTCTAAGGTCCCTTTCTTCAGATCGCGTCACAATTTGTTTTCGATTTAGAAACTATTGGTCTGACTTCCTAGCCTCCCGAATTACACTACCCGGTAAGAAGCGTAGAATTGAAAAGAATTCAAAAATTGTATTCTTCTTAATAGGCGAATTTACCTCGGAGCTCTATTCCACGGGAACCACCAAAATTTCAAAAAAATATATTATTCTGAATTGACTTCACAAAAATATGAAACGCGCATTCAAAATAATCAGAATCAACAGCAAATCAGTAGAAATTTCTATTCCACTAAATTGACTCACTACCACTCAAGATTCCACTAGAAAGTGGGGTTAGGTTTCAAAACTTGACGTTAAATATTGAACACATGAAAATTCCTTTCAGTAAGAGCATTTTATATTTTATCGTAAGCACTTTGCGTTTTTCAACCATATTTTCATTTTTCACTAGCTCCATATTTTTTCAAAAACATTTAATACCATAAAACTTTGCGCATTAAGAAAAATAGAAAATTTGGATTCTTTTCTATCTGCAAATCGACGTGAGCAATAGAGAAGAATTGATTTTTCTAAAATTTTGATGACAATGTATATGTACAGCGAATTTTTCGTATACTTATAATTTAATTTACTTAACTTTTATTGGTTTTATGCTATTATTTCTTAGGGTCGGGGCATTTCTTTTTGATTTTAAGAAGTATTGAATTGACTGCCTGGCACCTCGAACTATCAGTCACAAAAAGAAACTCGAAGGTACCAGATAATTTTGATAAAACATCTTTCTGTCAAACCGTGCAACATTATTAATCTTCGGACAAGATATGTAAAATCAGAAACAATTGGATTTATGAGAATAACTATTCATCAGATACAAGTAGGTATAGGATTTTCATGTGGTTTTAAAAATATTATTGAAATCACTCTAATGGATAGTAAAGTTACGCCACTGATCAGGGAGGGATAAAATCCAGTTTGAAAGGGGTTTTTGTTGGAGTGAAAACGGAAGATAGAGAGAAAGGGAAGGAAGGTAATTGATTTCACGCTCGACTAATCTCTTCTCTTCGCGGGAGGGGAAGGTCGTAAAGCACATTGCGCCTCGTGCTTCGTGCCTCGTACGTCATGGCCGTTAATATGATGTCCAAACCCTTCCCACTGCTTTCGCTCTGACATATTGCAGCCCAAACCTCCTTTAACGCTATAAGCGAATAAAGCGCATCGCTCGAGTACACGCATACATGCGCCATATCCTTTCATAAGGAATTATCGCGTCATAAAGAGAATGGAGAAAAAGAGAAAAAGAATACTTTTTTTACAGGCAATAATAAAATTACTCATTTTTCACGTGTAAACAGAATACTTTTATTTCAGAATTCAAAATTCAAATTTTAAAGTATTATAATTCCACAATTCTGATTTGTTGTAGAATTGCATTCCCATACATGGAATTATAAGTAAAAGAAAGTTTACAGCTAACTTTATATATGAACAAAAATATTATTTTCTTTGGTGTATCTAAATATAACAATATTGTTTACAACCTCATTTTTTTCTTTTAGGAAAAAAAACATTAGATACTCCTGTTTCTTAATATTTTTGTAGAAAATTCTCAATTTTCATAAGGAAATAAATTGCATCAATTCTATTTCTTAACCCCTTCAGTGTGTAGCTAAAATATAACAAAATGGTCCAAAAATGTGTAAGACCTTCTTGTGAATAAATTTTTATGACATCCAATATGGCGGACACGATTTTAAAAAATTCATTGGATTCGCTTAAAATCCGTTACTCGGGGGTTTTCGTGGTCGCTGATTACGAATATGATATTAGTTTTTTAAAATTCAAAATGGCGGACACGATTTGGAAAAATTCATTGGATACGCTTAAAATTCGTTATTCGGGTGTTTTTCGATCAAAATTCACTGACTTTTCCCTGATTTCCAGTTTTTCCCTGACTTGCGGCCACCCTGCCCGAGTAAAAATTTTTTAAATAATTTATCCACTTTTAAAATTTTTAAAAATTTTTGGCGAACATTTTGGATAAAAAATTATTTATTTTGAAAATCTGACTTCAGAATCGTGATCAGCGACCCCAAAAACCCCCAAATAAAAATTTTTGCGAATATACGTTAAGATGTTTTCTTGTTTGGGCCATGACGTGTATACACATCATCCACTGTTTGGGCCAGTTTTTTTCATGACATGTATACACGTCATCCACAGTCAAGGGGTTAAGTTCAATTGTTGTTTTAATAAAATTCAAAGTTTTTTTAAAAAATAAAGGAAAAAAATGTTTATAAATTATATTAGTCAATTAGAAAATTTAATTGAAAATAAAACTGAAAATTTTTGAATTTTTAGAAAGTAAAGGAAAAAATGTTATTAAAACCTTTTTGAAATGAATCAACTTTAAAAATATTGTTATAAAATATAAAGATAACAATTACTCCGAGTCAAAGACTCGGAGTGATTGATTTCTTAATGTTTTATAATAATTAAATAGGATCGAGTGTTAAAATTATCAATTATATGTAAAAAAATGTAATAAATTTTTTTACAAAGATTCAATAATTTTCATGAATAATAAAACTCATCATAGAATTTCAATTATTTTAAATACAATTTCAATTGTTTTCCTCGAAAAATGTAACTATTCTTGAAAATTATATTAAAATTCGTCGAAAAAATTCAATTTTTTAAAAATTTGTTGATAAAGTTTTTTATGAGAATTCAATTTTGAGAAACATTTATTTATGCAATAAATTATTTATTTTTGTATTTAAATAATTGAATTCTCGTAGAAAATTTGAATTTTATATGATTTTAACTGACATTTCTGTAGAACTAATTTTTTTTAAAAAGTTTAATTGATTTTTTTGAAATTATTTGAAGTTTTTATTTTCTAATAAATATATTTAATTGAAGAATTTTCGAATATTTGAAATTTCGTAAAATTCAATTGTAAACAAACAAATTTGAAAATTCTCAAGGAACTTTTGCAAAAATTATTAAAAATAATTGATAATTGAATTCTTTCGAAAAATTTTAATAACATTTTTGAAAATAATTTCATTTTTCGAAGAATTTACTTAAAATTTAATTAAAAATGATTAAAATCCTGTGAAGAATTTTATTATTTAGGAGAATAATTGAATTTCTTAAACGAATTTTCATTGCATTATTTTTAAATAATTGAAATCCTGTGAAATTTTTGTTATTTATGAAAATAATCAAATGCTTGCGTACAATTTTATTCAAATGTTTTTTAATAATTGAATACTTTTAGGTAATTTTATTAAAACAGTAGATAATAAAAATCATTGAAATGAGGAAAATTTTTGAAAATAATTGAAATTTTGAAAAGAATTTTATTAAAATTTTTGAAAATAAAAGAATTTTAAAGAAGAATTTTTTTATTAAAAAAGATTAGGATTGGGATTGACAATTGGGATTTTGTCGAGATTTTTTTGTGAATTTTAAACATTATTGAATTTTGTGATAAGAATTTTATTACTTATGAAAATAATTGAGGGACTGGATGCTATAAAGTGTTACGCGCTATGTTAAGTGAATGGCGCGTAACACATTAAGGCATCCAGCCCCTCAATGGAATTTCTGCAATCATTTGTAACTTCTTGAAAATTCAATTTTTTTAGTGTTTTTAATTAAAATTCCTCTATAAATCCATTATTTTTAATAATAAATTAAATATATATTGACAAATTTAACTAATTTTAGAAGATTTTGAATTATTAAAATTTTTCAAAAATCTAAGTTCATTAAAATTTCTAATTAAATTCATTTAACATTTAAATTTTATGAAATTTCAAATTGAAACCGTTTCATTTATTTATGAAAATTGTAAACGCAACTCTTTTAAAATTTTGAACTATTTAAGTAAAATTATTCATTATTTATTTTATGATAGTTGTTCAAGATTTAAGTTATTTAAATAGAAATTTTTGTCAGAAATTGAAAAAATTGAAGGTTTTGTATTAGAATTCGTGTTAATTTTATACTTTATGAGACAAACAAAAAAGACACAAAAATTCAGAATTTTCTTATGAATTCTAAAAATTTAATTTTTTCTGTACTTTTAATAAAAATTCTTGACTTTTCCCCAAATTCCCTATGTCAGAATATATAATTATTATATTTATAATAATATTAAAATTCATATTTTATTTTTATAACAAAAAATTGAATTAAAAATTTTTACGTTTTTTTTTAAATTGCTAATTTTATTTAAAAAAGTGAATTATTGCTAGTATTATATTAATATTGCATAGAAATATTATTGTAACTTTTGTAATTATAATTCTGCAGAACATAGAATTTTATATAGGTATTTTGGTACTTCAATAATAATAATAATAATAATAATAAAAATTAATAAATAATAATTCGTTTCTTCCCGTTCATATAATGATTTATTGAAAAGTTAATATAAGTTCTTATTCATTATTCTCTGAAATATAATTCTTATTCAAAGTTTCGTGTATTAACAAGTCTTATTCAAGTTTAAGCGTAATAAAAACCTTATTCAAATGCAAGACTCAATTCAATTGATAAATGAGAACAAATTAAATAAAGCACTTTCTTCTTTGAAGATTGTAGGAGGGATCATTTCTTCAAGTAGCAATTAGAAAGTGAATTTAACACTGTCTGATAGTTATGCATATAAAGGATAATTTACCTGTATTTTTGTGATTACTGTGCATTATTACTGAAACGTTACAATAATATTACCATAAGTTACTATAATATTATCTTGAAAGTAACATTTTAATTTTAATGTACAGCATTACTATATATTAAATATTACAATACATACAATAATATTAGGTGCAACTAATCACTTCTGCTAATTAAAAAATATTAAATGAACATTTGACATAAGTGAGAAAAGCGAAAGTATCACTACAGAAATCATTTGTCATTCGTTTAAAGTAAAAAGACGGTTCCAATTTTCTATCGGCTCTAGATATGAAGAAAATTATTTTAATTATAATATAGTTCAGGGTATTCTCAGTTTATCTAATAAGTGCTTCCATCTGTAAGTTAAATTAGAAACTGTTCGTTAGAAACAGGTCCCGATGGATGGAAAATCATCTTTCTAATCGAGAAGGCTTCAAACCTAAACGATCTATGACATACTGTGGCATGCAATATGTTGGATTAATTGGTTTCAAAGTAGTATTACTGTCCAGTAAAGATATAGCTGTTAAACCAAATAAGGTGTGAAATGGATCAACCATATCTCCAGGTCGATCGCTGAAACCTCCAGTTTCTACGTCCTGACATGACATTACGAAATTTAGCTGAAAATTATATTTCTCTTATTAACAATTCACTAAAAAGTTGGAATACAAGAAAATTTACTACACATTAAAAATGATTACCAATTTTTCTTTGTCTATCCAATGCAATCGCCCCAGAATTGAAAGAGATGATAAAACCCACCAGGAGTAGCAAACATCTGGTAATTTTTCTGGTCTACCATTTAATCCACCAGATGTTAATTGCCTTTCTGATAACCACCATCCTAATCTATCAACCTCCACTAAATGTAAATGACCTGTAATCGTGAATATTTGTTGAATTATTAACTTTTTCTATTAAATTCAATAATACGTGCCAAAATTTAAATCAGATTTTTTTTTAAATTTAGGATTTTTTAAAAGTAGACCTATTTTCAGTACCTAGCTTAAAACTTTAAAAATATTGAGTTAAAAAATAGTTGTCAAAGAAACAAAATTTTAGTTTTTCTTTAACTTTTCAGTAATTTAAAAAAATTATTTTTTTTAATTAACCCCTTACGTGTAACACGTCATGAAAAAAACTTTCGGAAATATTTCCTATTAAATATTCAGAAAAACTGATTTCCCCCTAATTTCGGAAAAATTCCCGTTCATATTATCGGATAAAATTCAGAAATTTTTTACAGTGTAGGTAAACGTTTCTTTCTTCCTACACTTACAGAAATGCTGTTTTTTCGTAATTTTGCAATTTATCGACCTAATATAATAACAAAGAAAAATTAAACATAAAATTATCGATGTTACAATTCTTTAAACAAATAATTGTTGCTACTTGCGAAGTCCTGACACAAAGCACATAGAAGCTTGCAATTTTTTTTTTTAATTTTGCAGTTACTAAAAGCTAAAAAGTATAACATGAAGAAATTTTATGAATTTAACAATTCAGTAATTGCTTAAATAAATAATTGTTATTTACTAACTCTTTACACAAAGAATCTACAAATTAGCAGTTATTCTTAATTTTGCAATTTATCAAGCTAAATATTATTTCAAAATTAGAAGTAACTTGCAAGGTTCTACGTACATTGTTTTAAAAAAAGAAAATAATAATAATCATTTGCCTAAACATTTACTAAATTTTTAAATTCATAAAATACCAAATTCATAGCAATGTTAGATTCGGTAGTTTAAATTTTAAGAATCCGACTCTTTATTTGTAATCAGTGACCCCAAAAACACCCCACGTAACGAGTTTCAAGCGAATCCAATGGTTAAATTTGTCATGCGACATTTTAAATCTTGAAAATCCGACTTCAGATTCGTAATCAGCGACCCCAAAAACCCCCGAGTAACAAGTTTCAAGTGATTTAATTGATGAAAAGGTCTTACACATTTTTGGATCAGTTTAAAATATTTCAGCTCCACAAAGAAGAGGTTAAAAATTAAAAAAAAATTTTTTTTTACTTAAATATAATTGAAGAAAAATCAAAATTTTATTTCTTTGACAACTGTTTTCTAAACTCAATACTTTCAAAGATATAAGCTACTGAAAATAGGTCTACTTTTAAAAATCCTAAATTTCGAAAATTCATTACTCGAAAATTTGGGCAATTATAGGTACAAAAATAAAAATACGTATTTAATATTTTTCTATAAAGGACGAGAAAAAAATATGTTTAACCGATCAGAGATAATAATATAAGTAATATATAATAGTTATTTAACAAAAAAGTTAAGAAAATGATATTTTTCACAATTTTTGGTTTCTAGAACACTATAATAATTTCGTAATTTCTGAACGTTTGAGGTTCAAAAATACGTCAATCCAAGCGATTTTAAATACTCTACAAGCTAGTTTTAGAAACGGATTTACTTAAAACTTGTTACTTGGGGGTTTTTGGGGTCGCTGATTACGAATCTGCTATTAGTTTTCAAAAATTCAAAATGTCGGATCCAATATGACTGACGAATTTTTAAAAATTTAACGGATTCACTCGAAAATTGTTACTCGGGGGTTATTGGGGTAATTTTTACCCTATACGTGGATGTGACTATGTTTCTCTTTGTCAAGGTTTTTTCTTTTTAACTTTGGCAGAGCGACGCAATGCAATGATTTTTTTATTTAAAATTATAAAATACGACTTTGATTGTCAAAAATTATTAGAAGTATTTAGTTTTAGGATACCTCGTTTGTCATCGCGAACAAGTTTACCATTTTATAGAAATAAGGATGATTTAGGGTTGATTAGGACATCTCCGATTTTTTATGCGTGTTACCATATTAATAATATATGTATAGAAACTTTCGCCTAAATATGGATTTGTTTATGGCATCGCAAATTAAATTTACTGAATGCGCAAAAAACTATATGTTATCGGATTTCGTGAGCAACCATAAAATAAAAGAAAACTTTTAAAACTATTAAGTTTGGAAAGAGAAAAATTGTTTTTGTTACAAAATTATAAAATTTTTCTTACTATTAATAATTTTGTTACTTAATTGTTTTATATTTCTCTAGTTACCCATTTATGGTCCAATATTGGACTGCGGGAATGTATATTAAATAAATAAATAAATATAAAATATATATGAAAACTTCTTTTGAAAATCTTAAGCAAGTATGAACTGTAAAGTTGACATCAGAAGACAATTTATTATTTGTTACAAACTTGACAAAAAATTTTGTACTATTTGAGATATAAGTTAGAAAAATTTATCTCTCTACCTGTAATTGATAACAGCCCAAGACTGCAGTAAATAAGACCGGAATGACTTTCACTTCCTGGTTTCGAACCAAATCCTCCGTCAAAATTCATACAACTTTTTACAAATTCAACAGCTTTTTCGACGTCAATTTCATCTAATCTGCCCTGTAATAAAGATTCAATGCTAAATATACTTGTTAAGAAACAATAAATAATACAAAAATACAACCCTAAAATAAAATTTATAGGGCAAATAAATATCACATTAGTTGAAAATTTGATTGTCAATTTTTTTCTCAAAAATTGTTATTTTTGTTTTTCTAGAAACAAATTTTAATTATAGTATTTGAATGTTAATTAATTATTTTTCTAGAGGTCAATAATTTTAAAATTTAATAATTTAAACAGAATGCATCTGTTGAATGAACCACCTCAAAATTTATAAAATTCTTAACGTTATATTATTTAAATCATTAACATAAAAAAACATTTTTATATTATGTTGTGGTATTAATAATCTAAATCAAATGAAAGTTTTTCTAAAATGACATGCCAATTTCAGGGCTCGAACCAGTGAAAGTATTTAAAAATACGGTCTTTACGGACCAAAAATAAAAAATTACGGACCCATTATTGCCAAAAATATAACCAGTCTGAGACCTAGTGATAAAATCATTATCAAATGAATTATTATTTTCGAGAATTTTTAACTAAAATTCTTTTTTAAATCAATTATTTTTCATAATTTTCGAAAACGTTCTTTGACAATTTTCAAATCCATTTGTTTACAATATTCAATTTTACAAAATTTTAATTATTCGTAAATTCTTCAATTAAATATATATTAGAAAATAAAGACTTCAAATAATATAAAAAAATTCAATTAAATTTTTTTAAAAAAAAATAATTCCACAAAATTGTTAGTTAAAAATATGAAAAATTCAGATTTTCAAAGACTTTAATTTGAAAAAATTTCAAAATTCAATTATTTCTAAAATTTTTCGCTCTAATGCTTTTAATATTCAGTTATAATCTAAAATTTCAACTGAAATACATTTTTAAATCAATTTTTATTAGAAAATTCTACAAGAATTCAATTATTTAAATAAAAAAAACAATTTATTGAATAATTTCATGCTAAAGAATATAAAGAATATAAAGAATTTTATCAATAAATTTTTAAATAATTGAATTCTTTTGACGAATTTTAATAAAATTTTTAAGAATAAAAAGAATAAAAATTTAAGATTAAAATTGTATTAAAAATAATTGAAATTCGGTAATGAGTTTTATTATTTGTGTAAATAATTGAATTCCTAAAAAGAATTTTATTATTCTTAAGATAATTAAAATTTTGACGAGAATTTAAAAAAAAAATTTTAACATAATTGAATTTCTGCGAAGAATTTTATTACTTTTGAAAATAATTGAATTTCTACAATTATTTGTAATTTCTCTAAAATTCTCCAAATTATATCTTACAATTTACGAACTTTTCGTCTTTTCTCAATCAAATTACGGCCTTTACGGACCTTTTTTCAAAAGAACTGACTTTTACGGAGTTCAAGCAAATTTACTGACCTTTACGGGATTTAAAGAACCTAGTTCGAGACCTGCAATTTATTATAATATTGTTCTAAAAAAGAAAACTATTTGACAAGAATTTTTACCAGCAGAGATAATGATGCTACAGCACAAAATGAAAATCTGACATCAATTTCACCCCAAATATCTCCTGTGAAACTACCATTAGATTGTTGTCTTTCTTTGATGTACTTCACAGCTTTATCAACATTAATTACATCCAGTGCATCGTACATACAAAGTATTTGGATTGCACTTAAAGTGTATAATAAATGTGGATCGTGGTTGATACTGGCACCAATTCCTCCACAATCATATTGGCATTTTCCTATAAATTCTAATACTTCTTCTCTGTTTATACTGTCCAATTGATCCATTAGATCTAAAGCTGTCAAGCCCCAATAAATTCCCGACATTCTCAAATGTTCCGTCATACAATATGTCTGTAAAATATACAATATTTGGTAATTAAAACTAAATTAATTAATGTATTTGCAAGCAATAAATATAAACAAATATTATAAAACACTCTTAATATTCTTTAATTGTAAAATTATTCGAAAAGATCATCTTTAAATCAATTTTTTAAAATAATTTTTAAAAAAGTTCTTTAAGAATTTTCAAATCCTTTTGTTTACAGTTCAATTTTATAAAATTTCAATTATTCTGACATTCTTCAATTAAATATAAAAAAAAATAATTCCACAGAATTATTAATTAAAACTATGAAAAGTTCAAATTTTCAAAGATTTTAATTTGAAACCTTTTTAAAATTCAATTATTTCTAAAAATTCACACTCTTATGCTTTTAATATTTAAATATAATCTAAAATTTTAACTGAAATTAATTTTTAAATCAATTTTTATCAGAAAATTCTACGAGAATTCAATTATTTAAATACAAAAATAAATAATTTTTTGAATAATTAAATGTTTCTTAAAATTGAATTCTCATAATGAATTTTATCAACAAAACTTCAAATTATTGAATTCTTTTGAAGAATTTTAATAAAATTTTTAAGAATAATTTCATTTTTCGAGAAATTTGATTAAAATTGTATATTAAAAATAATTGAAATTCTCCAAAGAATTTTATAAGAGTATTTGCAAATAATTTAATGCCTGTGAAATTTTTATTATTTATGAAAATAAATAATTATCTTTATAAAATAAAGACTATAAAAAAGTAGATATTGAAAAACATTGAATTGAGAAAATTTTTTGAAAATAAAGCAAATTTTTTTAAAAAATTTTGAAATAATTGAATTTCTTCGAAGAATTTTATTACTTTTAAAAGTAATTGAATTCTTGTGACGAATATTGTTATTTATGAAAATAATTGAATTTTAAAAAAAGATTTTATTAAAATTTCTAAAAATAATTGAATTTTGCAAAGAATTTTATTAAAATTCCTGAAAATAATTGAATTTTGCAAAAAATTTTATTAAGGTTCTTGAAAATTGAATTTTGAAAAAAAATTTTATTATAATTGCTGAAGGTAATTTAATTTCGCAAATTTTATTAAAATTTTTTGAAATAATTGAATTCTTGAGAGGAATTTTATTAAAATTTCTTTTTAAATAATTGAACTCTTTTGTGAAATTTTTTAGAAATAACAAACTTTGAAAATAATTAAATTTTGACAAATTGTTGAAATTAATTAAATTTATACGAGAATTTTATAAAAATTATTTTGGATATAATTTCAAAGAATTCCATTAAAATTTGCAAAAATAATTTAATTCTTTCAAGAAATTTAATTAAAAATGTATTGACAATAATACTCAAATTCTCTAATAAATAAATTATAGCAAAGATTTTAAAAATAATTGAATTTCTTTGATAAATTTCAATAAAATTTTGAAGAATAATTACATTTTTCGAGAATCATGTTTCTGATTTTTATAATTAAAAGGGTCATTAAAATATTAACATACTTACATAATCATCTTTATTAATTGAATAGGAAACGAGATATTTCGCATGTTTTTCAAGCAACAATTGAGGAATATCAGCTGGCAATCTAATATCATTCTTTGCAGTTGCCTGTCATTGTAAACAGAATAACCAATAAGATTAACATAATTATATTTTTATCAATCAAAAAATTAAATTAGTGAAACATGTTTAAATTTAAGAAAATATTCTAAACATTTTATATTAACTTTATATAATATTTCTTAGGTTAAAGATTCAAAATTTCGATATTCATTTAAGTGTAAAATTATAAATATAATTTTCTTTGCAACTCAATTTTACCGATATTTGAGTAAAAATTTAGATAAAATAATACATACCATTTTGAAAACATGAAATTAATATTCGGCAGATAGTTTTTAATTACAATTGCAAAACAAATAACAAATTCTCCTTTCTTTTATAATATTATATATTTTTATAGTTTCCCTAATTAAAAACATAAAAGCACTAAACTGAAAATACAATCAATGTTATAAGTCATTTTTGTAAACATTTAATATGAACAATGCACTGTTTATCACGTTATTTTAAAATTTTAATAAAAACTTTAACATATAAAATTCTTTTCTAACCTCAAAATCTAAACATTACTTTAGCAACGGTTTAAAGAAAGCAAATTGTACAAATAAATTAGACAAATATTTTAGTAATTCTTTATTGAATGCAAAATAATTTTGTTCTAAACAAAATAAAATTTTGTAGAATTAAATTATTATTTTGCTTCGAATGTTTTTACAAAGACAACCACTTTACGTAGCTTACGTCCACGGTTTACGTCAGTGATGACACAAAACATAAAGCTGCTTCTACAACTACTATCTTTTTCTTGGTCGTGTTGTGACGTCAGGGCCAACGCAGAATGAACACGCCAATACGGACACGGGAACGGCATGAGAAAGAAAAAGACACAGACAGCTTCTGTCATTTTCTTTTGCATGCCCTGTTTCCGTATCCGTATTTATTCTGCGTTGGCCCTAACGTCTAGTGTCGTCTTTGGTAATATAGTAAATTTAAAGAAATACAGAAGTCACTATAATTCACTAGCATAGGGAATTTCGTTTTTAGTAATTTAGTAGACGTAAATCACTAAATATTTAAATTAATAATCAAATAAATAACAAATTAGACAAATAAGATTAAATCAATATTAATAATTATTAATATAATCATGCATTTCTCTATAGAAACTCAATAATTAAGTAAATTATAGTGTTTGTTTACAATTTAAATTCAGTTTTTTGAATTCAACGAAAATTTTCTTTCAACACAATGCGCGAGAAATAAGTTTTGTTTGTGCGCATCGTTTCGACATTTCTGCCAAAAAAGGTTTGTCTGTTTTGTTGCAGTCACTGGTTATATATAGACATGATTGACATGAAGACTTCGTATATAGAGTTCAGTAATAGTATTCACTGTGTCAAAAACATATACTTCTATGCAAATAAGTATATATGTTATGTATATTTATTTTCAAATACAGTTGTGTAGGATATAGGAAGGTTTCTATAATACAATTTTCACACGTGTTTGTTGAACTTATTTATACTTTTAATTTCTATAATAATAAAATATGGTTCGTGTTATAAGTCAAGAAACATATGACGAAGTTGTGCAACAAAATATTGATGAATTCGAAATGACTCCTAAAGAAGCTATTGTCGAAGCAATCAAAGAATTTGAAGCACAGGTGTGAGACATTTTCCTTTTGACATTTTTGTAATTCAAATTTAATGTTTTTAGACTATACCCTGCCGTAAGGATAGACTGAAAAATAACTGAAATTGTACTGGCTTCAGTATAATTTCAGTCTGTTTTTTAAATGTTTCGGTAGACCAAAAATCCTTTAACAATGGTGTCAAATGTAGGTTATGTCAACAAACAATATTATTAACCGCTTGGAGGTGAAAATAAAAAAAGTTTAACAATATATGAATATAATTTGCTATAGTAATTTAAATAACATTGTTTAAACAATTAACTAACAATAATTCGCGCGAGGATGACTTTTCACTCACTTTTTTAAGGGCATATCTCTGGAACCTTTAACTTTCATGTCCCTTGCATATATTTTGATAATTTCAATAACTTTTTACTTTATTTTTGTTGGAAATATTAAAGCTTGATAAGATGAATCAGTTCCAAAAGGTTTTACATTAATTTATTAAATAGATCAATAATTATTATTACTTTTTAAAGTTAATTAAACAGTGAACACTTTTCCGTATGAAAATTAAAAATTTGTTAATTGTGAAAAAAGTTATAAGCTTTTAAAAGTTGTCCCTCACTTTTAACCTTTTTAATAGTAATCGACATATTTATCATTTTTCATTAATAAGACAAATGGCACATAAAAATGACTTACGGGAAATAAAAGTTCAAATTATTAGAATTATTTTGAGACATATTAAATTAATGTGCCCCGAGTCTTCAAAAAACTGTTGTAATTTAAATAACAAGAAACACGTGCGTACAAAATTTGAAAACGACCTTAATTCGAGTGATACTCCACAAAAATCAAATAAAAGTATTTGAAAAGTACTTGCATATATTTTGGCATGTGCCATTTAACATCCAGTGAATGTGCTTCAAGAAAAAATACTTTATTGCAAAGATAATGTAAAAATATTTGGCAATTACAATCGACCGTAATCGACCAAAAGTTTTTAGAAAAGAAATTGTTAAGTATGAAGTTGTCGATTCTAACTGTTTTACAGAAACTGTTAATAAATAAAAATGAAGGTTAAATTTCAATTGATTTCAATATTTCTTTTGATTTTTTTTACACAGAATAAATTATCAAAAAAAATTAATTCTGAAAAAGATAAGATATAAGAAAGAAGAAAAATATTAAAAATGAATAGAAATTGGAAAGTTTATGAGTGTTAAATTAAAATAAAATGAATCTGGAAATTGTTAGGTAAACTTTATACATTATATTTTTACAACTCAGTTTAATTAGAATCCATTTTTAAAATAAAAACCATTTAAATTTTTTAGTAATTCAAAAAAAAAATAAAAAATTTTTTTTATAAACTTTTAATAGCCAGCGTTTCCACCCTCTTGTATTAGAAAAAACGAAAAATTTTAAAAATTAAAAAAAAATTCATAACTCAAATAATTTTCGACCAAATTTTTTTTCAATGTCAGAAATTAAAGAGGAATTACTGCTCTTCAAATGGTGACCATTGCGAATTTTTTTAATAAACTTTTAATAGCCAGCGTTTCCACCCGCTTTATCAAAAAACCGAAAAATGTGAAAAAGTAAAAAAAAACCATAATTGGAACAATTTTTGACCAAATTTTTTTTCTTTATCAGAATTTAAAGGGCGATTATTGCTTTTCAAATTATGACAATTGCAAATTTTGTGTAATAAACTTTTAATAAACAGCGTTCCCACCCTCTCGTATTAGAAAAACCGAAAAATTTGAAAAATTACAAAAAAAATTCATAACTCAAATAATATTTGACCAAATTTTTTTTTCAAAGTCAGAAATTAAAGAGGAATTATTGCTCTTCAAATGGTGACCACTGCGAAATTTTTTTTATAATCTTTTAATAGCCAGCTTTCTCACTCGCCCGTTTCATAAAACCAAAAAATGTAAAAAAGCAAAAAAAAAAATTCGTAACTGGAACAATTTTTGACAAAATTTTTTTTTCTTTCTGTGTAATTAAAGAGGGATTATTGCTTTTCAAATTGTGACCATTGCGAATTTTTTTAATAAACTTTTAATAGCCAGTGTTCCCATCCGCCCGTATCAGAAAACTGAAAAATGTGAAAATTCAAAAGAAAATTCAAGTGTCGATAAAATTCAAATCAGAGCTAATCTAGCAAAACTGAAATAGGTTTTTGCTAGTTTCGATAAGTACTTTCAGAAACATTCGATAACCTAAAAAATGTTGCACTGTGTTATTTTCAATTGTTTTCGATTCTAAAAAACAAACACTGGTTAAATATTTTTTTGTTGCACGTTAAAAATAATTCGCAATTTTAAATATAGTTTATAACTTTTTGAAGACAAATCATTTTATCTGTTCACTTGCATATTTTGAAAGCTTATTTCTTAAAGTTTATATAGACAAAGTATAGACAAAGTGGCGGACACTTTCTTTTTTGCGTCTCTCTCTCTCAAAAAACAATATTTTTCAAAATTTCAAAAGCAGGCAGTTGCTGACATCTATTAAGCATATTTCTGTCAGAAGCGGCTGTTAAAATTTAAATTCAGTGAAATTTTACAGCTCTTGGCGCAAAAAACTGATTTTTTTTATTTTTGAAAGTTGTAAGGTATGGTGGCGCATTTGGTGTATTTAACTAAAATATTATGTAGATGTTAAAATTATTTTTTAAAACTACTAGAAATGATGAAAAATAACAAAAGTAGAGAAAACTGATGATTTTACATTATAGAAAAAAAAGTTTCACTTCAGTTATGGTTACAATTTTGGACATGTGAAGTAGCTGGTGGCTGTTTTAACGCAACTAGAATAAGAGAAGACCGCAAGTGTCACATATTCGAGAATTGTTGCGTTGGAGCACATGAGGCATTAGTACACAAAAAATGCAAAGACAATTGAAACTCGTGCAAAAAATGATCCGCCACTGTACGTTGCAAAAATTGCGCCATCATACCTTACAAGCTATTGATGAAAATATGATGGTGTTACTTTCATACAGCGCGAATTGAGAAAAATGTAAAATACAAAAAACTGTTGTCCAAGGTCTAAACAATACGTTCCATACATTTACCAGACTCAATTTTCAAAAAATCTTCACTCTGGCACTGTTAACACACATATCCAATAAAACTTTTTTTCACTACTTTTTTATTCAAAATCACTTAAAGTACAAAGCACGCGTTTGATCATTAATACTACTGCATATAAAATGTCATCACGATAAAAGACATCGACCATAGTGATAAGGCGCTTCAGATGTGACGTTACATGCCAGATTTGACAAGTGCGCCACCATACCTTACACGCCACCATACCTTACACTCCCCTATGAATTAGAATATATAGTTTTAATAAAAATTTTTTTGAATTTTTGTGTCTTTTTTGTTTGACTTAGAAACTATAAAATTACCACGAATTCTAATACAAAGCCTTTAATTTTTTCAATTTCTGACTAGAATTTCTTTTTAAACATCTTAAATCTTGAACAACAATAATTTTACCTAAATATTTCAAAATTAATTCAATTTTAAAAAAGTTGCGTTTACAATTTTCATAAATAAATGAAACGGTTTCAATTTGAAATTTCATAAAATTTAAATGTTAAATGAATTTAATTAGAAATTTTAATGAACTTAGATTTTTGAAAAATTTTAATAATTCAAAATCTTCTAAAATTATTTAAATTTGTCAATATATATTTAATTTATTATTAAAAATAAGGATCTATAGAAGAATTTTAGTTAGAAACACTAAAAAAAATTGAATTTTGAAGAAGTTACAAATGATTGCAGAAATTCAATTATTTTCAGAAATAATAAAACTCGTCGTAGAATTTTAATTATTTTCAATACAATTTTAATCAAATTCTTTGAAAAATGTAACTATTCTAAAAAATTTTATTAAAATTCGTCAAAAGAATTCAATTATTTAGAAATTTGTTAATAAAATTCTTTATAAGAATAAAATGTTTTAAAAAATTTAATTATTTAATAAATAATTTACTTTCGTATTTAAATAATTAAATTCTCGTAGAATTTTTTAATAAAAATTGATTTAAAAATGAATTTTAGTTTAAATTTTAGATAATAATGAAATATGAAAATAATTTTTTAGAAGTTACAGTAACAATATTCTTATAATATAAGAAAACGATTTTAACACTCGATCCTCTTTAATTATTATAAAACATGAAGAAATCGATCACTTTATATATGTAAGAAATCGTTATCTTTATGTTTTATAACAATATTTTTAAAGTTGATTAATTTCAAAAAGTTTTGAATTTGTAATTTTTAAAAATCTTAATTGCTATGGAAAAATAATAATAATTAAATATTTTAAGTATTTTAAAAATAAATTATTGTTTTCGAATAATTTTACAAATAAAGATATTAGTAAATAAATTTAACAGAAAATTTTTTTCTATAAAATTTTTTCTTTTATTTTCTAAAAATTCAAAAATTTTCAGTTTCATTTTCAATTAATTTTTCTAATTGACAAATATAATTAATAAACATTTTTTTCCATTATTTTTAAAAAGTTTATTTTATTAAAACAATTGAAATTAAGAAATAGAATTGATGGAAATTATTTCCTTATGAAAATTGAGAATTTTCTAAAAAAATATTAAGAAACGGGAATATCTAATGTTTTTCTTCTCAAAAGAAAAAAATGAGTTTGTTAACAATATTGTTATTGAGAAATAAAAATTATGCATAAAATGAGTATATTTCCTACTTTTTAATTAAAATTTTTTAACAATTAACAGTTTTCTAGTATTTTTTATAAATAAAAAGGAGAGTAATTTGCATAATAATTTAGATCAGTCAATTGTTATAGAAAAAAGCATATAACAAACAAAATGGGTATATACAAATAATTGTTATTTAGTAAGTTTTTCTCTATTGCACCTAGAAAGGCTCAATTTTTTTCTAATTTTGCAATTTTTGGACCTTATAATAACCAATAAATATAAAATTTTAAATTGCTAGTTTAGAAATTGCTTAAACAAATAATTGTTATTTATTAATGTTTTTCCTATTGCCCCTAAAAAGATTCGGTTTTTTTTTAATTTTGCAATTTATGGAGTTGAATATGTGAACCAATAACTAAACGGCGATACTGATTTCCTTATTTATTAGATTACGTTTGATAAATTGCAAAATTAAAAAAAATTGCATCTTTCTAGGTGCAATAGAAAAAAAGTTAATAAATATTATTTGTTTAAACAATTGTTAAAATATCGATTTGATATTTAATATTTATCGGTTATGATAAGTAGCTTAATAAATTGCAAAATTAGAAAAAACTGCGTCTTTCTAGGTGCCATGGGTAAAATGTTAATAAATAACAAGAATTGTTTATTTAAACAATTTTATACAATAGTTGTAAGCAGTTTAACTAAATTTCTTATTTGGATTATTAATTTTATACTATGTAGTACTAAAAAAAGTTAATTGTTTTATAGAAATTTGTTGATTTCTAGTTTTATTTGAAAATGTTATAAATAATTAATAATAAATTGTTTAAACAAATAAAAAATTAATAATAATAAATAATAAAATTAAACAAATGAAAAATTTATCGTATCATTAATAAATTAGATTACTAGTTAACATAAACCACATAGGATTTGTCATTTTGTATTTAAAAAGAACTGATGTTATATTCGTAATCAGCAACTCTAAACACCTCCGAATAACAAGTTTCATGCTAATCCGATTAATTTTTACATTTGTCGTCAGAAATCTTGGATCCGCCTTTTTTAATTTTTTAAAACTGATATCATATTCGTAATCGGCCACCTCAAGAACCCCTAGTAACAATTTTTAAGCTAATCCGATCAATCTGTTGTAAACAGTTGTCCGCCATTTCTAATTTAGAGAATCTGACACCGGATTCGTAATCTGCGACCCCAAAAACCCCCAAGTAACAAGTTTCAAGTAAAACTAAACGATTTAAAAAAATCGTCCGCCATCTTGGATTCGCCATTTTGAATTTTGAAAATCTGACTTTAGATTCGTAATCAGTGTGAAACCCATCTACACTCAAACCGAATTATATTTAGTATTTTTTTCGATGGCCATATATGGCCATGGACACAAAGGTGGCATGTCGAATTTTCTGGCCATATATGGGCCATAAACTGTCAAAGCGTTAAGAAAAAAGTTTTCACAATCTAAGGCAACTACATATTTTTTTTCAGGGAATCGATCTGAGTAACATTATTAAAGACATGGTAATCGATGACGGTTCAGATATCCTGTCGTGTTTGGATAAATTACATGCATGTTTATCGGAAAAAGATAATGATTCTATTCATTTACAACTAGAAAAATTGAAGAATGAATTAGACAGAGATATTGCCCGGCGAATATATGCAGCAAAACACAACGCTTATTCAATTCTGTTAAATGTAATTAAAGAGATCAAAGACGATGAATTATTAGTAAAACTTGCACTCAAAACAATAACATCATTAATGACAGGTCATCCTGATTTGCTGGACGAAAAAGGAATTTCTCTTCAAATAGAGTGAGTAAATTTTTTTATTTTTAATATGCAATGAGGAGGGTGGAACTAAATGATAAATTTTCTGTTAAAAGACTTCTCGAGGTAATAATGAAAAATAGTTTTTTGAAATGATTTATCTGATAGTTTGTTGTAAAAAATTATATTTCTGAATGAAATATAAGAATCATTGAAATTACAATTCCCAAGCAGCACGTAATATTAATTTAACATCACTGTGATGTTACATTCAATAATCGTAACAGTACACGTAATACACTAAAACTCCCAAAAGAGTCACTCGCAGAGTCTTATGTGACTCTCTTGGAGAGTGACCTTGACCTTTCAAAAATGTAAACATTCAGGGCCGTAGGGTATATGAAAAAATATATGTATGTCCGCATGAAAAGGGCTCTTCAGTTTATTTATATACATGGATATAAAGTAGTGTGCTTCTTAATTGGGCTATGGTTCTAAATTTTTGGTCTCACCCCAAATAATTTATCAAGATATTAAAAAAGATTTTTCTTGCTAGTTTGAAGCAAATTAGCAAATCGAGTTCCAGTGTATTTAAGTGTCATGGCAAGTCGATGCTCTGGAGACAACGGTTCTCTTCTTCATTCTGGTATATTTGAAAAAATACACTTCATCACTTTTGATTTCCTGAAAAAAGGCCTGGAATTTCTGAGTTCATTTCTTCTTTGATTTACCGGGCGATCAACCCATCTTCTTGTTGACGAATTCCTTTGCTTCTTGCACAATATTAGGAAGGTTGCAATCTGAATTATTATGAGCAGAGCTATATCCAATCGTCATTTAATTTATCGGACATATTTTTTTCAATTAAAAATGTCTGCAATTAACCTGTAATTATGCAAGTATATAGAATAATTGAAAAATGAATGGTGTTAACAAACTTTTAAATAATAGTACATAATTAATATTCAAAAGCAAAAATTGTGATATTAATTCTTCTATATTTTCAATAACATATGATATAATTAATAAAAATATTTATCAAAGTTTTTTTTTGTTGTTACTGTTTCTTTTACTGGATTGCTTTGCTGTAAATGTTATGTTATTACTGTCACAACAATTTTCTCTAGAAGCATCTTGAAGAACTTTGTTGTTCGATTGAGTAGTAAGTTTGGATGATTTTCTCTTTTCTCGAGTTTGTTCTCTTAGAAAGTTGTTATTTTTGTAATATCAATATTACAATATTAACAACTTCCAATTGTTTACAAATGAAAAACATGCGCATGGTTAAGTAGAATGTAAAAATACTTCTTAAGAGTAAAGGAGCACGTTCTTTACACCCAACAGAAGGTATACGTCTAATTGCTTCTAATGCTTCTGTAATTGTAAACAATGTGTTGGAATTAATTTCTTCATTGCTCACAACATTCATTGTAGTGCATTCTAACACAGTGATTAAATTAAATAAATTTAATGACGGATGCTTTAAATGGCCTCTTGATTTTAACTCTATAAGCTTATGCCGCTCAGGTATCACATCATCAGGTATCAAAGTTAAATCTGATATGCATTAATTGCAAATGTTTTGGTTTTTGCTTTCTAAATACTTTGCAAAACGGATCCCCTTCCGATTTGCATAGCCTGTAATGTACAATGGAGCGTATTCCGATGTTTCGGACATAGAGTAATTATGCTTTAGTAGGATTTTTTAAGCCTCACCTAGAACATCAGAAATGTTCCCTTTGTCACCCAGCTGAAAAATCTTGTATAAGATCGTGTACACGATGGTGCACAAGACCATGTACAGGAACATTGACCCGAACCTACACAAGATTAGCAAGTGAACTTGTAAAAGAAATTGGAACAAAGAACATGAACAAGAACGTATAGAAGAACATGCACGTGTACATTCTTGAGTAGCTTTTGAGTTCGAGAAAATCTAGGCGAACATGCACATGTTCATGCACAAGTTCGTGTGTGTGTATAACTTTGACTGGTTCATGTTCATGTGTATGATCATTCATATACTTTAAAGGCTGCGCAGTAGTTTTCTAAGTGTTTTACAGCTGCGCAGTAGTTTTTTGCAATTTCAGTCAGAGACTTCTTTTGATTATAACTAAAAATTTTCTTAAAATTTTCTTAAATTTTAAACCTAAAAACAACGGTTTTTTAATACACACACGAACATGTGCATGAACAGGTGCATGTTTGCCTAGATGATCTGGAACTCAAAAGCCACTCAAGAATGTACACGTGCATGTTCTTGTACACGTTCTTGTTCATGTTCTTTGTTCCAATTTCTTGTACAAGCTCACTTGCTGATCTTGTGTAGGTTCGGGTCAATGTTCCTGTACATGATCTTCTGCAAGATCGTGTACACGATCTTGTACAAGATTTTTCAGTTGGGCAATGACAGTGTCAATTTCTCTTCCCAGACATCTCTTCTTTCATTATCACTTTCAATGTCATTGAGACTTAATAATGAGTTAAGAATATCGCTTCCTTCAATATTGCTTCCTTTGGGCGGCTTGATGAGCGAGTAAGTCGAAACTAATTTATACATTTGTATAAAAAGTGTCGAATCAGGGTGGTCGTTCAACCACCCTTACGAAAAAGTGTGACTGGAAAATAATGACATGCATGCGTGTCATGATAATACGTGTCATTATATCGCGATGACACGAAATAAATGACATGATTAACCCTTTAAGGTACTACTACACTTTAGAAGGCTCTTAAAAGACCAAATTTAAAAAATTTTTTTCTCAGATCTTTTATTATAAATATTTAAAAAACTTTTTTGCCTATATTAGTACATATTTGGAGAATAAAAATAATGGTTTGTTTTTAATTTTTATTTAATATTATAATCTGCAGACAGCATTCAGATCGAAACACCAAAAAGTTAGTTGTCCAATTGCGGACAGTTTATCTCAAGATTGACAAATCGGAAACAAAAAATCCAAATTGCTTTTTAAAAAGAAAGGTGTCTTGCATAGAAATCTACCACCAATAATGAAAAATCGACTAAAATGAAGAAATAGCAGATGTTTCAATAATTTGTTTAAAAATACACTATGTTTTTCAGTATTTTTCTAGTCTGCAAAAATGTTTTTTTTAATTTTTTGACCATTTTCTGGTAAATTGTCACACAGGACATGCTAACAAACAAAACGAGTTATCATTTATTAAAATCGGTTCAGTAGATTCAGAGATAAACTGTCCGCAATTTGAGAAAAACGCGTTTAAACTTATGTGTATCGTTAGAGGCCATCCATAAATTACCTAAAATTCTTTTGCAAATTGAAACCCCACCATTTTTTTGATGTCAGACACTGTTACATACATTAGCACCAATGTTTCTAGTGGTCGTAACAAAAAGCTGGACCCCACCATCCCCTTAAAGACTTACTTAATTTGTCAATGACTTTTTACATTAATTGAATATTTTTTGAAAAATTTACTTTTATTTTTTACAATTGGTTATAAATACTTTAGGAGGTGTTTTCTGAAGTCATAAGAAGTTAAAAAATACAATAAAAAAATAAAAATTTTTAAATTCTAAAGTGTAGTAGTACCTTAACGCCCAAATGTGCTGTTTTCAGACTTGAATTTTAACTACGTACAACTATTAAAAGAAAGCTAAAAAAATTTCAAAAGTACCATTTCCTACTATTTTCGGGGTCGCTTTTTCGAATGGCGTTGTCAAAATTTCCAAAAAATAAAATTAACCCCCTCTTTTAATGAAATTTTCCAAAAAATGCAAGATTTTTGGATGAAATTTTTTTTATTGCAATTTTCATTGTTATATCGGTATCTATGTACATATCGTCTAAGGTATAAAAACCGTATTCCCGATAGCTGTACTTTAAAAATGTGCAGTAGCTTTTTTTTCTTTTTTTAATTTTTTATTAAAAAATGGCGCCCGAACGCTAAATTTTTTTTTTTACACATACAATTTTTTTTTTCTAAATTTGCTTAAATTCACTTGAAATTTGTTACGCGGGGGTTTATGGGGTCGCTAATTACGAATCTGATGTTAGTTTTGAAAAATTCAAAATGGCGGATTCAATATGGCGGACGATTTTTTTAAAAATTTATCAAATTTGCCTGAAACTTGTTACTCGGGGGTTTTTAGGGTCGCTAATTACGAATATGATGTTAGTTTTTTAAAATCCAAAATAGCGGATCCAAAATGGCGACCAAAAAAATAAAAATCATTCAGATTGGCTTAAAAATTGGTACTCGGGGGTTTTTGGGGTCGCTGATTACAAATACGATGTTAGTTTTTAAAAATCGAAAATGGCGGATCCAAAATGGCGACCGAAAAAATAAAAATCATTCTGATTGGCTTAAAGATTAGTACTCGGGGGTTTTTGCGGTCGCTGATTACGAATATGATGTTAGTTTTTAAAAATACAAAATTTCGGATCTAATATGTCGGACAAAAAAAATAAAAATTATCCGGATTGGCTTGAAAATTGTTATTTGGGTCAATTTTAAAAATTACTTATACTCAATTAATAATAATGTCAAACTTGAAACATTACTTTCATAAAACTTAGTTTAATTACTTATTGAACTTTAAAGTGGGAACCTTTTTTCATCATAAAACTTTGTTTGAGGTTGTCTTCTGTCACGTTCCGAGCTAAGACAAGGGTAATTTTATTAAGCGTATAATAAAAGGGAGGTAAAGTGCTGATTTGATTTAACACATTGAGGACTTATTCTAAGTCCTGGTCACCTTCACTCATTTGAATATCTGTTGCATATTAGATCCGAATTTTTGATTTTTAAAAATTAACATCATATTTGTAATCAGCGACCCCAAAAACCCCCGAGTACCAATTTTTAAGATAATCAGAATGATTTTTATATTTCGGTCGCCATTTTGGATCCGACATTTTCGATTTTTGAAAACTAACATCATATTCTTAATCAGCGACCCCAAAAACCCCCGAGTACCAATTTTTAAACCAATCTGAATGATTTTTATTTTTTTGGTCGCCATTTTGGATCCGCTATTTTGGATTTTTAAAAACTAACATCATATTCGTAATCAGCGACCCTGAAAACCCCCGAGTAACAAGTTTCAGGCGAATTTGATAAATTTTTAAAAAAATCGTCCGCCATATTGAATCCGCCATTTTGAATTTTTCAAAACTAACATCAGATTCGTAATTAGCGACCCCATAAACCCATGAGTAACAAATTTCAAGTGAATTTAAGCAAATTTAGAAAAAAAAATTTGTATGTGTAAAAGAAAAATTTAGCGTTCGGGTGCCATTTTTTAATAAAAAATGAAAAAAAACTACTGCACATTTTTAAAGTACAGCTATCGGGAATACGGTTTTTATACCTTAGACAATATGTAGATACCGATATAACAATGAAAATTGCAATAAAAAAAAATTTCATCCAAAAATCTTGCATTTTTGGAAAATTTCATTAAAAGAGGGGGTTAATTTCATTTTTTGGAAATTTTGACAACGCCATTCGAAAGAGCGACCCTAAAAATAGTAGGAAATGGTACTTTTGAAATTTTTTTAGCTTTCTTTTAATAGTTGTATGAAGTTAAAGTTTAAGGGGGGCGCCTACTTTAGAAGGTAAAAAACTGCGTACATTTCAGGAATTTTTTTCTCAAACACATTTAAATAAATCGATGCGAGATTTAGTGTATGTTTTCTTATATATTTAAACCTTTGAAATATAATTTTTTCATTAAATGAAAATAGAATTTAATAATAAAATAAACGTCATACCGTCAACCGGGGCTATTTTGTGCACCAAATAGCTTTTTTTTTATTCAAAGATTTATTTAAATTCAGAATTAAGAGAATAAAAAAAATCAACTTTTGATATATGTTGTGGACATCCTTTTGAAGGTTTCCTATAAATTTTGCAAAGAAAAAAATTTTTTTGTCTTAGTTATAGTCATTGAAAGTCGTGAACACAATAACTCCCGGGATGGGGCTATTTTGTGCATCGAACTTTGTTTTTCTATAATGTTGCGTAAACAATTTTTTTAATTGTTTCTGCTTCATGAAATCTTTTGTGTATATATTTGAGAGTAAATTAAAAAAAGAATGACCTAGTAAAATTTTTTTTGTAGATATATTATACAAAAAATGTAAAATAAAGCACTAAAATTTTGCTAAAATCTGGATTTACTAAAAATTAACAATCTTTTTTTAAATTGTATATTACACAGATAGTAAATAAAATTTTTTTCTTTTTTAATATATATTTTATAATAATATACTAATATAATTATAAAATGATCGTTTAAACACTTATAAATAACTTTAAAACATCATTTCAATAGGAGCTTTTTTAATGGTTTTGAATGATATTTTTAAAAAACTTGAAATAAATATTTTTAAGGTTAAATAGATAACAATTTAATATCTAATATGATTTTCAAGTTATTTTAAGAGAAACGAGAAAATAGTTTTAAAACTAATTTGAAAAACTTATAAATATTAATTAATGTTCATTTTTTGAGGTTACGTTGTGCACCGGTAGAGCTTTTAATCGTTTTAATGATTTTAATTAACGTATTTACAGTTTTTTGACAGAAAAGTAAGACAAAAATGTATAAAAATGATAAACAGAATCTTCTTTACTTACTAAATAAAATATTTATGAAAAATATTTGATTTTTTTAAGTGCACAAAATAGCCCCATGGAATCCTGGTTTTTCAGTTTTTTCCACTTTTCTCTTAAAATAATGAATAAAAAGTTAGCGCATTACGTATGTATCATCACAACACAATTGAAAACAAATATCTAACACAGTTTATGAGACACATTAAAATTCTAGAAGATCTGGTATAATTTTTCCGAACTTTCAAAATTTTTTAAACAAATTTTCCGTTTTTAGGAATTTTTTTCTCTTAATTGCCAAAGAATTAAATAATAACATTTAGTGCTCTCTATTGTCATGTAATCAAACTTTCATTTTACAAAATAGCAGATTAAAATAATTCATTTTAATAATTTTTTCCATTAAAAAACTCGCGTGCACAAAATAGCCCCCGGATGCACAAAATAGCCCCAGTTGACGGTATATATAACGCCTCGCTGCTAAAATTTTCCCATTGCGTACAACCTAGGGCCCACAATTCTTATCTAAAACAAAAAAACAAAATTTTTTCTATAAATATACATTATTGCCTTCTGTATGAATTAAAAGATTTCAATAGAAAGTAAAAACTGAAATTTTTACATGACTTTTAAAAAAAAATTTAATTTTTGCCAAAAAAAATCTCATTTTTTCTTTAAAAGAAAGAATTAAATTTAACTCTATCAAAAACAAATTTAATTCATACAGAAGAGACACTCTTCATCTTCAAAACAAGCCCAAATAGACCCTTATCGGTTGATTAGATTTTTGTCTATCGTGTACGCAAACTACAAAAACAGTGTTTTGAGAAAAACGCGTTTAAAGATTGAAAAACATATATAAATGCTATTTCGCGGCCTCGATGAACGACTATTTTTTTATGTGTAGCTCTTGGATAAGAAGAGATTTTACTGATAAATGGTAATTTTAATGGTAGGTGTAATAGTAGATAAGCGCGACAAATTATGAAAAGTATTAGAGACCGCGAGTGAAATCGCGCGCCAGGCCAAGCGCCAGTCCACGCTCTTTATTGCGTTTTACAAGCTGTAACTCGAAAAATACTTTGTATTTTGACGTAATATTTTAAGAGCATATTCTCTTATAGTTGTACTTTCAGTTAAGACAACTTTTAAAAAATCGATTTTTTTGACCCGATAAAGTAGGCGCCCCCCTTAAGTCGGAAAACAGCACATTTGGGCGTTAAAGGGTTAATGACACCAGAAAAACAACAAGTAAAATATGACACTTCTATGAACTTAAAAAGTAGAAAGGTTGATAAATTATTAATTTATTAAAAGGTTTATGAATAAAAATACAATAATTTAAAAACTTTGAAACATCATATATTTATTATATATAAACTTTTTTTTATAAAATTTAAAAAAAACATAATTAATTTTTGTTTTATAGTTCGTTTTGAGCAACTTGCAAGGGGTGTCTCTTTCTCTCCCTCGCGTTGCTAATTTTTTCTCTTAAAGCAATTCTGAACAGCTTCTTTACATCTTTAGCAGTTGATCCGAATTTTGACGTTGTGATTTCTGTAACATATTTTAATCCGTTATATCATCCGTTATAGAAATTGACCACAATAGTTTGATTAATTTAAGGATTTATTTTAAAGAAAAATTGAAATTTGGCCAAGGAATTGTCTTAGATTAGAAATTTAATTACTCCAAGAAAAGGAAATCATACAAGAACAACATAAATTTAAATGGATTGAAAAAATTTTTCTCGCCTCTCTTCTTAAAAAAAAACACTACATTCTAATTTTAAAAATTCTTAACAAATATTTTTACTAAAATTAACAATTTAAAAATTTCTATTTAATTTTTTGTACGAAATTTCCTAAATTACATTATTGTCTGTAATTTTTAAAAAATATTTTAAGCATTTTAAATTTAAGAAATATTAACTTTAAGGAGAAATTGGACTGTGGAAAACTATATTTAAACCAAAATGTTATCCGATTTCAATTTTCGGTAACTCATTTCGGTTCAAATATAATTCTCTGGAGTTACACTAAAAAAATTATATCGAAAAGTCAACAGATAGAAAAGTCACTAGATATAATTGTCATTTGACAGAATGGTTATTACATTTTGATCGAAAAATTCTTTTAGTATCTAAAATGATATTACACTATAATAAATTAATAGAATTAATCAAATTTTAATTTTTTAATTAATATTAAAGTACATTGTTTTTAGACAATTAGATTATTTTTTAAAAATGTTGAAATTTTATACGATTGATTTTTCGGAATAATGAAACAAGCTTATGAAGAAATTTCCAATAAAAATTAATAAAAATTTCGATAGTAGTTCAAATTTTCAGTTTTCAAAAATTTTCAGTATTCTTTAGTATTATTATTATTTTTAGTATTTATTATTGATAAATAATTCGACTTTTTAAATATTTTTCAAAATACCCAAATTTAAAAAAAATGATTACCTATAAGCATAAAAAATTAGATTGGTTTAAATTTCATGGGTTTAATGTAATAAATTAAATGTTTCTTGTTAAGTACATTTTTTTCAAAATTAAAAAAAGGGTATATAAAAATATTATTAAAAAATGATTAAAATTCATTACTTACTGAACATCGCATCGACACATTTTTCGTCGAGTTTAGGTAATTGAACACAGTTCCTATTACGTTTCGCATTGCATGATTTTTCTGTTAAGGTACTAGAAGCAAGTTCTTTTCTGTCGAACACAATATCTGCCAAATCGGGTGTACACTTGCTGACACTTAGTGTGCTGCATGACTGTACTTTAGATAGACTGCGAATTCTACCTCCAATATTTATTAAACGTCTATGTGACCTGTTGTTCGCATCATTATTTGATGACGTGTTGTTCGCAACATAGACTAGTGACCTGATGTTCGAATCATAGACTGGTGAGCTGTTGTTCACATCATAGACTGGTGAGACGATGTTCAAATCATAGACTGGTGATTTGTTGTTCTCATCATTGACTCGTAACCTGATGTTCACATCACAGAACGGTGACCCTATGTTTGAATCATCGAATGATGACCTACTCGCGTCATTGTCCGGTCCATTTTCCATTTCCTGATCATCATCTCTAATCTGATGAACATATTCATTGGATACATTTTGAAAACCTGAATTTGAAAGAGTTTCTCTAAATGCCTCCTCGACGTTCAAAGAGGTGTCGTTCCTTTCAATTTCGTTTAAATCTTCCTCAAAATTTCGCTGCAATAAAAAATATATATTTAAAATTTATTTAATAAATATTCTAAGAAAACTCAACTGATTTTCAAATTTTTATGTAACACTTTTTAACTAAATTAATCTAAATACTAATTTTTTTTAGAAAATAAAACTTATAACATTTTTAGTAAGTATTTAGCAAACGAAACAGACATAAAATCTCATATTTTACAAAATTTTTCAAAATTAAAAAAATTTCTGCGTGAAAATAAGGTTTCAATAGATTATGGACATATTGCTTTCAATGATATTTTAAACTGTAGCAACTGTTGTCTGTCAGAAATTCATAATTTTTTTCTTTCGCAAATTTTTCCCACTCTTCTTCGTAGAGGATGAAATCTTTTACAATCTAAATAATTAAGTGGCCGACTACTGTCTAGTTTACTCTATTGCTGTCTACCAATCTTAAAAATATTAAAAAGATTACATTTTTTAATTCTTGAAAAACGATTATAAAATTATAACTTATATTTAAAGATTAATTCTACTCAAAATTTTTTTTAAAGTAACGTAAAATGATATAATATAGTAAACAATTTAACAATAATTGTAATTATTTTAAATGATTTTTTTTATTAAAATTATACATAAAATGTTAGCTAAATTACTTGTCCAGGGTTTATATTTTTTTAAAAGTTTGAACTTTTTTCCAAATAGTGATTTTATGTATTTATTAATTTATGTAATTGTTATTCATAAACAGCTAAGTCTGATGTAAACTTGCTGACGCTTTTTGTAGAGCACGCATCGATTTTGGACAGTCTACAAATTCTCCCTCCATTTCTAATTAATTCCTTTTTTTAGACGTAGTTGTATTTGCATTCTCATTTATCGATATTAATTCTTGCTCTAATGTGTGAGGATCAGGTTCTGGTAGTTGTTTTTGTGTTAAACCAGCTTCATCAACATTAGTTTCAGTATCACATTAGTACATTTCGTTAAAATTTTCATCTCTATTAGAATCTTTTATATGAATGTTGCCATTGCGTCGGCAGGTGTTCGGCTGTTCATTGCTTTAATAAGCGCTGTGAACCTTTTGCAAAAAACTTTTGTATTCTCGCAGTCCTCCAAATCTTGATGTCGATTTTCGAAAATTTCAAGCGCATCATGAATGTTAAAGAACTGAAATATTTTTGAATTAATTTTTAGTTTAAAAATCAATTATTCATGCCTACAAATATATTACTCAAATAAAATACCGGGAATGCTAATGCTACATTCATTTTTGGATAATACTTAGGATCAATGTGATCCTTTGTTAATTTGAAATTAACTTTTATTGCATATAAGTTTGCATTGAGCATTTCCAAGAGAGCATACCAATGCTTTTTTGAAATCCCACCATCAGGAGTCTGCAATTGATAATAAAAGGTTTACATAACCATATTTAATTTTTCATTAGCATTAAAAAAATTTCTACTATTTATAATCTTCTTCACAATTACTTACAAAAATCACATCATGTTTTTTAAACTTTATAAAAAAATTACGCACCATCTTTGCCATATGAGGAAAGTCAGAAAAAAATCAAAGTCGACGCTTATCATCAAATGGACGAGGACAACTTATATTTTTCTTCGTGATTTCGAAGAAACCCCACATACTTCTATTCCAACCGGCTCCATCTGTTACCACAGCATTGATAAATTGTGCTGCATTTTCAGCTAAAGCCAGGCCTTCTAAAATTATTTTATGAAGTACACTTTTACTTGCACTGCCTCTGCTCAAAACAAATTTTCGTGTGAACGGCTGAAACATTATGACCAATGCGTGATCACCTCGTTTTCCTTTCTGGTGCTGAGGCGTGTATTTCCCTAAGTCGGTAAAACCTTCGACTTTTAAATTTGTTCTGTCAAAAGACAATGCTTCGGGCAATTTAATTTCGTCTACTGCAAAAATACCTGTTACGAATAAAAAACATTGAGACAAACATGATTCAATTATATCAATAAATGATCTCATTACATCCCAACCAAGAATAAAAATGTTAAAATTTTAGCTACTGCTTCTATTTATTTTTTTATATTTATATTATTTATTTATTTTTTTTTTTTTATTTATTTATTTTATTATGAAATAATAGTTAGTCCCCATTTTTTCACACTTTTAATTTATTTTCAATTATTATGAAATATATATTACTGAATGAAAATATATACCTCGACGACATTCCTCAGGCATAGAAGCGATTTTCATTTTTAAACCCTTAAATATATAATGTTAAAAACCATAGGAACTTTTAATGCGCTTTAAATACGTTGCCAATGTTTTTGGCGAAGGCAGCGTTAAAATTTTGTCTCATCGGAGTTGATTATAAGCTTTTTTGCTTTTAATTCGCAACAATAAGTATTCATATATCCACTCTGACGTGTATCGCATACTTCGCATATTTTTTAATTTAGAAGCTTGAAAGCAAGCTCTAATTGCTATTTGTTGCTTTTTTGGAAGCGTCGAAATAACTTTTCTCAAGACCTCTTCGTTTGCAGTAGAACATTTTATCCTTAAGGTTTTGGCTTTTCGTTTAATTCTGTCAATCTGTTTTTAAAAATATTTATTATTAAATATAATTTGTAATTATAACACTTTAAACAAAAAAACTATATCTTATTTATGTTAATTTTAAAATTCTTGGACAAAGCATCAAGAATATTTTGCACATGTTCCTTACTCTCGATGTTACATTCATTATTGCCGCCCATCTTGATAAACGTTTTGTCGTATTTCTTAGATTATGTAACCATTTTAAGGCGATGAGATTGGTTATCAATCAAATTACACAGGCCAAACGAAATTCTTTTCTATTAGAGCATTCCAAATCCTGGAACTACGAAAGCTGTCTTCTCTTTCGATTCCTCGCTTAGTGGAATCTGATTGTAAGCCCACTTTAAATCGACTTTCAAAATATATTTCACTGACCTAAGCATGTCCAAAATTTCGTCCATTAAAGGTACTAGGGAACAGATTTTTTTCGTTACCGCGTTTACCTACCAAAAATCTAAACACAAACTATAAGTCTCATTTATTTGCTTTTTTAATCACAACGATCGGATTTGACCAATTACTTTTACTCAGTGTTATTATGCCTTCTCGTAACATTCGTTACGAAATATAAATAAGTACTGCTGCAGTATTGAATTCTATTTTGGTGCATTTCGTTGGTTTGCACTTGGAATTGTTGTGTTTTCGTTCTCCAAGAGCAACAGGTCTTACGGCATTGGTACCTCTCGGGCTTGACGTAGGCAGAGATACGCGCGCTGTTGCTCTATCTCTTTGGTTCCGTTCGGCAGGGGTATCTATCGGTTGAACTGTACACGGAAAAAGTTCCGGCACGTCAGATGTACAGGTTGTGTCAAATTTTCTTCTACATTTATTTTGCACGCCATCTGTGCCAGTTTGGAGTATCTGACGTGCATTATGTACGTCTGATATCTCGAAATGGCACCTCAGACGTGCAAAATGAAATGTACTGCTGTTGACACTGTCCTCGGCGCATCTAATGTCCCGGAATTTTTTCCGTGTACGTTTTCCAGATTGCAGATTTGTCAGTTAAAGAGTGGTGTAGTTTGTAATACGAAAAGGAATTTCCCTGCGTATAAGTATCATGAAACCCACCTCTACCGTCAGGTCGATCCTGTCTGATGGTAATAAATATTGTAATTTCAAAGTGCAAGGGTGCGGATAACCAGGTTTTTGTTATACAGTCGATATCTGGATTGTAGGTCCATAATAGAGTTTCAAGTTCCGGTCTCTTGGGATGATACTTCTCGCATTCGATAATAAAAGTGTAAAAGATTTGTCCTGACATTTCCTTTGGATTTAGAGTTCTCCTACGAATTGAGATGATGTTATCTAGTATTTCGGGTAAGTGTTTAGAGCTGATGATATGCAGAGAAGGGTCAAGCTTAACGTCATAAGCGAATTCTTTTTTGCTAACAAGGGATGTTGAAATAAATACTTTATTCCCTTTTGAGCGAAGTATGGTGGAGACTAAAAAGTCATTGGCTAGATTCCAGGTTGTGGAGGAATGGGGGAGTGAAGAAATTGGAAATCTAGGTTCACAATGGAAGTTATTCTTGTACCAGAGTTATCTGAGATAAATTAGATATTTTCAACCTACTGAGTTAGCAAATTGGCATGCCCACGAGTTATATTGTCTTTTATCGAAGAAGTTGATGGTGTTGATGTTGTGAGAGGAAGATCAAGGAATTCAGCCTCTGCTAGGGCGGCGATGGATTGTTGGAAAAGCCTACTTTTTTATTCGACCAGTCCAAATTTCTTTTACTATTCCTGATCGACCGCGAGATGGTTGGTGTGAAGCAGAAGCCAGCTCATGCGAAGATGTTAGACGTGGATTGCCAAGTTTGTGAAGAGGAGAAGGTGCCATTATCAAATCCTGGAAAAGTGAAAATAAAAAAGCAAAACGTACCATAAAATAGACTCAGTTGTCGACTTTATGACACTAGTTTCTACGTTATTATTATTCTTGCAAAAAATATTAAAAGAGGAGAAAAACGCAGAAAGGAATTTGAAATTTCTTCAGATAAAAGCAAACGCAGAAAGACTATAAAATTATTTAGAGAATGTGGAATGGATCAAATTCATTAGCAAAAGGGGTTTTGATGGTTCTTCTGGATAAAGCAATAAGGAGAATAGCAATATTATTTGGTAAAATCCATTACCTTCATCATCACGTTTTTGTCGCCCTGTTATCATAGACTTTGCAAAAGAAACTCCTGAGAAAACAAGAAGCATTGTAAGTGACATTAAACTTCAAATTGTTGCTGTGACGTTCAAACTTGGAAGGCATAATTGAAAAGTACTGTACAATAAGCACCACATCTACCGTTTTCTAAAATTTTTTTGGTATATTCTAATTCCTCTCATAATTTATTATTTAAAGGTCTACAACCTCGATTCATTTATATGTATGATTCTTTTAATCACAAAAAACGATAAAAACAAAACAAACGTCGATGTCACTTTAATTTTATAGAACCACGTGATAAGTAGTAACAGACCTGAGATATCTTACTTACCCAAACCTGCGGTAGAGTAGCTAATATTGTTAGTTCTGGCTCTCCAGAATTTGGTTTTGGCAGTTAAGAAGATGGAAGCAATGATGTTGACTCTGAATATTGACTTTCTGTAAAATTAGTAACATCTGAACCAATAAATTTTAAATGCCAGGATCAGCGAATCAGTGAATGCCAGTAAAGCGAAAACCAGAAATGCTAATGTCCATTTGAGGAACTTTATTACAAACAGAAGCAAACCTTACAATTTCGTACTAAGGGATTCTTATGCTTGGGTTAGATCTCATCCACAAATCACACGCATCAATATAAGCAGATTTAAAAGGCTTCATGAAAGTTCGAACAAGCGGTTGCAACTTATGTGTCGTATAAGAAGGAATGCTCAACACATGTAAATGGTTTTTTTAGTATATTCAATGACACCCAAGTATTTATGGCTGGAATGTCCATCCAGGATCAGAAGCACTAGATCTTTTTCTGTGGGATTTGAATTTTTACGAAGTGCTTCATCCATTTCAAAAATAGTTCGGCACTCATCCAGCTATTTGGTTGAGCTTCACCTACACTTTCATTCGGTGCACTTATCAAGAGTAGATTATTTATTCGTGAACGTGGGAACACGAAAAAGAGTGTTATGAACTGCCCTCCAGCGTTTATTGAAATAAGTACAGTCACATTTTTTCCACGCTCTACCGATGTAAATTTTTCAACTTGTCGTTGGTTTTTTGTAGCTAAAACTTTACCATGCTTATGAACAATACTAACTCCAATCTCGTCGCAATTTAATATTTTAGAAGGTGTAAAATCAAACTATTTCTTCAAATACTCAAGGCCTTCAGAAGTCCTCAAGGATAAATTGCTGTTTTTTCATGAAAGAATAATAAAAATCCTTTCCCGCATACTTCTTTTCTGTATTGAACTGATAAGGTAATTTAAAATTTTCAGCTACTTGAAAGGTTAATTTCAGGAATGCTTGTTTGTTTAAATGCATTAGCCTCTTTGCCAAATCTTTGCAATGTTCTGACAATATTTCTTTATGTTCAGATGAAAAAGTTTTTTTTAAATGTCCCATAACTGGCTTAAAAGTAACCTCTTTTTCTTTCTTATTGCACTAATTCTGTCATTTAATGTACTTCTTGGTACCTGATAACGATCTACAGCTCGACGTGCTGAATGTCAATGAACTCAATGAAATAAACAACTTTATTGACTTGTTTTGAATCTTTAATTGACTAAGGTGACTATTTTTCTCTTTGAATTGTATTCAAGGGCTGGCTGTATTTGTGCATGCTGTAGAGTAATATTAGAAGTATTGAAATTCCAAAAAATATCCAGAATTGTTTAGACGTAATTTCGTCGAAATATCACGTTGATGGACAGTTATTTTAGCATAATTAATTTTTCTATTGGGTTTATATATGTTACAAAAATATATTATGATTTAATTCTTTTTCTAATTGTAAGGTCACGTCAAAATCAATTTTAATCTCTAATCAGAAACGTCTCTGACCATAATTGCAGTAAGAGAGGACTCATCGGAGTAATTGTACGTAGTTTATAAACTTTTTGAAAAAGTTCTGCAGTTTTTGTACTTTGTTTTGGTTTTGAAGAGCCAACTTCATCTTTATCATCAAACGATTGTTTTCTCAAGAACTTCTTAATTTTAGTATACGTATTGTATAATTTTCCACGAGCAGTTTTGGTAATGGGTACTTGGTATTCGCTCACCGTATGGAGTCCGGGTACCTATTGTAGTTTCTTTAACTGATAATTAGTGAATATTAGATTGAGCATTACGTAATTATGATTTCTGCTGTGAATTCAAGGAGAAGTGTAGTCAATAACAAGTCCAAATTTAAACCTTCGAAAGTAAATCAAAAGAAAATGTTAAACAATAATAAAAGGAAGAGATGTAAGAATACAATAAGTGTGAATATAAAAATAGGTAAGAACATTAACTTAACATTCGTTTATTGTTAAAAGAAATACTGTAGTATAACATTAGAAATTCATTTAAACATAAACTCTACAGAATTGCGATTGGCACGACAAGGTCGGCTGGGATACCTTGGCCCATAAGAGCTATAATCCCAATGTTAAAAAGCAATCTACTTCCTAGAGAAATTACTACACGACATAGAGAAACGGCGTTGATTTGGCGAACCTCCTCAATACCGTTGCTCCGGAGGGGAGCGGGGATGGAAAAATTGTCGTTGTAAGGCTGTAAAGCCAAAATGACGATTTGAAGACCGAGCGCCCTACCCGGGAGGAGACGGTTAGCATCACCGTCCCTCGCCCTGTCAAAATCCGCAGTTTTTAAGAGGGAGGGGGGCGACGAAGTATCCAGCGGGAACCTCATGGAGGTTCCGTCTCCGAGCTAAGCTCCGCTCACCAGATGTTGTGGTAGGTAAAAAAGAAGTATGATTGAATGACAAAATAAATAATTAAATAAATTAATGAGTGTCGTATGAAACAACTGTACAAAGTAAACAAAGTGAACTGGCAAATCGAACAAAATAGTAAAGAAATAAAGTAAACAAGGAAAGTAAGTGAACAGGTAGAAATCAGAACAAGAAACATAACAAAACGAGGCAAATTGGACTGAGACGGGGACCGAGGCAGGTAGGAGAGCCGCTCTTGTACAGCACACTTCGCTTTTTTAAGCATGGTTCTACTTCGCTTGACCCTTTGAAGGTCTAGTGCGGGTGGGACATTGCTTTTTTTTGCAATGCATTGTCACTCCGCTTGACCCTTTGGAGGTCTGGCGCAGGTGGAACATTGCGTGTGCTTCCCTTTCGAACACTGTTGGTGGTAATGTGCTATAGAAGTATGTACAGTTGGAGAGCTGCCAGTCTCTACACCCGGCACAATCACCTCTGGGTTCCGCTTTTCAAGGAGGGCGGATGCCAGATCTTTCCCAGTTAGCGCTGGGCTGCTGAGAATCCTCGCGGCGTCCTCCTGTGTTTTTGTTTTAATAATGAAACTCGCCGCACCCATTCTCCGCAGGCCGCACATCTGTACACCCTTCTTGATGGGGTTAATGGTGGACACGAGGATTTTCTTCACCTCGTCACTCGTCGCGTTAGCTAGGGAGGGGCCAGGGGTTATAAGAACCGCGGGAGGGAGAGGCTTAATTGTGTTCCTTTCGAGGTGCTTCTCAGCACCCCTGTTGCCTTTCTCTTTGCGGCTCGTCACCGTTGTGAACTCACCTTCACAGGTGAGCACTGCGGTTGGTTTCTCTACCATCGCCGCGGGGTTGAGAGTGGGGGTGCGTGCCATGCCTAATGTGCGCGCGCTACCTTCCATTCTAGATCGCGGCACCGGTACGCTACCCCCACCACCGTCACCACCACATTTTGCGGTGTACGCGGTGATGTTGGCGTAGTAGATTACGGAAGAGCGCCCGCCGCGCTCATGGGCATAGGCTTCCGCGCGTCACTCTTCAACTCGCAGACGCGCCCCTCCAAGAATGAGTTCTGTAGCAGGAGTTCAGAAATTATCCCAACAAGCTCCCTCATCCTCCCCATGATGACACCCATCTGTTGTCGAGTGATGCCACTTGCCTCACTCAAACAATAGGATTTCATTGCGCTCTCGGTCATCGCTGCACGAGTGCGGGGTGTCTCTAAGGTGAAGGAGGGGTTCAGGGTCGACCCCCGTCGACATGGGGTGCGTTTGTCCTCACTCTCTTCGCAGCGTGCCCATTTCCAACACCACTAATTATGCTATCCTCGTCAGAAGAGGAGGGAAGGGGGATGCTACCTGCACCGTCATCCTTCCCCCCTTTCCGCGAGGTGCGTTTGCTCTTACCTTTGGGTTTTTTTCGCGTTCCCGGGGTGTGTGAATACGTTGCCGCTTCCCTCTCCTTCGACGTCAACCTGCAGCTCTGACCAGTCGGAAGGGGTTGCCTTGGTATCCACTTCCTGCCCTGTGGTGCCGCTGCCAGCGGGTGTCGTCGCGGTGGCAGGTGTTTTCTTGATGTGGGTTATCCCCCACTACTTCTCCCTCCATGGGAGGAGTGGGTGGCACAAAAAGCACAACACAGAAATAGAACGAAAATAAAACACTTGTAAAAAAGAAATCAACAAAACAACGCGAACTGTAGTAATAATAAAGAAAACAAAAGAGAAGGGGTAAATGCCAGAAAGGCCAACTGCGCAAGCTCACTATTACAAGATACGTCCGTTCAGCTTGACTGCTCGGACGAGACTATAAACTCTGTACAGCACTTTTCTCACAGAGATGCTTCTCTACCTCAGTCTAATGCCCATAGGTGAGATCGTACCTATAGGTCCGAAGAGCACCTCGAGCCAAGTCCGTAGACTATCTGACGATTTGGGATCGTGTAGCGAAGTATATGTATACACGGAGAAAAAAATCAGGGCTTTGTGGTACGGAGGTAGTTCGTACTTTTTTCGCAGGAGCGCCTTTCTTGCCCATGGAGTATGAATTCATACGTTTCCAGTGCGAGAGACCTCTGGACTACAATACTACTTTAGAAGGGCTTTAGTTGTACGAACGCGTGCTACGTTCGTAGCGACGCCACGCGAATAAAGCATGCACCATCAAGGTGCTATATTTCCACGAGTTCCGTCCTATTTCGGCAAGGAGCGTCTTGCAAATACGCTCTCGTGAAAACGGGGTTCAGAACACCAACTCTAATATAAAGTCCAACTTTTAAAGCTTCTTTAAAATGTTTCTTAATAAATAAACTATAAAGTGTGAAACAAGACTGACGAATTTCATTATTAATAAAAATATAGTATATGATAAAGCAGCAAATAAAAAATGTAATGCATTTTGATAATTTTGTTTTAACTTTCAAAAAATTTAATTTTTATAAGTTTTCTAACTTAATAAATTTTTGATTTCTACACCTAAAAAATATTTTGTCCTACTTTGTACAGAAATGTCCTTAACTTCGGGTATATTAAGAACAAAATTCTGTTTTTTTTCCGACTGAATTATTAAACTTTAAATTTGAGTAGGAGAAAAAATTTTAATTAACTATTAATATTAAATTAGAAAAAACTGAATTTTTCATTGGATAAAATTTTAAATATTTAAATTTTTAATTGATTAACATCTAAAGTAAGTAATTGAAATTTTTAATCATTGAAATGTCAGGCTTCGAACTGAATAATTAATTTTAAAAGAGTAGCTCGTTTTAGATGATTCACAAGAGCCAAAAAAATTTGATTCTGTATTTTATTTTATTTCTCCGACTTTTTTCTAATTTTCATCAAAACTATTTATTTTTTCTTCTATCCTGTTAGTAACTTTAATTCTAAATTTTGGCGAAGTTAAATTATTTTCTAAATTTAATTCGAAATTCTTTAAAATATAAAATTTATTTCAATAAAATATGACAAAATATCCAAATAGTTAGAAATTTAGTTGAATCTTTTTAAATTATTTACTGGAATTTAAGTTTTTAAAAAATTTCTATTAGGTACAATATTTAAAAGGCTAATTTTCTTCATTTAAATTAAAATTACAGTCAAAAGTTATATAATTTTTGTTAAATAAGTATTATTTTTCTTATTTTTTTTAATTCTTATTTTTCAAATAAAATTATTCAAAATTTTTACCATTGTTTAAAAAAATAACAAAATTAATAATTTTTTCAAAATAGTAGTTTAAATATTAGGTATTACAGGTTTATAACAATTAAAAAAATAGTTTATTGCATAATTGAATAATTTCGAAAATTCACTTCTTATAAGAAAGTTCTTTTTGAATCGAATTTCATCAAAATTTCTTTTAAATAATTGAAATTTTTAGAAGAACTTTAATAAAATTTTTAAGAATAATTGAATTTTTTGAGGAATTTATTTAAAATTGTATTAAAATAATTGATAATCCTTCGAAGAGTTTTATTACTTATGAAAATAACTTAATTCTTTTCAGAATTTTAAAGTAATTAAATTCCTGGGAGTAATTTTATAAATTTATTACAAAAATTGAATACAAATTCATTAAAATTTGAATTAATTGAAGTTTTAAATTGAATATAATAGGGATAATTGCCTTTTTAATTGATTAACGTTTGAAATAATTGAAATTTAAATTCGGAATAAATTAATTTTGAGTGAAAAAACATTTTGGAAAATTTGTATTCTTGGAAAATTTTATACAGTTTTATAATTTCATAATTTGTATCTTGTAGCTACAAATTCGTTACCCTTTTTTGTGCATAGTAGGCATGGTGTTATTCTCGGTATAAGCTCAGCATTTATCAATAAATTCGATTTACTTGGATCAGATTGTACATTATACGCGTGGTACTGATGATTAAAGTAAATCGTTTTAAATTCGCTTGTTTCGAAGTAAATAGTTTTATCGTTGACATAAAATACAGTTTTAAGCATGCCGAATTGCGGACCGTTTTCAGCTATTCTAGTCACAAATACAGTTCCTTCTGAAAAGTTACTTCCGAGTATTTCTACATTTTTCAAAGTCATAACTTTTACATTACTTGACAAATTCGGTATCAAATTTTTTAAATGATTCTGAGCACTCGTATTAACTATCGGTCCAAGTACCATATCACCCAGAATAGGAGGGCAAAATTGTAATGTGTAGCACATTTTTAATTGATGTCTTATTGCAATAGTAAGTGGCAGGTTTACGTTCGATGTAGTTCCCAGAGCATATTCTTTTGCTTCTTTATTTTTCCTCTCAAATTTCATTGATGAATAGTGTACAACAGGACCATTTAACATTATCAGCCTCGGATAGTGAAGCCATATATGCATTTTAGGCTTTAATTTTCCGAACAGTTTCAAGTACTGCATATTGTGTTTCATTATAAGAATATTCAGAATTTGAATTTGGCCTTTATCTATTATCGGAGACATTAGAATGTCAACAATTTCTCTTAAGCAAATATATAGCTTCCAGTAACGATTATCAGCCGGAATCAAATCGCCAATCATTAATCCCAGATATCTGGTTAAGCACGTAATTTCTGACGCAGACTGTTTGATTTTTATTTTTCTTCCTCCTTTTTTCCCCACAGAATAATACAAAAGTCTTGGCTTGTTTTGTTTCTCTAAATCATTATATGGAAATGTTTCAATCTTCTTGTTTAGTAAATCCAAAGTTATCAATTTGTCTGCAATTAATCCATCTACTATTTTTGAGAGTGTGTAGTTAATAATTCCTTCTGGGCCATCGTGCATTACATCTCCGGAAATATTTTCATTAATGTCAAAATCCTCTAATTCGTTAAAAATACACTGTTCTTTAATTCCCGTTTTTTCAAAGTTGTTTTTTTTAAATCCTCTAAATAAGATTCAGTTGTTCTTAAAAGTTTTTCATTTTCTTCGATCATTTCTTTGCATTCTGCCATAGAAGCGGAACACATTCGACAAAAGTAATTTGCTGTAAAACTTAAAGAAAATCCGCAAATTCTGTTTTGTCCCATATTATCTCCTAATATTTGAATTAAGCGGAAAAAAAGATGATGAATTTTGCCTCCAATATTTATTTCTACGCCCTCAGTAGCAACCAAATGAAGATCTTCTATGGTTTTTCGAAATAGCTGTTCATTTGTAAATTGTTTCATATATTTCGATTTAAAAATTGAAGACACAAATACATTTCTTAACTTGGCAGACATGTGAGGAGGTAAACAAGCAAGAGAAATGTATGCTCCTCCCATTTTTTCTTCTCCAGCGTGGCTTCCCAAAGGATTTCGCGTCTCGAATTCGTCGAAATATAAATAAAGAGGCAATACATTCTTACCAAATTTTTTATATTTCTTCGCCCATAGATCAGCTTATAAAACATTTGACACGTACTTTTCTTCTTTACTTAAGTCATCCATGTAAGTGAAAATGGATTGAAGTACACCTGGAATTGAGAGAGTCGTCTGCAAGGTGTCCTTTAAAGAAACGTATGCTCCATATACAGGTTTCATTTCAACACGAACTGTTTGATCGTCATTGGTACTATAATGACACTCTTGTTCAATTTGAAAAAGTTGTGGAGGAATATACATGCAGTTTTCTTCGTACAATTTGAACCTTAAATGTTCAGTTGAAACTTGCTGGTCTAAATCTTTGACATTTTCTAAAACAAATTGTGTTTTCGAATAAGATGCCGCATTCGATATCGGCTTAACCTGATTTTCTAGTTCATTTTTAACGAATGGAATAAATTGTTCAAAAATGAAACTACTGAACATATTTATTATTAAATCTACATCCTTTCGAGAAATATGTGACAAATTATATAAAAAAGCGTTAATTTTAAAATCTCTTTACTTAAATTCTCCCTTTTAATATTAGGAACATGAGTGAAATCCATTGCTGCGAATGAATGAGTATTTTGTTTTACAAAGCAAGGTACGACGCAAGCAAAATATAACGCACGTAACCAGAACGAAGTCACAACATTAAACAACTCTTTGAGCCATTTTTTCATGTTATACATTAATAAAAATAAAACATATTTACGAAACCAAATAAATAAAACATCGTAATAAATTAAACAAAATTTAAAACAGAAACGAACGCAATTCAGTTCACTAAACTTGATGCAATTGGTTTATCACTTGAGCAACTGTACCAAGAATATTGGGAACATTGAATTTAAAAACCTCTCTCTCAAGAAATTGCCACACATGATTGCAAATATGTGAAAATTCTTTTTCAAGAACTTTAACGGATTGGAAACATATATCAACTGCTTTAGCAGGAGTCGCTACTTGGTAAGTGTGACTACCGATGACAACATATGCCGCTGTTATAGTATTTATACTTGTTCCATGAATTACAACGTATGGTTGTAGAACTAATTTATGCTCAGTGTGTAAAAGGTCAATTTTCTGATGAATTTCCTTTAAAATGTTTCCGATGTTTTCTTTCTCCTGCAAAACAATTAAGAAAATTAAAAATTAAAATTTATTACAAAAATTGAATCTGAAAAATTATTAAATTGGTAAAAGAAATAAGATTAAGAAAAGTTTTAAGGCGCAAAAATTGTTTTACTTAATTTGTATTACAGAAAATTAATGTTTAAAAAAATTGAATTTAAGAAAATTTCGAATTTAAAAAGGATTAAAATATGAAAATAATTCGATTTTCTAAAAACTTTATTTAAAAAATAAAAGAAAAAAAATTGGCCAAGGATTTTAGATATAAATATTCAAAATTCTGGACATTTGTCTGTTGTCAAAAAATGTAACTGTTGTCCAATTTATGAAATCAATGTTGCCACAAATATTTAATTTTATTTTTCCCTGATTTCCAGACAAAATTTCTACTTTTACTCTGACCCTAAAGAAAATTCTGATTCACTCTAAAAATTATTAGATACTCAAAAAAAGGTTCTATTACATTTATTTACAAATTTCTTTAATTGTAAAATTATTCGAAAACATCAATAACTTCTTTTTTAAATAAATATTTAATCATTATTATTTCTCCATAGGAATTAAAATATTGAAAAATTTCGAATTCAACAACTTATAAGAATATTATTATAAAAAATGAAGAAGGCGATCACTCCGAGTGATCGCTTTCTTCATGTTTTATAATAATTTAAATCACCATAAAATTTTGAATAATAATTTAATTATAATTTAATTTAATAAAATTCGTTGCAATAATTCAATTATTTTCATAAATAATAAATAATAATATAATTCATTTTTAAATCAATTTTTATTAGAAAATTCTAGAAGAATTCAATTATTTAAATTAAAAATAAGTAATTGAATGTTTGTTAAAATTTAATTTTCATACAAAATTTTACCAACAAATTTTTGAATAATTGAATTCTTTTGACAAATTTTAATAAAATTTTAAAGAATAATTACATTTTTCGAGAAATTTGATTAAAATTGTATCAAAAATAATTAATGTAAATTTTTCTAAACTAATTGGATATTGGAAAAGAATTTTATTACTTTTCAAAATAATTTAATTCTGTCTACGAATTTTATTTATGTTTATAAAAATTATTGAATTTCCTTGAAGAATTTTATTATTTATAAAAATAATTGAATTCTTGAAAAGAACTTTATTCAACTTTTTTTAAATAATTGAATTCTTGCGACGAATTTTATAAAAATATTTTTAAATAATTGATATTTTTCAAAAAATTTTATGAAATTATGTATTTTAAATAATTGAATTCCTTTGAAAATTTTATTGCTTATAAAAATAATTGAATTTTTTCGAAGAAATTTATTAAAAAATTTGTAAATAATTGAATTCCTGTGAAATTTTGCCAAGAATTTTTAAAAATAATTGAAATTCTGCGAAGAATTTTTACAATTTTTGAAAATATTTTAAATTTCTGGTATGGTTTGTAACTTTCTAAAAATTCAATTTTTTTTAGTATTTTTAACTAAAATTCTTCTATCAATCTAATATTATTTATTTATATATATTATAAGAGTTATTAAGAAATAACTTTTATTATAGAAATTATAAAAGTTATTCATTAAATAATTTATAAGTCATAATTTTGACACTTTTTGAAAAATTACGATATTTAAAAAGAAGTTATTGTTAGAAATAGAAAAAATTGAAGGTTTTGTATTAAAATTCGTAATAATTTCATAGTTTACGAGGCAAAGAAAAAAAAACATTAAAATTCAGAGTTTTCTCATGAATTTTAAAAACTCAATTTTTTCCAGTACTTTTACAAAAAATCCCTGACTTTCCTGACCTGCGGCAACTCTGTGAAATTGTATAAAAATACTACCCTCTTGAATTTTAAACAAAAGTTTGGTCTCTTATAACAACAAAATATTAAATTAGACTAACATTTGCCAATCTAAAAAAGAAACTATCCCTTTCAATATTTTATTGCACTTGATAGGATATGAATATATAATTATACCTTTACGTGGTAAACGAAGCAACTCGAAACTTCAGTTTTTTCAGGATTCCAGACTTTTCCGTAACTTGACTTGTTCGTTAATTTTGTTATTTTCTTAAATAACAGAGGCAGTAATAGTAATGCGACGTTGTTATCTATTTCTGAAAAGTAGTGTAAATTATCATTATGAAATCCAGAAGTGTTTATTATTTTTAAATTACAAGAAAAACATACCTTCAGTTGAATTTTTGTATTCTTTTAAAATGTTTTTAATATTTTGGTCTCTTTTCGATTTAGCCAATTTGATGATCTTCTTTGCAGTATTTGGCCAGTTTTCCTCAAATGTATTTGAGGACTTCTTGAAACCAGTACAAAAATCTTCCTGTATCTTCAAAGTATATTTAATATTAATGGAAATTATTAAAATTTGCTGTGGTTAATAATAAATTAAACAATAAATTAAAACTCACCTATGTGTAGCCTAGTGGATTCCGTAATACTGGAAATGTCTGAAAAATTTTCACAAAATCCGATTTCGAGAAAAATAATTTTTTTTCTTGAATTGCTGTATTTGTCCACTTTTGCTTATATTCGTCGTCAATTATATTCACTGGTACTTGTAACTCTGCGAATGCTTCACTAAGCCTTTCGTCTAAAATAGATAAATACAAATAAACAAATGTAAGAAGAGATAAAATCAAAAAAAGAAAATGTTTATACAAATAAAGTACCATCGTCCACAATTTTTCGACTTCTTGATGTTTTTATAATATTTATCGCAATTGCTTTCTCTCTCAATTTTGCGTAGCAGGTTTGAAGAGTTCCATGAGCATCAATTTTACGATTACTTCTGGAATAAAACGTTTCCTTTAAGTAACGCGGAAAAAGTTCGGAGACACTTTCGGCTAGGAATTCAAGTCTGTCTGCAGTTATTCTATGGGAGAAAGAGAAAAAAGCATGTTAATACAAAAAATTTAAGTCACAATAGAAATTATACATCTTTTTGTATTACATATATTTTTGAATGTTTTTACATACTTACGAATATGAATTTGTGCGGTAAATTTCGTGATATATTAAATTTTTCGATACTTTGTAAATAGAGAAATAGGTTTGCTTTTTGGTTTCCAATAAAAGTTGTCTGTTATTGCTAATTGATTCGTAATCATAGGCTTCAATTAAAAAATTGCCTTCACCTGACTGAGACAAAACCTGATAAGCATAATTTTCAAGCCTTGGATTTGACACTTCTTAAGGGGATGTCAAAGTCGATGCGATTTTCCCATTGAAGCTCAATGCAAAAATCCAATCGACTTTGACATCCCCTTAAAGAGAAAATTGGATTAGAAATATTAAATATGTCAATTGTAGAAATTTTACTGTTACTTATTAATTTTCATACCAATCTCGATTGTATTAGTGCCAGAGTTTTTTTCTGAATGTTGTTGAAAAAGGCTGCCGTTATTGTTATCTACTACAATTATTTCATTTTGAACTGTCAATGTTGCATTAAACGTGTGATCTACAATAAATATATAGAAGAAATAAATAAGCTTAATAGTGTCATTAAATTAAAGGTTAATTATAATGTCAAAGATTTTCTTATTACGAACACTATATTTAAAAGGATAGTCAACCAACTTGTGGATAAAATTTATTTATATAAATTTTTTTCAGAGCGGTTTTAACTGTCCTTAAAAATAATAGCATACCCAAACCATATGAATGTTGTGTATCTGTAGGGGACACAATTGGAGAATACTCTTCACTCATACTTTCGTCGTTATTACAATTCATTGTTCATTGATTTAATCCTATGCAAAGAAAAGTAAAATAAAGCAAAGAGAAAAAAGTAAGAAGGAAAAAGAAATAAATTGTATAAGTTTAACCCTCCGTCACACACCTAGGGAGGGATTCCCTCTACGGTTTCAGCATTTTTTAAATAACTTTTGTTTTCCTTATTTCTATATAAAATCAGTTTCTATACCTTTCGAAAATTTCCTCCTCAACACATTTCTAAAAAAACATTTAGTTTAAACATAATTAATATTTAATTATGAAGCTTCAAAGCCAGAAAAAACTCGAAAAAGTGAGGTTATGTTAAGTAAAAAAATCAAGTTTTCAAAAGATTTTTTGTTCCACTGTTGGTTAATGACAAAATTATATTATAAATATAATTAAAATGAATTGTTTAATGATTTTTATGCTTATTAATTATTATTATTATTTATTATTATTTATTTTTTTGCTTTTTCATTTTTATTTTTGAAACCAAAAATTAATTTTATTAATTTTATAATTTAGAATAATTTACTACATATTTGTAAGTTTGTGTTAAAATTAAATTTTTGTTGATTCCTTCGTTTATATTGTAATGTCGCTTATTTTACAATGTGGTAAAGAATTCCCTCTAAACGTGTGTAATGTTGTAATCATTTATAAGGTGTGTAACGGAGGGTTGACAATAACAAAATAATATTGATAATATATAAATGTTAATACAATAAATATCACAACAAGATTACACAGTGGCAACAAAAATTTGTTGATATAAAAAGCACTTTTAACATTAATATCATTATACAAATTTATTGTTAATCAATTACAAAATTTCAATGATTAACTTACTTTTAAACCAGTAAACGATTATTTTGTTAAACAACTATTTATACAAAAGGCACAAACCCCCACATACCGACAATGCAGATCAAAAATAGTTAAAAATCTGCAACGACCGTTTCTTGTAAAATATAAGGAATTATGACCTATAAATTTGTGAAAGTCATTTTTTATTATAAATACATAGGATGAGTATTTTATTTGTTGTAATTATTAAAAAAAATATATTGTTAGAAAATTAAATATGGTCAGTTTCCAAGAGCCCAAACTGCAACGACCTTTTCTTGAAAAAAACAAAACAAAATAATTTTTCCATTTAGCAAACTTAATTTTAATAAAAAAATACACATAATAAGATTCATTACATATGAAAACAACAATAAAAAACTTTAATTTATGTAAACTGTTTTGTATAGCAATTTACAACAAGAAGTACACATGTGACAGCTTTTAGTTGTTCATAGAACCAAGAGATGGCGCCAAAGGTTCCAAAACTGACAAATTTTGATTATTTTTAGCTTTAAATTAACAACAATAAAATATAATGTTTTCTTTTCGAGTAGAAATTCATTAGTGATGAAAGACACACAATGTGAGACATTTATTTTGTTCAAATTGTTAAAGAAAAATTAATGCTAGTAAATTAAATATCAAGTGCCACCGAACAGCTGTCACATACACACTTTACAAAAAATAAAGTTTTTATTTATTCCTGAATGGCAAATGAGTCTCATCCTCCGTATTTTCCTACAAAATTAAATTTCCCAAATGGAAAAATTATTTTGTTTCGTTGTTTTCGAGAAATGGTCGTTGCAGTTTGAACTAGTAGTCAAAGATTTGTTACAGGGAAACTGCCCATATTTAACTTTCTAACAATAATTTTTTTCAAATAATTAAAACAAATAAAATACTCATCCTGTGTATTCATGATAAAAAATGAGTTTTCCAAATTTATAGGTAATAATATCTTATATTTTCCAAGAAACGGTCGTTGCACATTTTTAATTATTTTAGATCTGCAATGTCGATAAGTGGGATCCCCTTAATCGTGAAATTAATAAAATGAATCAAAACCAGATCTGATCAAAACACGTGTTCTGTAGCCGGTTTTCAAAGAGAGCGTTCAAGAGCGTATTTGCAAGACGCTCCTTGCCGAAATAGGACGGAACTCGTGGAAATATAGCACCTTGATGGTGCATGCTTTATTCGCGTGGCGTCGCTACGAACCTAGCACGCGTTCGTACAATTATAGCCCTACTATAACGTGGTATTTTAGTCTAGAGGTCTCTCGCACTGAAAACGTATGAATTCATACTCCATGGCAAGAAAGACGCTCCTGCGAAAAAAGTACGAACTACCTCCGTACCACAAAGCCCTGATTTTTTTCTCCGTGTAGGTTCGCTCTGTCGCAACGCAAGGAGAGCGAGTGGTGGGTGGAGCGGAGGCAGGCAACGCAAGTTTCGTGCGCGGTCGTTACTCTCTTTTTGCCTTCGCGCTGAACGCGACTACGATGGCTGTGTGTGACGTATTCTATTGCTCTATATATTAATATATAGACCATCGTTACAGCAGAAGTGTAATATGTTGACGGATTTTCAAATTAAAAAACAGACCAAATTTGTACTGATCAGATTTCGTTTGATTTCCGTTAGAAGTCGACAGTCTTATCGTAATTCTGATAAGAGAGAAATTTCAAACCTTTTTTAAAGACAATTTACTGTAAATCATGCATAATAACTAAACTAACGTTTAAAGCCTTTTGTCAAAATCACTGAAAATTGTTCATATTTATAATTAACTATTATTTTACAGAATTTTAAATACAACGAATGATACCGAGACACTCCAGTGCTTATTAAAATGGATTAAAACATGTTGTATTCAACACGAAATTAATAGACAAAATATATTTAGTACAAATATTAATGAGAAATTGATGAAGATACTAATTAATGAAAATGTAACAGGGTCTGAAGTGAAAAATGTTTGTAGCGTTTTAAGAGTTTTGGTACTAGATGATGATGTGAGACATGAATTTGGAAAAGCACATGAACATGCTACTTCTATTGCCAAAAGTTCTCTGAATGTTTTAACTGGATTATTATCAAGTAGGTATACATTTTTATTTGTGACTTAACCTTTAAAGTGCTATGTGCCGAAAAATCACGCTCAGTGCTACCTCCGGTCTGTCAGAGCGCTATTCCCTTTTTACGGTTTTTTAGTCATTTGTAATTTTCTAAAGACAACTATTGTAAATATTTTTCACTTTTTAACATAAAAAAGTCATTTCTACATTAATTTGATTAAATTTTTTTTATTTTTACATATTTTACAATTCAAAATTTAAAGAAAAAATTTTTTTGAAAAAGTTGTCACTTAACAGATTTCTATAAAATATGAAGCTACTGAAAAGCTCAAGTTCGTATCTTACTTTAAAAAAAAAGTTATAAAATTTTAAGACCAAACCTTTGTAGGCCTTAAAACTCAGGGATGTTTCATGGAAAATCTGAATAGTCGTAAGTATTTTTATGTTAAAGGGGCTTCACCTACTGCAATATTCCATTATACATCCCTGACTCCCAAAGCCCAGGTATAGTTTACTGGTGAGCCATGTTTCCGAGCAGCAAGTGGCACTAAATTTTTTCTGACATTTTTTTTCAATTCAATATTCAATCCAAAAAATGCCGTTTTTCTTAAAAATTGAAATTATTAATTAACAACTTTTTAGCTTAAATATTTTTGAATGTTGCGTTGTACTGGATATTTTACAATTTGTCGCAAAGCTGTATCTTCATTCTAAAGCCAGATAGCACATTAGCATAAAAATGCTCATTACAACGATAATTAACATAATTTTAGGATTTTTTAAACTTCTTTATAATGGTTAATTATTAACAAATCTGTTATATGTTTTGTAAATTTTTTTCATTGTTAATAACATCACAGGGACTAGTGAAAGTACATACATTTTATAAAGTATCATTTTTAAGGGACATTTTTATACATATTTGATTACAAATTAGGAACAAAATTTTTTCCAGTTAAGAATAGCATACATTTATTTGCACAGATAAACTACGCTTTATTAACTGTTTATTCCAAAATTAAAAAATAAAATTTAAAAGAGATATAAGTTTGCAAAGTTAACAAATTCTGAGGGGCAAAGACTTTCTGTGCGGACATTAATTAAGTCGAATAATGTAGAAGTTAGGATGAGAAAACGTTTTTTCAAAAAAATTTTAGTTTTTCCTTGACAACGCAGTTTATTGAAAAAAATTCCGCCGACAACACAAATCTCCACCGATATCAATTTTGGTTTTTCTAAAACTCTAAAAAAGGTTTCTCCTACTCGCATTTGCCTCGACCACCTGTCTTAATGTTAACTTTATGTTAACCTTCGTGTGAGGTAGATGGACCGATTTGTCTTCGTCAGTTTCTCGTTACTTGTTATTTTGTTAATTTGATACTCCGTGGGTTTTACAGGGTGTCTAACGGTCAGGGAAGTCAGGGAATTTTTTTGGTCAGGGAAAAGTCAGGGAAGGGCAGAAATTTCATTGAAAGTCAGGGAAATTTCTAAAAATTTATACAAAAATTTAAATTTTTTGTGAATAAAAATTTTATTTAATTTAACAAAACTTACAAGATTTTTATTATCGTTTTGTTTCTATCATTAGATATTAATTTATTGTTAAGGTACTACTACACTTTAGAATTTAAAAAAATTTTATTTTTTTTATTGTATTTTTTAACTCCTTATGACTTCAGAAAACACATCCTAAAGTATTTATAACCAATTGTAAAAAATAAAAGTAAATTTTTCAAAAAATATTCAATTAATGTAAAAAGTCATTGACAAATTAAGTAAGTCTTTAAGGGGATGGTGGGGTCCAGCTTTTTGTTACGACCACTAGAAACATTGGTGCTAATGTATGTAACAGTGTCTGACATCAAAAAAATGGTGGGGTTTCAATTTGCAAAAGAATTTTAGGTAATTTATGGATGGCCTCTAACGATACATATAAGTTTAAACGCGTTTTTCTCAAATTGCGGACAGTTTATCTCTGAATCTACTGAACCGATTTTAATAAATGATAACTCGTTTTGTTTGTTAGCATGTCCTGTGTGACAATTTACCAGAAAATGGTCAAAAAATTAAAAAAAACATTTTTGCAGACTAGAAAAATACTGAAAAACATAGTGTATTTTTAAACAAATTATTGAAACATCTGCTATTTTTTTATTTTAGTCGATTTTTCATTATTGGTGGTAGATTTCTATGCAAGACACCTTCCTTTTTAAAAAGCAATTTGGATTTTTTGTTTCCGATTTGTCAATCTTGAGATAAACTGTCCGCAATTGGACAACTAACTTTTTGGTGTTTCGATCTGAATGCTGTCTGCAGATTATGATATTAAATAAAAATTAAAAACAAACTATTATTTTTATTCTCCAAATATGTACTAATATAGGCAAAAAAGTTTTTTTAATATTTATAATAAAAGATCTGAGAAATTTTTTTTAAAATTTGGTCTTTTAAGAGCCTTCTAAAGTGTAGTAGTACCTTAAATATGTCAGTTACCATATTTTTGTCGCAAGAAAGCAAAAATAAAATTAGTTAAAAGTCAGGGAAAAAGTCAGGGAATTTTTTTCTCAATCCTTGTTAGACACCCTGTTTTAAGGTCATTACTTACGAATCAACAGATTAGCTTGAAATTCATTACTCGGGATTCGAAATCAGCCACCCTAGAAAACCCCGAATAATGATTTTCAAGCCAATACGTTGAATTTTTAAAAAAATGTGGTAACCATATTGGATCCGCCAATTTGAATTTTTAAATTCGGACATCGGATTCGTAATCAGCGATCCCAAAAAACACTGAGTAATATATTAGCAAAATAACAACTAACGGGAATCGAAAACCTCCCATCACGTCAGGATTTTGAAAAAAGTGTTCTTAAAAATTTCTACTAGGTAAATGCAAGTGATCAAAGTTGCGTCAAAAAAATTGGAAAAATTATAATTACTATTAAGATGCCTAAAAGGAATTAGTAAAATCCGTTATTTCAAAAAAATGTTTAAACTTTGAATAAAGTTTTGCATTATATTTGATTTTTAAAAATTATTTTTTAGTTGTAAAAGTCCCTTCAAAATTTTTATAATTTTTTCTTTCAACTTTCGTCACTTGCATTTTATAAAAAAATGTATGTAGATAAAATCTTGTAAGGAATATCAATTCTACAAAAAAATAAGATTAAAATGAGTCTATGAAAGTTAAAAAAAGTTAATTTCTTTGAAAGATATACAAAAATTAGTCAAGTCACTGAAAATAGGATTTTTCTTAAATATCTTATTGAAAAATTAATATTTTTTTGTTATTAAGGTGTCATTTTTTCAGAATTTTATACATTTATTGAAAATACATAGAAAAAATGTTTAGTTATTATAAATTTGTTTATTATATTAAGTTATATTGTATTCAGTTTATTATTATAAATATTTGTAGAATTACCTACAAATTTTTAACAGGTTTGTGTACATTTTTATGATTAAATTTTTTAAATATTATAATAATTTAATGATTTTGTTTACGCAGGATTCAAATTAGATAAATCTATTACTGGAGATATAATGCTCACCCTTGCAACTTTATTAGTAAGAAATGAATTTTGTGAAGTTGTTGATAATGCAGGTGGTCTAAAAATTCTTTTGGATGTGATGATTGACCACCCTGATGTTGAGAAACTGAATGTTCAATCTCTGAAATTGATGAAAGCTCTCGCTGGAAATGATAATGTTAAAGCACGTATTGTAACTGCCGGAAGTGCTCCTCTTATTGTTTCAGCAATTAGTAGACTGAAAGTAAGTTTTCCCTTTTATCCGGACTCTTTATATTGCAAGATTGTTTGTGAATCACGTTTAGAGTATGTTTTCATCAGAAAGTACCTTCTTTTATTTTTCCTTTAGAACTATGCTGTTTAAGGTGGTTTTCAAAAGGTCAATTACTATATTTAACAATACTTGATTACATACTATATTAACAATACTTGACATCCTAAAAATTTTTTTATATAATTTCGAAACATGTAGAAGAAGTGAAAATTATTCTTTAGTAATGGGGTAAGGGTGGGTTACATCTTCTCTCTTCACGTTTGGTGCGCGCTAAATAATTTTTAATGTTATTAAATAAGGGAGAGTGGAATAAAAAGTGACCACTGAGTAAAGAATCACTCATATGAAGTATTTTTGTAATTCCATTTTTCAGAAGATGAAAAATTTTGTTAATTAATCAATAACAATTTTTCAGAATTCCCAAGCAGTTGTAATTGCCGGACTAGCTTGCATTTCTGCCTTATCATTAAGAAGTCCCTCAAACGCTGGAGTATTTTTTGATTGTGGTGCACCAGTTGTTATCGTCGATGCAATGAAAGCTTATCCTGAAAGTTTAAATGTTCAGCAACAAGGATCTTGGGCTATAAGAAATATGTCTGTTAGAAATACAATTGAAGCAAAGGAATTTATTGAACACGGTGTTGAGAGTGTTTTAACAAAAGCTGTTAATACTCATGGTGAAACATTAGAGAATGATATAAAAGCTGCATTAAGAGATTTAGGGTTGAAAGTAAATTTAAAAGAAAGATGGACTGGGAAGGGTAATTTATTGGAAAATTAATCTTGAAGTCAACATTTTTGAATAATTATATTTATAGTATTTTTATTTTTTATAATACATAGATATAAAAAATTAAGCTTTTCAGTTACAGTAACAAATTTGATGAGATTTTATTTAATGTATTAATTTATGAATTTATATTAATGAAATTGACATACAATAAATTTATAATTAAAATATTTCAGTTTCAATTCTTTGATTTGAATTTAATTTTAGAAGAATTGAAATTTTTTACTAGAATTTGAGCAAAATTGCTTATAAATAGTTTTACTTTATCGCATAAAAAATTAGAAATAAGTTATTTTATCATTTCAGCCATTCTAAAATCACTTATTAAATCATAATTTTATTTTTAATCCAATAATAATATACAATTATCATAACACAAACAAATTCCTAGGTATGAAAGTTAACAAAAATTGAAATACTTTTTTTAAAGAAGCTTCCTTCATCTTCCGCTATTGTACTAAGGTCGGAAAATGAACATGTTCGTTTTTATTTTTTTAATTTTTATAAGTATCAATGTAAATCTGTTTATATATTAAAATTGAAGTATTTTAACAAAAAAAAGTAATGTTACATCTAATTTATTGTAGTAAATTTTTTGACATAGTTTGGTGAAGTTGACTCTAAAAAAAGGCGGTTTGCTATAGAAACGATTCCGCCATTTTGAATTATCAGAAACATAAAAATAAAAAAAACATTTAACACTAAAGCTGAAAAATCTTAAACTGCGTTTTTCTCAAATCGCTGTTTCTTTAAATCGGCTGCCTAATTTTTATTGCATATTGTTCAAAAATATGTTCTTTAGTGGTTATACCTAAAAATTTTTTTAAAAAATTCAATATTGTTTGTAACTAGAAAATGATGGGAAATTAGGTAATTAAAAAATTTTTTTGTTTAAAGTAGTACCATTTTTTTAAATTTTGATTTTTTAAGGTAATTTTAGGTATAATCATTACATTAGTAATGGCCTAAACAAAAGAGATGGTCATCTCATAATACTAAATATTGCTAAAGTTTCCTTTAATCTTTTGTACAATTTTTATTTAAGTCAAAAGTGACTTTTTCCTTATTCACATAAGTTCTAATAGGTTTTATCACATTAGAATGACTTGAAACATTGACATTAGAAATCTTACTATGATTACTAGAAAGTGTTTCACCTGACTAATGTAGATTAAGAGGAACGAAAAACGCTGGTTTCAAATTTTCGGTTGAAAGAAAATCTTTCCTTTATATTTATGTTCAAATGGAGCAGGCTTGACCAGTCGCATATGCTCAAGGAATTCCTCCAAAAAAATTTGAGGATCAGGGGCAAACTTCTCAGGTAGAATCAATTCACCAGGCACTTTCAAAGTTGTTCCATAGAGATACTCCGAAGAAGACGAACCAGAATTGAGAACATTAGATATGAGACCCAACAAAACAGTTGATAGAACACGAACCCACTGCTGATTTGAATGACATCTTATTGCTGCCTTTAAGGTACGATGCCAACGCTCGATAATACTATTTGCTGTAGACTGATATGCAAGTGGTTCGAATTCAATGGCAACCGGACAATTTCAGCAAAGATGAGAAGATTTGTAACTAGAATTGAAAATGGGAAATCCCTTCATCAACAAAAGCACTGTAAACGGTAATACCTCAACATTTTGAAGAGAAATGTCCCCAGGCCACCTAGAAGACCGATCGATCAACGTTAAGCAATATTTGTAACCATCACATTCCGGCAAAGGACCAAAAATTTCCATATGAACAAACTACGGGAGTTTTATCAGGACCCTACAATAGCCAATTACTATTGGTTAAAAGCGTAAATTAAAGGTTTGTGGTCGGTTGCAATATGAAAATCTCTAAAGGCTAAAAAATGTTTAAAATATTTTACAGCTTCATGAGCAGCAGTCAACTATCTATCATAAGTGCTGTATTTTATTTGAGCCGAATTGAAACAATGCGAGAAAAATGCTAAAAGCTTCTAAGAACCATCACGAAACTGGTCTAAACCAGCACCTATACCATGATCAGACGCATCAGAAACTACACGAGTACACGGAAAAACCTTTGAGAAGTCTGCCTTCCCACTGTCACAAAATTTCGCTTCTCACTGCATGGAAAGTCTGATCGCCCGCCACTGGGTGCGTAGCATTACCGTTTAAGATAGACAAACTTCCCAAAAAGTTTAGAAAATTACAACTGGGTACGTTGGTCACCCAGTTTGGGAGTGCAGATGAACAAGTTTAGTGGTGGCGCTGACGCATAAGCTTCGGGTGAGCAGACTGCTTAAAGGTTTTTCCGTGTAGGGGCGTCACAATCAGGCAGGATGAATAAGGAGCACAACATTTGCAATACTCGACCTACATTTTTCGAATGCTTCAATATCAGTCAAAGGAGTTCAGTCAATGGGACGAAGATCATTTTTGCGAGATTCATTAGAAACATTGCCGATAGGTGGCGGCTTTTGAGCACATGTTTGTGCGTGTCTCGGCCTTTTTTATATAGTTTAACCGGTTTATAAGTTCGGTTTAATTTTTCGGTGGAGTGTCTTCAAATTGTGGTGCTTCCCTGAATTTATTATTTGTAATTTTTCACTTGAATTTTGCATTTGTTTATTGTAAACTTCGGTTTACATTTCCTAACCTCATTTTGGACAGTGGTTCATTAACAAGGTTTTCTTTTTCATTAAAGTGAGTTTGCAACTTAAAATTTTTTTTGTGAACATTTCATTTTTACAAATTTGTACTTTCTCGTAAATTGATAATGTCATCAGCACTAAATATGGAGAAGTGTACAAAGTGTGGTAAAGATATTGCACGTGCTATTCCTACGTTTTGTTCTAAATGTAAACTTCCTTACCATCGGAGCTGTGCAATACAGACCTCAACTTTACCTGATGGGTCGTATTCTAAGTGTTGTGAGCCGAGGTTATTGCCCCCGTCAGCTGATTCACAAAGCTCAAACTATGATGTCAAATTCAATACTATTATGGACGCCATAAATCAGCTGGCGCAAACAATTTCTCTTAATGTCACTACCATGAATGAGAATTTTAAGGAAGTCAATGTTAAATTGGATGAGACACTTTCCAGAGTTATCAATATGGAGGGTAGAGTGGTCGATTTGACGAATCGTCTTGCTTTGGTTGTGGAAAGAATTGACAAGATTGAAGCGGGATGTTCGCGGTTGGACAATCCAACAATCGAGACTAATGCTTGTATTAATGAAATAGTTGATCGGTCAGAAAGAAAGTGTAATTTAGTTCTATTTAATCTTCCTGAAGATAAAACACCTAACATAGACTCTAACACTTTAAAAACTGTTGTCAGCAACAAATTCACAAAGTTTAGTAATTCAACTGATCTTGATGGAATTCGAACATTCAGAATTGGTGCTAGTGCGCAGGTCTCTCGAAAGCCACGCCCTGTCAAAATCGTATGTGCGACGGAGGAGAGGGCACAGGCGATTTTGCGATCGTTCGTGGCTGCTAAAAGGGACTCTGTAAAATCAGTGGACTTGGAGAATTTATGGATGTCGAATGATAAAACGACGATGCAGAGGGAGGAGATCAAGAGAGTGAAGGAGCAGTTAGCTGTGCGTCGACGAGAGGGAGAAGCAAACATTTCTTTGGTTTTTCGTCGTGGAGTCCCCACAATTATTAAAATCCCTCCCCGCAAACGTATTTCTACTCTCACACTTCAGATTGGCGGGTAAACAGTTAGCCAATCCAACTGTAATACCTAGTTTTGGCTTAATTCTTCTGTCTTCTCTTCAGTGTTATGTATTTAGCTAATTTTTTGTGTGTGGAATTTTTTAGTTAAACTCATTTAGAGTATTGTGCCTTATTTTTCAAAATAACATTTTGTTAAGCAAACAATCTTTATGTTACTCATTTAATTTTTTAAATATTTTTACAGTTTCTATAACGTTTAAAACATCTTATTTCATTCAGAATTTTTAATTTTATTTTTTATGTAATTTTACTAATTGTTTAAAATTAATTTTGACAGAGAAACAAATTTATAATTTATCGTTTAATAATGACAGATTTGCTTGAATCTTGTTACTCGGGGGTTTTTGGGGTCGCTGATTACGAATTTAACGTCAGATTTATAAAATTCAAAATGGCGGATCCAATATGGCGATCGAATTTTTAAAAAGTAGTTGGACTTTTACGAAATTTGGTATCTAGGGGTTTTTGGAGTCTCTGAATACGAATTTAACGTCAGACTGTTCAAATTCAAAATGGCAGATATAGTACGGTGGTCAAATATCTTTATGTTTCTACATGTGTCTGCATCCAGGGCACCTCCACGCGGTGACGGTGGTCAACGGAGTTTGTCCGTTATCCGGCTAAGTCCCTGGATAATGGCTTTGATGCCGTCATGACAGACACACGTAGGAAACGTGTTACGATGCAGGGACTTGGAACCCCAGTATCGGCGGTTGAGAGTGAGAAAGCAGGCTTTCAGGCGTCGTCATCCAGCAACTGCAGCTCTTCATTGGTAGGAAACTTGGCTAATGTAGAGTACAATACGACAAGAAAACAACCTGTTATAGACTTACACTCTTATATTTGTAGCAAAAATCGAGACTTTTTTTGTTACATTTGCAGTAAATTCGAGGTAAAGTCTTTGCGGAACAGTATTGACGAAGAAGTACGTAAACTGTATAATGAAATCTTCAGTTTTGAGATTGATCAAACTTCTAATTGGGTTCCGAGCATCATTTGTAATAGTTGCAGGAAAATGATCTTTGGTTGGAAATCTGTTAAAAATAAGGAGTTTATCAAATACTCTTATCCAACGGTTTGGACAAAACCTGCATGTGAAGAAAATTGGTACTTTTGTATGAATAAAATAATAAGGTTTCAATGTTAAAAATAAAAATAAAATTTCGTATGTCACTGTTACATCAGTGACATCTCCAATTTTACTTTCATCAGACAAGGGTAAAACTGATTTAATTGATGCCGTTATGAAAAAGGAAACTGACGAATACAGTTCGGATACCGATGATAATAACGAAAATGACACAGACTACGTGCCATACACAAAGAAAGTAACAGTTCCACTGTCATTAACTTCACAATCAGAATTAAATGATCTTATTTGAAATTTGGGTTTACCCAAAGATGGTGCAGAGTACTTAGCCTCATATTTAAGGACTAAACATTGTCTAGAACCAGGCACCAAGGTTTCTTTTTACCGAGAACGAAACAAGGAATTCTGTAAGTATTTCAAAAAAGATCCTTATCTTCATATTTATCCTTATATTCATCACTTGTGTTTTGCACTGATGTTAGAGGACTTATAAATGAATTTAAATAAAATTGCTATGAACCACAAGATTGGAGACTGTTTATAGATTCTTCTAAACGAAGTATGAAAGCAGTTTTACTCCACAACACGAACGTTTATGCTCCAGTACCAATAGCTCACTCAACTGTGATGCAGGAAAAGTATGAAAATCTGGATATACTTTTAAAGAAAATTAATTACGAGCAACATAAATGGCAGATCTGTGGCGACTTAAAAATAACATTATTACTTGGTCAACAGTCGGGCTTCACTAAGAAACCTTGTTATTTGTGCTTGTGGGACAGTAGAGATCGACAGAATCACTATAAGAAAAAAGATTGTCCGAAAAGATTCTGCCGCTCCCTCTTCGCTTAAAGCTTGGATTTATGAAGCAATACGTGAAAACACAACATGTAATTAATGTAGGAAATTATTTTGCTGATTAAGAATTTTAATTAAGGAAGATTTCGACTATATCAGCAATTAGTGACATCTATTAGACGTCAATTGAACTCTTTGGTTTAGAGTCAGGTGTTATTCTTAAGATAATTATTCCGATATGGTTGTCGGTAAATAATTATATTTTTTGAATTTAATTTTTGATCTGAAAAAATAAGCTGCGTGAACGACTGCACTGTGCATCTGTGAGGACTCGAACCCCAGTTAATAGCTGCCTTTCGCGGGACTAACGCCTACCCCGCGAAAAAAAAAAAAAAAAAAACCTAGTCCCGCGAAAGGCAGCTATTAACCCTTTAACGCCCAGTGGTACATACGCTGTACCACAAATGCATTAAAGTCATCATAACTTTGAAACTAATACATATTACTAAAAATTTTAAATTCTTAGCTCTAGTAAAACTCTTCCAGCAGATAATTAAAAAAAACAAAAGTAAAAAAATAATAATAAATAATTAAAATAATAATAAATAAAAAAAGTGTCAAGATACATTTTCTCCTATGACGGACGAAAAAATTTTAAAAAATTCATCAGATTCTTTTAAAACTTGTTACTCGGGGGTTTTTGGGGTCGCTGATTACGAATATGAAGTTAAAATTGCAAAATTCAAAATGGCGGATCCAATATGGCGGACGAAAAAATAAAAATTAATGGGATTAATATGAAACTTGTCACTTGGGGGTTTTTGGGGTCGCTGATTACGAATATGAAGTCAAAATTGCAAAATTCAAAATGGCGGATCTAATATGGAGGACAAAAAAAATAAAAAATAATGGGAGATATATAAAACTTGTCACTCGGGGGTTTTTGGGGTCGCTGATTACGAATATGAAGTCAAAATTGCAAAATTCAAAATGGCGGATACAATATGAAAAACAAAAAAAATAAAAAATAATGGGAGATATATGAAACTTGTCACTCGGGGGTTTTTGGGGTCGCTGATTACGAATATGAAGTCAAAATTGCAAAATTCAAAATGGCGGATACAATATGAAAAACAAAAAAATAACAAATTAATGGGATTTACATTAAATTTGATGCTTTGGGTTTTTGGGGTTTCTGAGGTTAAAATGTTAAGAATCATAATGGTGGATTTAATAAGGCGAATTATGTTTAATAAAAATAAGAAATTTAATCCATTTGTGAAAGGAAACCTGGAACGCTTGACTCAAACGAAAAAGAACAAATGATAATCAGCTGGCCAATCAATAAAAACAATTGACAACCCTGGAGCGCATGACTTGAATGAAAAAGAATAAATGATAGTCAGCTGGTAACAATATTCAAGTAAATCCTATTTAATTTTTAATTCTTGTCCGCCATTTTGGATCCGCCATTTTGAATTTTGCAATTTTGACTTCATATTCGCAATCAGCGACCCAAAAAACCCCCGAGTGACAAGTTTCATATAAATCCCATTATTTTTTATTTTTTTGTCCGCCATATTGGATCCGCCATTTTAAATTTTGCAATTTCGACTTCATATTCGTAATCAGCGACCCCAAAAACCCCCGAGTGACAAGTTTTATATAAATCCCATTATTTTTTATTTTTTCGTCCGCCATATTGGATCCGCCATTTTGAATTTTGCAATTTTGACTTCAGATTCGTAATCAGCGACCCCAAAAACCATTATATACCAAGTGTGGTTGAAATCGAATCGGTGGAAATAATTCGGGCTTTAAAGGGTTAACTGGGGTTCGAGTCCTCACAGATGCACAGTGCAGTCGTTCACGCAGCTTATTTTTTCAGATCAAAAATTAAATTCAAAAAATATAATTATTTACCGACAACCATATCGGAATAATTATCTTAAGAATAACACCTGACTCTAAACCAAAGAGTTCAATTGACGTCTAATAGATGTCACTAATTGCTGATATAGTCGAAATCTTCCTTAATTACAACATGTAATTGCTTCCAGTACATTCAAAGGAATTTTCCGAAAATTTCTGAGGCTAAGTTAAAAGAAGGAGTGTTTGATGGACCTAAAATTCGAGCCCTATTTAAGGATGGAATCTTTCTTTCTAAAATGAATACAACAGAAAAAGCAGCTTGGCTAAGTTTTAAGGAAGTCTCCGAAAACTTTTTGGGAAATAGAAAAAGTCCGCAATACAAAAAAATTGTTGCCAAAATGATAAAGGACTTTAAAAATCTAGGATGTCTGATGAGCTTAAAATTACATTTTATACATTTTCATCTTGATAATTTTTCAGATAATCTCGGAGATTTCAGCAAGGAACAAGGTGAACGTTTTCATCAAGATATATAGGTGATGGAAACTCGTTATCAGGGAAGATCGAACGAAAATATGATGGCAGATTTCTGTTGGATGCTCAAGAGGGACATACGAAGAACGGGCAGAAAACGTAGACGAAATCCTTTGCATAGTGGATTTGAAGAAAAGAGAACACGCAAAAAGGAAAACTATTGAAGAATGGAGATTAGTTCTATATAGTCTAAAATACCAAACAGCCCTTATAAGAGCTACATGATGTACAAAATCCGCTCGTGCAACCTCCTCGTGGTGTACATCGGGTAATGCTAATGCCGACGGTCCATTCCTTAATGTCAGCGAACTCAAGAACATACAAATACCAAGTTTCATAAAAATCCAACTACTTTTTAAAAATTCGTCCACCATATTGGATCCGCCATTTTGAATTTTATAAATCTGACGTTAAATTCGTAATCAGCGATCCCAAAAACCTCCGAGTAACAAGATTCAAGCAAATCTGTCATTATTTAAAAAAGTTCTCCTGTCACTTAAAATCTGCTGTTTTTTAAGGTTATATGAAAATCATTACATGATGGAGCAAAACGGACTTCAGCTTCGTGTTCAGCGTATCAAAATACACAAAGAAACGGTGGTCTCATTCCCTTGGCCCGGGTACTTTTTTTGTGTGGCTGTGTATTCAATCTAAGAAATCTTCAAGTGCATCTCAGGCTCTTCAACGCTGAAAGAAGCAATCAAAATGTCGTCCATATAAGCAAAAACACAATAAAAATCCGCAAGCATCTGATTAACATACCGCTGAAAAGTCGGATTGGGGTTCCTCAAACAGAAAGTCATAACCGTGAAGTCATCACCTGATTATATGCCATGTTAAGATCCAACTTAGAAAAAATGTTTTTGTTAAAGTATATTGCTAAAATCCAGAAAATACAGAGCGTTAATCCGGTGATTGTAGGAAATTCAAACAAAATTTTTGAGAAAAGATCTACCGATAAAACTATCAATAAAAAAAACGCTTCGCACAAAACCAATGGATTGGTTTTCTTTTAGAGAATGAACGATTCTTTGAAAGCAAAGATCGACATTAAAACCGCATGAATAAAGCAGATCCGCCCCTATTATTGGATAGCGTTCTTCCGCTATACAAAAATTCCAAGAAATTATTCGTTGAAGACCAAGATTAAGGGTGGAGTCCCATGACAGCGTTTTGCGTTGCGTCGTAATGGGAGAGAAAAAGACGCAAATATATGTTTGCTGCATTCTCTCTCATTACAACGCAACGCAAAACGCTGCCATGGGACTGCGGCCTAATACTAAGAAGACGTTCACCATACCTATTTATTTGCCAATTTGTCGCCGCAGCGTAAATAGCAAATTGAGTAGGAATCTGTTTGAATTTTGCTTCAACTGGAATCAACGAGATATCAGATCCTATATCGATTATAAAATTATAATTTGTATTTTGATCCCTAATAAAAAGGCGTTTAGACTTCACCATCGCACCAATCGCCTCAAAACGGGTTTATTACATCTATGAATCTTCTTTCTGTATTTGCGATGCAAATAACAAAGATCAAGACTATTCGAATCGCGATCGTGTTGGTTGTTATTCCCTTTCTTAAATTTAGATTTATAACAACATCGAAAATTATTGTTCCCATGAGAATGAAAGGAAAAACGCAAAGGAGAACGAGATCTCGTTGACATTTAATCAATTCTTGCTGTCAACTCCTTTATCTTGCTCAAAATATCTGAATTTGTCGAAATCGCTGAAGCATTTACTTTAGAGGAATTAAATGAAATAATACGATCCGCCATATAAGCCAAACGGTCGAGATTATCAGTATCTGCCACAGCTAACACGGTACGACAATTAACAGGAATATGTTTAAAAAAATTGTCTTTAAAACTTCGTTGCTGAATCTGCCTCTACCCAGATGCCGAATACAGATGGTTTTCCGTCAAAAATAGTCTCGCTCTTCATTAAACTTCTTAATTCACCTTCTGGAGATATCGAAAATTTTTTAATGATTCTATTTTTAATTTCGATATACAAATTATCAATGTAATTTTTATTAGTAAGAAAATCACCAAAAGTCTGGACCACACCCTGATCAAGAGCAGCAACCGCTGCACCCGCTTCAGCTCTTTGTGAAAAAATACTCGGAACTCCAAATAATATATGTTTTCTTTTAATGAATCTTGATTTAATTTTAGCCAAACAATCACATGCAACATTGTTAATTCTTCTTCTTCTTCTTTCCCAGTTAGTGGCCTATTGCAGAGCATACAGCCATATCTGTGTGTGATCACATATAAATAAATGTGTGTTAAACATTAAGCAGCGTTCATATGTAATGAACTAATGCATCATTAGAAACTCGTACGAAATGCAATTGCATAAAAAAACAATAGTAGAATTTAAACCAAAATAATAAAGAAGAAAAACAACAAAAAAACCAAAAAATATCAAAAACCAAAAAAATCGATGGTAACAAAATAAATATGCATAGCATAGTCAATTTCGCAATAAACGCCACCGTAGGCCCAGGCTACTCAGTTCACCCAGGGGGAAGGTTGGCAAATGCAAAAAAAACCATACAAGCATAGAAAGGAAAAAGAAAACAACAAAAACCAAAAATCAACCAAAAAAAGAAAACTCAAAAGAGAAGGGGAAAAAATTAAAAATAAAAAAAAATAAAAATCAAATCAAAGGGAAAAATTAATAGCAATAATAATAATTAAATAGAACCCAGAGCATATAAACCAAAATAAAAAAACAAAAAACGTCAAATCTTCTGAACAACGTGTCAAATTATAATACGGGTTGTACTCCCGACAATAAATCGGCCAAAAGCCTCAACCATCTCATCCGTAGGGGACAGCACCACATCAAAAGGGTCAAAATTCTCCGGATCCTCGATCCCCATCCTATGAACCAAGAAACCAAAAAATTCCGGTCTGTTTGGAGACAGGACAGGATATTCATTGAAGAGATTTTTCAAGGTTCTGTCCTCTGCCCCACAGGGACAAGTAAGATCAACTCTCCAACCCAAACGGCCGAAATGATCAAGACAAATGATATGACCCGTCCTAAGACGGGTGATGAAATTAATAGCCGTGCGAGAAGCTCTCGAAACAACAAACCAAGTTCTCCTCGTCTCGAAGTCAACTCTAGAGAAATATCTCAATCCCTTCGGATGCTTACCAAAGAAAGGCCATAAGTCCCTAGCCTCAGCTCGTTTCCAAAAACATTTTGTAACGATCCAAATCGTTTTCCTTATTTTTGTAAATATGCCGTTCTCGTAGTTTCTCCATCTTACAACTTATTGCGCCCAGCGATAGCCCATAAGGTACCGCAACCTTTGGTAATTAACCGAATTATATATTCGGGTGTCATCGGGCCACACACGAAACGTGTTATGGATTACGATGACGATCTCAAGCGATTCTCTCATCAGAGAGAAGCGAGACTTCAAACTGCGATTTTCCGCGCGTAATCGATGCGCTGCGTCGCATCCTCGTTATTTTGTATATAATTTAAGTTTATTCTTTTATTAAATGTTTTTCAATTATTAATCTTATTGTTTTCTTGTGTTGTGCGCCTTCTTTCTAATAGGATTATTTTTCGTCTTATCAGCGATCCAACAATCTGCGAACTTGGTAAGTTTGATCAATCTTTACTCATCTGTGTGGCTCGTCTCGATTCGCAACTGCTCATCGAACTACGTCGCAGGTTTTTAGAATTATTAAAAGACTCGCGAAGTTCGTCACAATTTTTAACATCATGAAGAACCTGTTTTGCATCCGAAATAATATGAACATTTGGAATATTCATCCAAACTGAAAACTAGGGATTATATTCCTCTGCTCCACAAAATGCTCCAATCTGCGATGGACTATCCTTTCCATAAACTTGGAAAGAACCGATGTAAGGAAGATAGGACAAAAGCATTTCCCTCCCGGTTTTGGAATAAAGATGACCCTGGTATTCCTCCAAGCCTCAGAATACAATGAGTTCACAAAAAAGACATTGAAAAATCTCAGACAGAAATGCTGAGCCCTCAACGAAAGAGCCCTCAGCCATTCCCATGTAACATAATCCGTTCCTGGGGCAGATTTAATGTTTCCCCACATGAGTGCAGACCTAAATTCATGCCAGGAGAAAGAAGAACTGAAGATGCTGCTCTCATCAACTTCAGCATAACGAGGAACAGAGACCGGTGGAATCTCCTCACAAACAAGATCATTCTGAAGCCTTTCAAACTCTGGAGACCCAGATGAATTCTGATTAAATCTTGGACCTCGAGTGTGAAGAATCGATTCAATTTTAATCTTCTTTTGTACCACACTATGAGCATTCCATAGAGCCCAGGTAAGACTCTGTTGAACCACATTAACAAAGTTGAACAGAAAAAAAATAACAGAAAAATAACAAAAAGACGATAAACGTCAACAGAAAAGAAAAAAAAATAGAGATAATTTCTTCTCTATTTTAGCCAACAAACACAGAAAGTTTCGATAAAAATAATAATAAGGAGAGATTAAGTATTGGCCGGGGACAAGAAGTCCCAAAAGAAAAAAAGGAAACAAGTCATTAAAATTACAACTCCATTTTAATCAAGGAGGAGTTCTTAGAAGATTCAGCGGATTTCGAGAGTGCAGAAAGAAATTTCTCAGAAGAATCAGACTCTCATCACTTCAAATTCGTATGCATAGACCGGGCAATCCTTAGAGGAGGCAACATGATTACCACCACAATTAGAGCAAAGAGAAGGCATTAATTTGTTATGGCAATCAACCTCCTCGTGAAAATTCGCACAAAACTTACATATAGGCCTAGAACTTCTGCATTGTCTGGTAATGTGTCTAAACCTATGACACTTATAACATCTCTTAGGAGATGAAATGATGGAAACTGCAGAACAAGCAATATTAGCAATATAAACCGTTTTAGGAATATTTGTTGAGAAAATAGTTAACTCAACAATATCCAAAGGTTCATGCGCAACCGCCGCAGCACCATCTTTATCCTTTGGACAAGACCTGGTCTTCTTATGAATTACCAACACCTGAGGGCGAAACGAGCGACCTAAAAGGTCATAAATTTCTCCCGCGCTAAAGTCTATATCAACCTCCCTGACAAGAATTCTACGATTAAAAAGAGATGTAGGAATATATGCTCTAAGTCTCTTTTCCATAAGAATCGGAGAGTCAACTAAAGCATTTTCATCCTGACATCTATTGCAGAAGACCTTTAGCTGGTTCTGTCCATTTGGAGTGATTTTCTTCTGACCGGGAATAATACCGCCAATTAAGATACCCACAGCAATCTTTTTCATTTTACCAATGTTCCTATTCGGAATCGAGGACTCAATTAAAACAATGAACGGAGGAGAGGATTCCTGAGAGAATATTTCCAAAACCTCAGGGAATGATCACTTCTAAGACAAGTATTCTGGAGTACTTGTCAATGGAAGATGAGAATCGTCATTATTATCGGCTTGGTCTACAGCACCAACCTCCGAAGTCTGACTAGCAGATAGTCGAGCTTGCGGAGAGTCGAGATGAGAGAAATGAGGAGATTGTTCCAATTGAGTAGGTAGAGAAAAACAAGAAGTATCGTCCAAAATATTAGAAGCAACAGTACCCGGAGCAACAAAAGGCAAAACAAGCGATGGTTGCTTGATTTTAACCTTTTTTGAAGACTGATCACCAGTCTTAATAATAGAACCGGAAGATAACTGCCTCTTTTTTAAGTCATTGACGTAAATATGCTTCGTGATAATATTAGAGGTCTGGTTGCCGGAAGTGGAAGGATTCACTTGACTCAAACGAGGAGGGACACCTGCAGGTCTCACTGGTCGATGACCCCCCGCACCCCCAAAAGACGACATGAAATAAAAGAAAGAAAAAAACGTCAACCTGCAAAGAACAGAGAAGATTAAATTCTCGTCTAAAATTAATTAATTAATTAAATTAGTTAATTAATACTCGATATCAGAAAACTTTATATATCAATTGGAAACACTCAGACGATTAAAGGGAAAGAAATGATACTCGTTTCTCCCCTATTCTCAATTTAGTTAATTATATTGGTACTATGAACTCAATGTTTAATAAAAATTAAATGTAAGAAGAACAAATTAAACAAAGTTTCCGAGAAACTAAATGTCCCCGACCAAAACTTAAAATAAATTTAACAGCACATTTGATTGCCGATAAGAATCAATAATTTCATGTACAAACACAAAGATAATTAATATCAAGCTTACCCAAAATATCCTGAATAAATCCAACAAAAGAATCAAAACTCCCAGAATAAACTTGGTAGAGGACCTACGAGCACTGCAACTATCCCAAACAGATTACCAGACTTATATCTCGCATCAAATTGTGATTCTCAGGTTATCAGAGAGGTTAAGCACGTGCTAGAAACCAAATTAAATTTCAGCAAAAATTGAAACCAGTAACATAAGATAAAGCTAAAAAACAGACGAAAACCAAAATAGTTTATAATCCAATGAAGGAAAAATAAATATTTTATAAAGTGAAATGCAGAAAATCCATTTTAACCAAAAGAAAAAAAACATGTTATTTGATATACGAAAAATTCATCCATCTTGACTATATACAAGTGTAAAGCTGAGTTCAAATTCACAAAAAAACCGCGAACAAAATTGAATAAATTAAATTGTTAACAACAAATATCGAAATACTTCACAAGGATAACTTTTAATAAAATTCGCTCTGGGCTCGAGAAAGAAAAACTATTATAAAACACACATAGAAATTGGCGCAAAAAACTACGCCGAAAACAAAAAAAACAATATTGTTGAGAAGGCAATATGCTGAGCATATTGCCTCATTCTAATGCTGAGGTACTTTTTTGTTATGTAGAACAATATGTTTAGCGCGTGCTCAATGCAAGGAAAGTAGAATAATTTTTTTTAGAAATGTCATGCAAGATTAAATCCAGAACATTATTAGTTTGTTTATGTTGAAGATAAAGAATTTTTAAGGTACTACTACACTTTAGACTTAACATTTTTTTTTTTATTGTATTTTTTAACTCCTTATGACTTCAGAAAACATCTCCTAAAGTATTTATAACCAATTGTAAAAAATAAAAGTAAATTTTTCAAAAAATATTCAATTAATGTAAAGTCATTGACAAATTAAGTAAGTCTTTAAGGGGATGGTGGGGTCCAGCTTTTTGTTACGACCACTAGAAACATTGGTGCTAATGTATGTAACAGTGTCTGACGTCAAAAAAATGGTGGGGTTTCATTTTGCAAAAGAATTGTAGGTAATTTATGGATGGCCTCTAACTTTTTAAAAAGCAATTTGGATTTTTTGTTTCCGATTTGTCAATCTTGAGATAAACTGTCCGCAATTGGACAACTAACTTTTTGGAGTTTCGATCTGAATGCTGTCTGCAGATTATGATATTAAATAAAAATTAAAAACAAACTATTATTTTTATTCTCCAAATATGTACTAATATAGGCAAAAAAGTTTTTTAAATATATTTATAATAAAAGATCTAAGAAATTTTTTTTTTAAATTTGGTCTTTTAAGAGCCTTCTAAAGTGTAGTAGTACCTTAAATTGTTTTTAAATTTAGCAGTCAAAGGGCTGGAATATATTATACCATTACCATCACACGAATTTTCATTATATTCTGAAAAAAGAGCAGTGTATCAAGATTGACATTTTATGAAAGGTTTCAATTCTTTGCAGACTGACGAAGTTGTGAAGAAGTTTAAACAATCCAAAATTATAGGGGTGGAAAAGTCAATCTCATTAGCTGACCATGGCCATTTTCTATGTTTTCACGTAAAGTGACAAGTTTGGTATATTATTTGATTACCACTTGACATAGTCCTGGATTGATCTAAATCATCATATTGATACCAACTTTGATTATTAAAAATAAATGTTGTTTAATATCCATTATTTTTTCTGAAATGTAGGGAATGTAATTTATTGCACCTACAAGAATGTAATTATTGTTTTGTATTTGTATGCTTTAATGCCTTCCTTCCGGTTTCTGACGGTGTTTTAAAAAGTCGTAACATATCTATCAAAATGTTGTTAGTTAGTGACACATAAGTTCGTTTATATGTAATGAACTAACAACATTTTGATAGATATTTCACGACTTTTTAAAACACTGTCAAAACCGGAAGGAAGGCATTAATGCATCAGGGTGTAATAAGTTTCTTACACGAATAACAAGTTGTGAAAACATATAACCGAATGTTATCAAGAGCATTTTGTATACGATGTTCTTTTGCTGTTATTTATTGATTAGAGCTAGCACTAATTGACATATGTTTTCGTAATAACAAAAATTACAAAACTTTTTTGTTATGACAGATGGTATCAAATCTTTAAATAAAAATTTCGAAAAATAAGCAACATTTGTCCTGGAGTTGAAGAATTGTAATTGCCTTGTACTTTTTATTGTTTTAACAATTCGAACATCTTTCAAAATATTAAGGTACCTACTACTACACTTTAGAATTAAAAAAAAACATTTTTTTTATTGTATTTTTTAACTCCATAAGGCTTCAAAAACACTTTCTAAAGTATTTATAACCAATTGTAAATAATAAAAGTAAATTTTTCAAAAAGTATTTAATAAATATAAAGAGCCATTTACAAATTAAGTAATGCTTTAAGGGGATGGTGGGGTCCAGCTATTTGTTACGATCAGCAGAAACAGTGGTGCTAATATAGGTAACAGTGTCTGACATAACAAAAAGTGGATGGGTTTCAATTTGCGAAAAAAATTTAGATAATTTATGGATGGCCTCTAACGATATATATAAGGTTTAGATGCGTTTGTCTCAAATGGCGGACACTTTATCTCTGAATCTACTGAACCGATTTTAATAAATCATAGGTCGTTTTGTTTGTTAGCATGTCTTGTGTGATAATTCATCAGAAAATAGTCAAAAAATTAGAAATACAAAACATTTATGCAGACTAGAAAAATAGTGAAAAACATGGTGTATTTAGAAAGAAATTATTGAAACATCTGCAATTTTTAATTTAGTCGATTTTTCATTAATGGTGGTGGATTTCTATGCAAGACATTTTCCTTTTTAAAAAGCAGTTTGGATAATAATTTGTTTAAACAAATAAAAATTTAAACAATGTAAATGTAAGTGACCCACTAAAAATAAAATCACAAAACGACAGAAATTTAGTCAGAATCTTTGATGATTTTAGACTGCTTTTGTTACGATTGCAGCCACAAAACGTCAGGCTTGAGTCATGTTTAATCAGAAAGCTTCAGGTTTTTTTATACAAAGTCGACACCTTTTTTTACCTGGAAAAAGGTCAACTGACCGTCATAAAATTGAAGGGAAATATTTTTATTTGTTTATATTCATATTTATTTAAACATTATACTTCTTTTTTATCAACTTAGAATCAATCTCCCTTATCCCTTTCAGTCTCAGTGGTCGATATATCGACCACCTATTAACCCTTTAAAGCCGGGATGGACACTTTTTTTGAATCATTTTCAACGTTAATTATTTTGGTTATTAGACATGTAGAAAATTTTCGGAATAACATTTTCTGACGTATTTTTTATCGCTCTTTCAGAATCTGTCATCAAAATTGGAAAAAACAAAAATTCCTAAAAGTTATGGCCATTTTTTTGGAAAAAAATCCAAATTTTTGACATTTTTGATTCAAAAATGATTTTTTTTTTCATGTTAGCAGTAACCAGAAAAATTCTTTATCATAAAATATCGCGTCCACAATATTCAAGCTTCAAAGTTATGGACCATACATTTAAAAATTTCAAGATGGCAGATCCAAAATGGCGACAAAAGAATTTTTTTTCCCCAAAATTGACACCCTGTGGACTTTTTTTTTAATTCTCCTTTTATCTTCAAGACAAATAGTACTTGAATGTTTTTTGGGTCGCTGATTACGAATATGATGTCAGTTTTCAAAAATTCAAAATGGCGGATCCAATATGGCGGACGAAATTCTAAAAAAATTATCAAATTCACTTGAAACTTGTTACTCAGGAGTTTTTGGGGTCGCTGATTACGAATATGATGCCAGTTTTTAAAAATTTAAAATGGCGGATCCAATATGGCGGATGAATTTCTAAAAAATTATCAAATTCACTTGAAACTTGTTACTCGGGGGTTTTTGGGGTCGCTGATTACGAATATGATGTCAGTTTTCAAAAATTCAAAATGGCGGATTCAATATGGCGGACGAATTTCTAAAAAATCATCAGATTCACTTGAAACTTGTTACTCGGGGGTTTTTGGGGTCGCTGAAAACGAATATGAAGTCGGTTTTCAAAAATTCAATATTCCGAATTTAATATGGTAGTGAAAATTTCAGAGAAAGATTAGATTGTGTTAAAAGTTTATACGTTCTTTAGAGAAACCATGTCTTTCTGGTGTTGTCAATAAAGTAAGAAACAATATGTGACCGCGTCCGAGAACAGGGGCATTATGAACAAACTAAACTTTTTTTAAGTGAAAATGTTTTATTTGTTTAAAAAATTGAAATTACTTTTTTAACCCAGGACTACATGCATTTTAAGGACCTTAAAGTGTAAGACACTGTCAAAATAAAAAAATCGATTTTTTGGCCATAAGGTCCCTTTTCTCAGATGGGGTCACATATACTTTCTAAAGGAAATGCAATTCAATGATGTTGTAAAACAACTGACTGCAAAGACTAACTAATAGACAATTCATTTAGCTAAATGAATGAAGTAATAAATTATCCGTCATTTGAATGGTTGATTAGAAAGAGAGGTCTGCGCGCGCATCTGAATTTACACGTAAAGTAGCAGAAACTTCTAATGTTTACGCTCAAAAGTGAACAAAAATATTAAAATATTGTATAAAAATGTTTCGTGATGTACCATGTTTTTTTCGGATTTTTAAAACAACCACAGCGAAGATTTGTTTAGTGTTTGTCTCATTCAATTTCGTTAAGTCGTGCAAAAGTTATTCAATTATTATTTAATAACTTTTTTGTTTATAAAAATTTTTTATAAACATAATATAAAAAAAAAATTTTGTTTTATTATGCTGAATTTTTTCCAAAAAGAATTAAGTGATTTGGTTAAGATGGAAAGAAGATATAACAATTTCAAAATTTTGACATCTCAAAAACTACTGAATATTTTGACGTAATATTTGCTGGAAATGTTTCTTTTTATGTGTAGACAAGAAGACTATATACAGGAGGAACAACTCGAGTATTTCCGATGGTCCCGATTTTAACGTACGGCTGGGCGTACTACCCCGAGGCGCACTAGTGTTCTGCACATCCCAACACATGCATAACTGTGTATATTTTATATATATTCCATCTGACAGCTGTAACAGCTGCAAGTTTTTATTATCTCCTCCATATTGAATAATAAGTGTAAATATTAAGTGAACTTAATATTTTTAATACAAAAATTTCTAAAAAAAGTGAGAAGTGTATTTAACACTAGTGTTTTTAATTATGATTCGTCTTGATGAAGAGTGTTAATTTAAATAATAAAAGTTGTAATGGGATCTTCATAAACATTTTTTATCTCACAATAAAAAATAGGGCATGTTATATTATAAATTATTATCGCTCCTATTATAATATATAATTTATTATATATTTATTATTGCTGCAATTATATTTATTTCTGTTATAGCATTGTATTTGAGGTTAACCATAACCTCCAAAAGAGGAATTTTTCCAACTAAACTAACTTAACTTAAATTTTAAAAGGGATTTATAAATTATAAAAACTAATGAAGATGAAATCAAGCACAAATATTTCTGAAGATACAAACTCTACATATTTTCAAAATCAACTGTCACAGAACTTGCACATAACCAAGAAAATTGTAAACAAAACAAACACACATTATCTAAAGATACACAGATAGAGTTTATACAGTTATGCATGTGTTGGGATGTGCAAAAGACTAGTGCGCCTCGGGGTAGTACACCCAGTCGTACGTTAAAATCGGGACCACTGCTCTCTATGAACAAGCAGGCGAGTTGGTTCTCCTGTATATAGTCTTCTTGTGTGTAGATTAAAATTCCTAAGTTTCATTGCAATTGGTTTACTTACTCCGAAAAAACTAAAATCTCCCATGGAATCGCACATAACGTAAAGAAAAATTTTAAATAATTGCATAGTTCTAATTTTTTCGTTCCTACAAATAGGGTTCAGTCGTTTTTTAACAAATTAATCTACACTTGACTCTCGGATCTTTTGCATTCAGATCTTTTACACTCTCGATTCTTTTGCAATTTTTCTCCCGCACCTTTTACCTTTTACATTAAATAAATAAATGACTATCAGAGTGTCAAAATATTTATTTCACGATAACTTAGGTTATCTAAAGTAAATTATAGCAGCTCCTCCATTATGTGATTAAAATTACATTAAAATTTTAATTACTACAAATGTAAATATTAAAACTAAAACTGATTACGAATCTAAAGTCAGTTTTTAAAAATTCAAAATGGCAGATCCAATATGAGGGACAAAAATTAAATAAATTTGCTTTAAAATTGTCTCCCGGGGTTTTTGGGGTCGCTGATTACGAATCTAAAGTCAGTTTTTAAAAATTCAAAATAGTGGATCCATAAATCCATATGGCAGACATAAAAAGTTACGAATTTGGAAACACCCTCCTCTTTTTTAACACGGGCTTGGGACCGGCAATGGCAGAGTTTCATCTTTTTTCTAATAATGTTTTTGTTTTTTTAAATGTTTTTAATTTTTTTTAAATTTTTTAATACATTATTAATTTTGTTTTTTAAGGGGTTACATCTGGTTGGAGGCCTAAAAAATAGTCTTTTTTCAAATTTTTTTTCTGATCAGGTTTTCGAATGAACATAAACAAATACTATATAGATCAACTAAGCAACCCTTCAAGTATATGAAAAAAATTGTTTATTGACATAACTAAACAAAATGGCGGTATTCGGTCGATAAAGCCCTAAGCACAACTGAGTCGGGTGCGGGAGACGACTTCGGGATATGGGCTTCCTAACCTCAAAATGTATGTAAATCTTACATATCCCGAAACCGTCTCCCGAAACCGAACCGTTGTGCTTAGGCCTTAAATATAACGTGATATTTAAAAATATGGCTCCGCTGCACGCAGTAGAAGTCTCCTGGACCATCATCTGCAAGCATAAAAAATTTGTTTTCATAAACTAGACGAGTTTATCTAGAGAAGTACACACGATTATAATTTTATAAGAAAAAAAAACCCTCACAGCACCGGGATATTCAGGATATCCCAGAGACGTCCTGGGGATATCGATTTGTTTTCGGAAGTTTGGATATCTCTGGGATATCCTAGGGACGTCCATGGATATCCAGAGGATAATCCAGGGATATCCAAACTTCCGAAAACAAATCGATATCCCCAGGACGTCTCTGGGATATCCTGAATATCCCGGTGCTGTGTGGGAAAAATCGCTATTTAAATATCTCTAAAAAAAAATTTTTTTATCCACTGTAAAAATCGTGTGTACTTCTTTAGATAATCTAATTAAGAAGTTACAGTTAAAATTTCAAGTCATTTGGATAAAAACTCTTTGAGTTCTACTGCGTGCAGATTTCAAAAATGTGGTTTCTAGAAAATCGCAGTTAAAGTTTAAGAACACTACAACTTTTTGAAATCATGATAATGAGATCTACAATAATTTTCTACCTTTACTCTGCTATCCCAGCACCATACAATTGCCCTTCCAAATTAGAATTTTGGTCCTCTTGTTCCTTTCTCGACGAAGTAATGCTGCGTCTCGTCATTTTCTCGACTTCTGAAATCGAGTGTTCAGCGGCCTTAATGCTATTTGCGTCCGATTTCATACAAAAGTCGAGTAAAAAACGCCCAACTGTTATGCCCAGTGCATCGTAGATGGAAAATAAACCGGATAATCCCTCGTTGAAAGTGATGGTGGAGATATCAGTCGCTATATCGAGTATTTTCTTTCCGTTTGACATCGATTTTGGAGCGATAGCCCATACAACTGAGTTAACAGACTCATTTTGATTTTGAGTGTATCCGCCCAAGCAACGAGAGAGAAGATCGTCGGAGCTCAAGTCTTTGTATATGGGCTTGATAGCTTCAAAGACATCCTTATGCATAATAGGCTTATGCTGATAAGAGAAAAAAGTACCTAGCGCTTTGCTCTTTTGCCAAGAGCACCAAGAATCGACTCCGACTGGACACTTTTCGTGCTGCGGTTGTTCGTCTGTAGATATTTTGTGATAGAGGGTTGCCCATATATCATTTCTCATATTCTCAACAGATTCAGTATTGCGTCTAATAGCAAGTCCATAAAAAATAGTAAGTTCATCAATGAGCTTACCCGTCAATTTACCTTGGCCCCCGAGACCTTTGGTATTTTTTTTACGTTATCAAGGCAAGTTTTGAAGTATATTCTTGGCGGTCGATAAGTTATGAGCATATATATGACCCCGAGATTCAAAAAATGCCGCGTCAACGATATACTCGAAATTCGCTCTTTTAAGATCTCAAAGTTGCTCTACAAAAACCAATTTTTAGAGCATTTTTGAGGTCTTTTCATGCTCGGCCGTTATTGATTATTAATCTAGGAATGTTTTGACGCAATTTGAGCCAATAAAAAAAAATGCAAAAAAAAAATTCCAACCAGATGTAACCCCTTAAAAATATTTCGCCATTTAAAAATTTTGTAAGAATGATTCCAGATTTGTATTTACACACCCCGCAAACTTCCAAGAAGCAGCATTCAGTCCTATATTGTCAATTTTTAATTTTTGACTATCATATTGTATTCATTATTTTAAAGTTAGAAAAACTGACTTCAGATTCGTAATAAGTGCCTTAGAGAAAATCTAAGCGGTAGTTTTCAAACAAATTTGATAGATTTTTTATTTCCTCGTCCAAAATATTGAATCTTCCATTTTTAATTTTAATAAACTGACTTCAGATTAAGAATCAGCGACTTCATAAACCTCCGAATGCCAACTTTTAAGCAAATTTGTTTCATTTTTAAATTTTGTCCGCCATATTGGATCCGCCATTTTGAATTTTGAAAAACTGACTCCAGATTTGTAATCAGCGATCCTAAAAACCACCAAAAGACTACTTTTATGTAAATTTGATTAATTTTGTAATCTATCGTCCGCGATATTGAATCTGCCATTCTGAATTTTGAAAAACTGACTTCAGATTCGTAATCAGCGACTTTAATAACCCCCAAGAGACAATTTTCAAGCAAATTTGTTTAATTTTTAAATTTTGTTTGCCATATTCGATCCGCCATTTTGAATTTTGAAAAACTGATTCCTGATTCGTAATCAGCGACCCCAAAAACCCCCGAGTGACAACTTTCAAGTAAATTTGATTAATTTTTTACTTTATCGTACACCTTATTGACTCCGCCATTTTGAATTTTCAAAATTTTGAAAATCTGATTCCAGATTCGTAATCAGCGACCCCGAAAACCATAGGTACTATACCTATTGTAGATATTTTTTAATTGCCCTAATTATAGGACTGAAAGGGTTATTTTAAGTCTGAATTTCAAAATTTAAAATGGCGGATCTAATATTGCGGCCAATTTTTTAAATAACTTAACGGATTTGATTTAAATTTGTTACTAGAGGGTTCTCCAGATCGCTAATTGCAAGGATGTTTTTTCTGTATGTTAAAATGAAATAAAAAGTTTTTCCAACAAGTATACTGCTATACTCCTGGGGCTTGTTTTTTGAAATAATGCTTGTTTTAGGAGGTAAAAAGTGTTAATAATTTTAGTTTCTTTATTCTAGACCCTTAATTAATTAATACTTAAACAGTATAGTATAGTATTGTTTCACTTTTAGAATAGTTTGAAGAACATTCTGTGTAAATTTCGTGGAAAAATATTTATATATAACGAAGTATTCACGAGTTGAAGTCAAAAATAAATTAAAATTTCTTAACTTGAAAAATCATTTTTTTGTAATTTACTTAAAAACTAAAAAATACATAAAATTTTTTCATTTTGAAAACAGGTGTGCCTTGAAATTCTGTGCAGGAAAAAATATATTAAAATTGATTTTGAACAACTTTTAAATTTCATTATAAGGGTCCAACTGACTGGTCGTGTGTTCGCGTGTGTGCCCTTTTAAAATCCAGAGCCTCATACATATATATTAAAATAAAGAGAAAGAGCCTCTTGTGTGTACGAGCCTATCTGGTGATAATAAGAAAAAAAGTGTTCAGTATCTGGATTGTTTTGTGCGATGTGACAGCCAGTCATTCCTATTAATGAATTTATCTACCAGTTATTGTTAGACCTTCAGATATACAGACAATTTACCGCACCACAGTAAATTAAAATTCTTAATAAACAGAATTATATAAAAATTGAAAAATACTTTTATAGTATAGAGTTTAAAATGGCTTTAATTGTACCAAAATTAAATGACGTCCGCGTCAAAGCACTGCAAAGTTTTACTGAAAAATTTGGAGAGAATGCTAATATTTGCGTCTGCGCACCTGGCAGAGTTAATTTAATCGGTGAACACACTGATTATAATGATGGATTTGTTTTGCCGATGGTAAATATATTTTATTTCAATAATATTTATTGTTATGTTTTTAAGGGATAATTTATAACATTTATTAGATCTTTACATATTTCTAATAATTTACGATAAGATTATTAAGTTTTTACATTTAAAAAAAAATTTATCGATACATACATTGTTAAAAATGAAATTTTATTTAAAAAACTTACTAATCTTATCATCAATTATTTCAAATTTTTTCATATTTTTTATTCAAAACTACGGTAAAGTACGTGTGATAATAAAAATTTTCGAAAAAAACGTCATTTGAGTTCTATAGAAAAACAATTAAACTGATTTATTAGTTATTTAGAATATAAATAGTATTAGATAATACGCAACTTTTAATCTCAGTCTGGCTGTTGCATCTAAACTATTATATTTTTTATTGTTTTTTGTCGGACCTTGTGTTTATACTTAGCATTTAAAGTATTATGAATTATTTTATAATTAATTGACAATGGTTTAAATAATTTGTTAAAAAACAAAAATGAGCTGTGCACATGGACAATTAAATGGGGTTTAACATAAGTTTAGTGTATTTCTTCAGACGATTCTCTAGTCAAAAACAAATTATTACAAATGGCAGCTGTCAATAATACTGTCAAACTTTTGGCAATGAGTATTCAAGTATTTTACATTAATTTAAATAAGTTTTAGTATTTTCTAGACTACTGACTAGACTACTGTTTACAAGTAATTTTACATTTATTTTTTTAAATAGAAATATTTAACATTACAAATTAAGTAGCATCATGTCTTTTTGACAGTTGACAGCTGCCAAAAAACTGTCAAACATAGATAACGGTAGCTTATAAGAAATTTTACCTTTATTTTCTTAAACAGAAGTATTATTAAAATCAAACCAAATAACGGATTGTCATTTTGACAGATGACAACTGTCAAAAATGCTGTCAAGCTTTTAAAAACGAGATCTTTTAGAGAATTATGCAATAATCAAATGGCAACATGTCATTTTAACAGTTGACAGCTGTAAATTTATGTATATTTAAATAAAGAAATCGCAAAATATGTGATGGCTGTTTGACATAAAGGGACAACAGGTCATTAACCAAAACTCAACCAACCTAAATAGCAAAATGACATCTAGTTCTTCGGTTTAATCGAAATGCTCCAAAAGATAGTTGGATTATCTGACAAAATGACACTCCGTTATACGGTTTGATCAGATTACAGTTCAAAAAATCCAATCCTAAAAATTCAAGAAAATAAGTCCAAAGTACAAGGCAACCATTTAAATTTTATTAGATTTTTAATTTCTTTGGATTTTTTTACCAGGACAAAAAATCCAAAAAATAAGTCCAAAGTGAAACTATTTTTTTTTTACTTTTTTGGATTTTCTTTACTTTGGATTTTGTGGTTTGGACTTCTTGTTCGGATACCGTTTGATCATAGTAATATAAAGAATACTTCTATTTGAGAAAGTAAATGTAAAATTTCTTAAAAACTATCATTTTCCGTGTTTGACAGTTTTTTGACAGCTGTAAACTGTCAAAAAGACATGTTGCTACTTAGTTTGATCTCAGTAGTCTAGAAAATACTTTAACTTATTTAAATTAATGTAAAATACTGGAATAAAATATTTGAATACTCATTGTCAAAAGTTTGACAGCATTATTGACAGCTGCCATCTGTCACAATTTATTTTTGACTACAGATTCGTGTTTAGCACATCCTAACAGACAACATGACAAATGAATGAAGCATAAACAAAAAAGGTTACAAGTTTCAGGTTCAATTAAATAATATTTCTGGTTGCGTAATTAGGAAAATATTAATAATAGTAAGTTGCAAAATTGTTTCAGAATATTTTTAGCGTTTTTCATACAATTTTTGTTATTTTTAGACACTGTATTAATATAAATTTGATTTGTTCTTTCACTGGAAAATACAACTGTTCTTTTACTGGTCAACATTCTTTCACTGGTAAAATGGACATTTTTCAATATTTGATTAAAATTTGATATTTCATGTTATATTTACAAAATTTGTATCATAGGCTTCAAATTCTTTAGAAATTTTGCTATGCATTGCATATGTTTAAAAGGAAATTCAAGAATGTCAATTAAAAATAAAAAGTATCGAAAGTATACATTTCCTTAAATGTTCTTTCACTGATGCCACTACCCTACTGTTAACTAAAACTTTACTGCTTTCAAATCTATTATAATAAAATAAATTATCATGTATATAAATTTACTTTCTAGGCTCTGTCAATGGTTACTGTTATTGCTGGAAAAGCGACAGGAAATAATATTTGTAAAATAGTCTCCATTTGTGATGCAGTTGGTGACAAAAATGAAATTGAGTTCGATATTAATGACAAGACGAGCCTACAGTCAGGGGATCCTAAATGGGCCACTTATGTCAAAGGTTGCATTGATCAGTTTCCATGTAAGTGTTGTGCGCTTAAGCTTGTATTCTCTTTTTTAAATTTAAAATTGAGGATGATTATATATTACAAAATACAAGGAAATATAGATCTTACAGTTGAGTAATGGCGGATTTTAGGTTAGCATCAGTAACGTAAATTTAAAGTATTTCTTTTTTGTGGCTTTATTTTTTGCGTGTAAAAATCTAAAATAATTAATCAAAAACGAAAATACGTGGCATTAGATATTTAAATGATACCTATATATATAAAGAAGATTTTTATTATAGAAAAAAATTCCTGTGGGAAGTCATGAAAAGATAATTGTTACTGCAATTTTGTAGGTTAGGATGACCAGTTGACCTTAAAAAGTGTTGACAGAAAAGAAACTTTTATTCAAGAAAATAATTCCTGTGAAAATATTAGGAAATTCAACTAGTGCTGAAATGACTTGAATCGACCTGGAAACTTCGTTACTTCCTGTGCATTTTCTTTCTTTTTTATTAAAAGTTAACTTTCCCTAAGACCCTACTAAAAAAATATCGAGGAATTATCACAAAACATCAGACATTCTGATTATTCTTTAGATTTTCTGATGCTTTTTTTTACTCTGATGGTTTGTGATTTTTTAAAATTATTCCTGACACAATTTTATAGTATGATTTTAATGTTTTGTGAGAACTGTTAGCTTTATACTTTACTTCATAAACCAGGTTAACCATATTTAAAGGGTATCTTTTAATATCTTCAAATTAATATTTTTAAAATAAATTTTAGACATTGGGAATCATGAAAATATCAGATTCTATATTTTTAATTATAAACTTCTTTAATTTTTGATGTTAATAATGTTAATAAAATAAAAAAAAATGGAAATTTCTAATATTCTCAAAATTTTTTAAGCGGTACTAGAAGACGCTTAGACGCGCTCGACCAAGGAAGACTATGAAGGTCTCTTCATATCACATTACTTCCTTTTTTTTTACATTTTTTCACATCATTTCTTCTAACATCAATCTATGATTTCCTTTTAAAATCTAAAAATAACCCTGATGATGGCTCTCGATCAGAACCCGAAATGTCGGTGATTTAACAAAATAAATGGAACCAATTTTTGTCATTGAATAGGATATAAAAGGAGATTTTTTTATAGTCTTTCTTTGAAACCTCACTCTAAATACAATACTTTCAATACTTTTTTTTTTACTTTTTTTACTTTTTTTTCCTTTTCAATACTTTTCTTTTTCAATACTTTTTTCTTTTTCATTAACGGATCCTAAAGGTGAAAACCTGATATTGTGACATCATATATTCCGATGTAATATGATCGCTAAACTCCAATGTTAACATATTTATAAATTGGATTTAAATTCATTTAAAATTTCTTTAAAAAAATATCAACAATTAGAGATCCTTTGACTTCAAAGTAATTCGTAACGAAAATTGTTTAGAATTATCAAAGATTTAAAACTCTGTATTACTCTGGGATGTGGTATTTGACATCTAAAGTGGTATAATGCAAAGACTGGTTAAATGAATCTCCCCTACATAATAATATACATAATAATAATTTATATTTTAGTTACAGGAATATTACCAGGGTTTAAAGCAGTCATTGTCTCAACTGTGCCAGTTGGAGCCGGACTTAGTAGTTCAGCAGCATTAGAAGTCGGAACATATACTTTTCTAGAGGCACTTACTGGTTGTTTTACAACAAAATTGGAGGATAAGGTGAGTCAATAGTTTTAGTTTATATTTAAAATTGCACTGATAAAATTTTAGGAAAACTACAGGCTTTTCATGGTCTAAGTTAGAGGTATCTGTCTCAGGAATCTCGACATAAAAAACTGAGAATCTACTCCTGAAGGGTCAGTAGCAGCTCCTCAGGAGTGGATTCTATCCCATTTACGGCGCCCTGAGGCAGAAAGCTCTCGTGGCTACCATGAAAATCCACGATTTTATCCCTAAAATGTTTTCAATTTATAGTAAATTTATGTTAACAGATAAGGTAAATGACCTTTTAATAAAAGTTTTGATCATAAAAAATAGTCGATTTTGACAATGTAAAAAAAAATTTATAGGTGTCATAACATTTTGTTAAAGTTATAGTCAAAAAACTTATTTTATAAAATTGAAAATGCAAAAAAGTATAGTTTAACTTTAAGAAATGGGCTGAAATTCTCTTATTTCATGTCTCCCTTAAATTAAAAAAAATTTAAGCATACAGCTATTTTTGATTCTGAGATATTGAAGCTAATGTAATGTTAGTACACAGACAGACGGAGATTTAAAAAAATGTATTTTGGACTCCTGAGGTCAAATTATATCGAAATATGGCAAAAAACTACAATTAAAAGTTTTTACTAATACAATTCTTTCTTTATGAAGAAGCAATACTACAAATAATATTTCTTATCTTACAGGCTTTAGTCTGTCAAAATGTTGAACATCACTTTGCTGGAGTTCCTTGTGGAATAATGGACCAATTCATATCAGTTATGGGAAAAGAAGGTCATGCTCTTCTTTTAGACTGCAGAAATCTTTCTGTAAAGCATATTCCAATAGAGAATATTGAGGATAACGTTTTCCTAATAACGAATTCAAATTCTCCTCACAAATTGAGTTCGAGTGCTTATTGTGAACGAAGAGATAGTTGTTTTGAAGCATCTAAGTTGCTAGGAAAAAAGAGTCTTAGGGATGCTACATTAGTAGATCTTGAAGGTAACTGTAGTTTTACTTTTTCTAACTTTCATTTAGGTTTAATTTTTTTAATCTTTTTATTTTTAGGGTTCCGTACCCGGTAGGAACCCTATTAAAACGGTTACGGAAAATGACCATGTACCCCCCCCCCTAACGCTCACAGTTTTTCATCTAGAGAGCTAAAAATTGGTACACGTATGTATTTTCACGCGTAGATTGCACGAAAAATATAGCGAACGTGATTGGAGTTAATCTTCATAGAGTTTTCCGCGAAAAACATTAAATTTTGGCCGTTTTTCGCAAAAAAAGGCATGTTGTTTTGATTAGCATCAATGATAATTGAGTTCAACTCACCGTTGTCGTGAATATTAAAGTAAAAGTATCGTGAACAACCTGAACAGATGTAGGTATCCACTTTGTCATGTAATTGAATTCAGAATCAGTATCCTCGTAACATCAATAGAAGTATGTTAAACGGATGAGGTGAATTAACATTAATGATGATCTTTGACGACAGAAATTGATCTGGTAGACACCTTCGAAATGAGTTTCTTTCAATAAATCGTCTATCAGATTTACCAATTCAAGCAGTCGTGTCGCAACTCTAAGCCGCAATTACAAACACGAGGTGTCACAAATTTCATACACCAACCGCTGTAAATTTTCACAATTATTAGAAATTTATTCAATTACAAATATTTATTTCACTTTTACGAATTTATTTCTTACCCCTATTGTGCGTCGTGTAAAATTTAATTAATCGCCCTTTTTAGCGCCACTCGCTGACCTATACGCAGCTAGGTGCTCGTACCAGGGCCTTGACGACACTAATTTCTCAAAATTCAATTTCGCTACATTTCTTTTCTCTTTCCTCACTCTCCCTCCCTTATCCCTGCTTACATACTTCGACAATTCTTTTTACACATCTGTCACACATTTCAACGACTCTTCATAAACATCTCTTACACCATCTTACATATTTCGACGACTCTTTCTACATTTCTCACAAACTGATTATTGTTTTCATTAATCATTGTAGTAGACACACGTAATGAGTAAGCGTTTCGTGTAAAAGATTATTGTCAAAACATATTGGTTCCCGTCGAGAGCAATGAGCAAAGGGCCTACAAGATCCATGGACACTTTATCGAAAGTATCGGCCGGTGTATCTGTGATAACCATCGGTTACCTTGCTTTTACCCATACTAATTTTTGTCGTTGACAACTAATTCAAAATCTAATGAAATTTTTTACATCTCTTTTTAATTCCAACCAAACGAAACGGTTCCTAATTATTCAAAATGTCTTTGTTACCTCTTTGTGTCCGCCTACTAGACTTGTAGGGTATTCGTTTATTAAATCTTTTCGTCTTTCGGGGGGATGAGTTTGGATTTCTCCCGAGCATGCATAAAGTTGAGTCTCCAATGAGAGAAGGTGAGCATCGATGTTTATAGCTATAGGTATACTAAAGTATGCTGTGGTATATATCTATACCTATGAACATCGATGCGCACCTTCACTCATTAGAGACTCAACTTAAAGCAAACGTGATGTTGCTGTTTGAGAATACGTATTGAATAGTAATACGTAATGTGTGAGGGGGCAATTTGTCGAGACTATGTTTTACTAACGAGACCCTGATCGAAGTGATATCAATTTTCTTGACAGCCACCTTCAAGCTACAAATTCCCGAATAAAGATCTTCAGGAAGAAGGTGATCATAGAAGGTATTCTTAACAAAAATTGAGAAAATGTATAATTTCCCAATTTTTTAACGAGCACCTGTCCATTTTTCAGCTTTCTAGATTATATTATAGTGGGGTTGATAAGATCGAGATCAATCAGCAAACATTCTATTCTAGTTTTAAAAGTGAAATCCGCGGACATGATTAGGGGCGATTTCAATGAAGTACAGGGAATCGGTGAATTAACGATAGTCTTATCTAAATCATTTTCGGTGTAACGGAGCTCGTTGGCTTTTTCACGTTATATTACTCTGTCCGCTGAGTACGATTTAAAGGTAAATTTTCAAATATTTAAAAAAGAGTATCCAATATGACATAGTTTTATTTAAATTATCACGTAGTGAAGATGACTAGTCCATTTATAAGAAATATGGTAATATTGAAAGTACAATAAATTCAAATCAAACAATAAAAATATCAAGGTTTTAATTTTTTGAACCATTTCAAATTACTTAATTAATTAATTTTAATGTAATTTTCAATTACTTTTTTGCACTTTTGAATTGTTTTACTTGATTGCTTTGAGTCGGTATTTTTAGCCGCAGTGTTTTTGAATGAGATTCGGCTTGAACTTCTACGTTTTTTCGGGGTCTCATCTTCGCGAATGAAAAACCAACAGTAGTCCGCCATCAGTGATTCATCTCAGAATCCTTTGCTTTGTAGCGATCTTCTATTTCGGCCATATCCTGATTAAAGCGTTCACCTTGTTCATCGCTTTCGGCACCTAGGTTATCAGGGAAGAAATTCAAATGGCTGAACAGAAAATGCATTTTGATGGTCATATTTGCACCTGAAAATTTAACTTTCAATATGTATCTATTAAATTGTAAGAAACTGGAGTTTAATTTCAACTTTCACTTGAATAAATAAACTTGCCGATGGAGCTAAGTTTCTTTTCTTCTTAGCATTTTAAAATTGTCCGTATTGGGATTGACATATTTCGAGATTTCCATGCATTCTAATACGGAAAAACATCAATTTCGAGTTGGAACATAGCCTACTCGCTATGTAAAATCGCGGACCAATTTTATACATTTCTTTTGTACTGATAGTTTGTAACGTTTTTTTAGCCAATTGCATCCATCTTTTAAGCGCATTTGTAAAAAAAAACTAATTAAGCTAGAGATGTGAGGTTTATTGGGATGAAAAGAGAATATTTTTTTTATATAAGAATCACTGAAAAAGTGAAAAAATATTTTTTTGGCCTAAGGACCCTCTTAACCCTTTGAGGACCAAATTTTTTCTTAAAAAATCGCGATTTTTGATTTTTAAGCAAACTTTTCAGGAAGTTATTGAAGTTTTTTATTTGAAGACCAGTGTCTGTCATACGCAATTTTTCAAACTATGTGAAAATTATTGTTTCAATATTCAGTTTTGAAAATTAGGAAATTTATGCACGAGTTAATAAAAAAATGTTCATGTTGCCTGAAAGCAACACTGGTCCTCAAAGGGTTAACTTATCAGGTAACTTTTATATGATTTTTGGACGATGAACGACGAATGAAACGAAGGAAGCAATTTAATATAATAAGAAAAGTAAGGAGTTCGCGATATGCTTTCGATGACGACACAAGTGTGTTATACATTCTTCTAATTTTATAATAAAGTTTTGTAACTTGATGATTTCCTTTTATTTTTTATGTATTGTTTATTTGACTGTTGTTTCACTGCAGTTCCTTATTTTTGGATATAACAATAATTATTGTCTTTTGGTTTTTAACATTCTAGTATTGAAATCAAAAAATTGTCCAGAAGTAATGATCAAGAGAGCTCGCCATGTAATTACTGAAATTCAAAGATGCTTGGAAGCTGCTGTTGCTCTGGAAAATGGAGATTTAATGAAATTTGGAAGATTGATGAATGAAAGTCACAACTCCTTAAAGGATGACTATGAAGTTTCTTCGCCGGAACTTGATATCTTAGTATCTGCTGCAAGAGAAGTTGAGGGAGTTGTGGGAAGTCGTTTAACTGGAGCAGGCTTTGGAGGCTGCACTGTTACGCTTTTGAGAAAAGATGCTGTTGAAAAAGCTATTAAACATATTAAAAAGAAGTAATTATTTGTCATATAAAAAATTAGTAATCATGTTATTCACAACTATATTATAAACATTATACTTTTTTTTAATTACAGTGCCCCGAATGGGACTTCACATTATTTCAAATTTTTGAAAAAGGGGTTGACACCTCTAAAAAATATTGTTTTTGACAATTGAGCCTCCCAATTCTATAATTCGATCGACGCGACAATGCTACTCGACTGGCATTTGCGCATGCATTCGAGCGTCGGGCGAGTTATAGAATTGGAAGGCTTAATTTTTGATAAATTGTATAATTTAGCGAAAATCAATTTTTTAAGTCGTTTGTTTTTTGCATCTTTACATAAAAGAAGTAAGATGAAACTATAAAATTCAATTGTTTTCATTGTTATTTTGACGATTTTCTCGACTTTGACAAGAATTTGTCGATCGAGACTCGGTGTGCTTCTAAGGGTAAAAGATTTGTCTTGATGTCAGTTATGCTTTCTTTAGTATTAATCGAGCATTAATCCATATAACGTTAACTTTTCTTTCATCATCACATTGCACCATGGGTGCAGTCCCATTGCGGTAGAATAGTTGAACAGTTTGACTAATTAGATGACTGGATTTTTTTAACACTTTTTCAGATTGGTCAAATCTATTATTCTACTATTCTACCAGCATGGTACTGCACTCTTACTGCCCGCGTGCTTGCCCCCTCTCTAGCCATTACTAAAATAATGTTGACTATAAATTTTAGTAATGGATATGTATATCAATTTTTCAAAAATAACAGTAGACCTTTCAGAATGAAGTATTATCATTTAACTAATCGATAATAATGAATGTAATTTAAAAATACTAATATTAATATATGTTGTAGGTATAAAAAAGCAACATTCTACATTTCGAAACCATCAGCAGGTGCTAGACAATTAGATGCGAAGTAGAAGAGAAGTTTATTCCGCTCATATAAATTTTACATCAAACATATATTTATATTTTTTACTGGATTCACTACCACCAAGGACTGGCATTCCAATGAAAGTAAAATCTTGTAAGGTTTCGGAGACGAAATCCAATACACCCTAATCAGAAATTAAATATGTTTTTAATTTGACCATTTATAATTAAATAAATACGAATAAATAATAAAAATTATCATGTATAAAAATATTTTTAAATACAGTTATATAAATCTTATTAAGTTTAAAAAATAAATTTTGTAATCAATGATATCATTTAATGATAATAAAGTTTTTTCAGATATTTAGATAAAATTATTTAAACTCTTCTGAAAGGTTAAGTAATTATATTTACATGCCTTGTCAATGTACACGTTAACAGAAGCTTCTTGAATCCAACGTGGCATCATAATTTTGCAACAAATAAATTTTGATGTTAAAGATTCTTCACGCGGTTAAGAACTTGATTTGATTTAATTCCGTTCCTCTGATTATCCCCCAACTTTTGACAATCGGAATACGTCTGTTTTTGAATTGTGACAGTCGCTTTGATAAAATCCCATATGCTTGGATGTGTACCAGAATTTTGCAATTGCGAAGAATACAATTCAAATACTCAGAAGTCCGTTTCAATTCAGGATAGACTAAAAATTTTCAAGGTGTGACTGTTGTTATCCATTCTCGGTTAAATGTTATTATAAAAATCATTAACGACTGAAAGGCGTCGTCAGATCGATTATTCTTCATTTTATCAAAGAAATTTTCAATTTCCACTTTCGGTAAGAACGCCAACGCCAAACTTTGATAAATAAATCTTTTGATTTCACTCTCTTCATTTGATAGTAGATAGTTGTCCAACTTTAAAAAGACAATCATTTTACAGGTTTCCTTATTAAAATGATAGAAACTCACTGTAAACGATTGCAGCAAGAAAGATCGTTCGTATTGCTGTTCACTAAATTCAGAAGATGGAATGATTTTCTTTTATGGATCGATATAAAAATCAAATCTATTTGTAGAAAATAATATTTTCGCAAATTCAACGTCGACCAATATAACAACTTTAGTGAAATCTTCTCCTTCAACTATTGATACGTTTATGTGTCAATTGTCATAATCCAAAAGGAATCGCCAATTATTTGATTAGAGAATCTCAGCAAAAGATGTAAGATTATTTAGAGTTTCTGGCATGTTCATGTTACGCCAGCGTAACATATATATAACGTTGATTTTAAATAATCACTTTATAAAAACCGAATTAAAGTTTCGCCGAAACTTATTCAGTTACATAATTCTTAAATAATTATTCTAAATTAAATGCGGTAGTGAGAATCGAACTCAACATTTTACTTCATTATGTTTTTGAATTGTAAAGAATCAATATAATACAGGAATGTTAAGTTGTATAAAAATCATATTGTTAATCTAAAGAGAATTCGTTCTGGTTGATTTACGTTATAAATTTATTTATTGGTATTTATTTATCAACCGAGCGAAAATGTTTAACAATGGATATTATTCGGCACAAATCTACTGCCAACTGGCAACCACCAGTCATAGATGTTGGGCCTGTTATCATGCTGCTGGGGCAAACCTAAAAATAAAACCACTAACATTTTTAATTAAAACAATTTATTGTGTAAAAGTACTCAATTTAAACTACAAATTCCGATAAAAAATTTGTAAAAACATTTAAAAATGGAGGCAAATTCAGTGTGCAAAAATAAAAGAAGTGATTTATAAAGAAAATAATATTCGTGTGCATACAAATAATTTTCTTTATTCAATTGTTTTATGTGTGTGTGTTAAACACACTAACAAACTTGTCTCTCTCCTCTGTGTGCGGTACTCACGCACTATTATTTCAATATAATAGTTAACTTCGTGGGTATAAAATATTTAGCTCGGTAAAAACCTAGCTCTGGAAAGTTCTACGTTTTGTTTCATCATCGTGATTCGAGTAGTTTACCTACCTGTGCGCCAGGAAAGTTTCCTAAAAAGGGTCATCGATGGTGTATTATAAATTCGAAGTGTGGAATTTATAATTCGGCAACCGAAAATACGGAAGTTGCCATTTTTGTATCGATTAATGGGTAGAACCCGTAAGTTAAGGTAAACATCGTTACACATATTACCATGCATCATTTAGAAGGGCATTCGCTCTGCAGCATTTTCGTGAAAATTTTGAATATTCTCTTATAACCCTCTGAGTCAGCCACTTTTTAATCAAATGAATTTTCGGTCAAGAATTGTTTCTGTGATTGATTTTTAGAAAAGTAGTAAAAATGTTTAATTGTTAGTAGCAATAGCAAAATAAAAAATTTAATTTAAGTTTTATATGTTACGTTTTAGAAGTTCTTACTCATTTGCATTAAATAACTAATTATTATTATTTAATAATTGAATTTCCTTGAATCAATAAAATGAACTTCAGTGGCATTATAGAGAGATTGTCTGCGCGCTCGTCGATTTGTTACATATAGCTACTCAATTACATTGTTAAATGTTTTTTAAATGATCAACAAACTAAATATTTAAGAGAAATAAATAAATTGTTTCAACTATTATTATATTGTTTGAGTAAAAACATTCGTAAGGTGAAATTAGATATTTTATTTGACCTAATTAAAATTTATTTGGTTTGTTACATGTTTTGTTATTTGAGATAAGCAGACGTCCTCCAAACACATTTTATAATAACTCCCTTATGAAATTAAATTCCTGTAAGAACATTATTAAAAAAAACTTTTATAAAATTAATTTGTTTGTCATTCTTATACCCATGGTCTATAGCTAAAAACAACTCTCATGGAAGTAAGACCTTAATCACCAATTTTTAAAATTCTTAATTCTATTCAAACAGTTTAATGAACTCTGTAGGAGAAAGGCATAACAGCATAATTACTTTTGCACCTTTGCGATTATGCTAGTTAAGTTTATAAACATATGCAACTTTGGTCCTTTTTGATTTATTATAATTTTAAAAACCGCCTCGTCGCCTTACCTTTTAACATTACTCTGGTCGCGTAACTTTTTTTGTGTTCATTTTATAAATACAGTGCAATGCAGACAATTATACAAATCATGTTTTCTTGTAAAAATAATAAATATATCAGTTGTACCTTTCTTTTACAGTATTTCAAGTAAAGAGAATCTTATTTTAGAGAATTCTCATTTTTCGTAGAAAAAGTTGTGCCAGAAAAAAGTAAATACATTAATTTCTATTTGTCTTATATCTCTCTTTTATATCTTCTACTGTTGTGTTTTATAAATACATTTTATTGACTTTACTTTATTAATTTATGCTTAATTATCAAATACCTTACGTTAAGAATAATATTTCATGAAATATACTAAATGATTCGAGGCTTAATATGGTAATGCGGTCTGGATCTTATTGTATCAACTAAAATTTAACCATTCAAAGCCAAAATAGAAAATTCTATAATGCTTAATACTCAATAATCGGTATAATATAAGTCATTTCGACAGGTCCTTTTTGACACAATTACAGATTAATACATATTTCACTATATCTGGCAATAATATTAAAGTAAAATTCACAATTATTTGTTGGAATTTTCTTTATAAAAATTTTATTTATTCAGCCTTTGTTTTTGGGGATTCATGAAATTGAATACCGTCATTAGTAACTTTTTTAAATTTACGTAATTCAGATCTTTTCGTGTAATTTATTACGTAAAAAGAACCAAAAAGATAGATAAAGAAAGCGGCGTTGACAGTAAGAAGAAATGATAAAACTTTAGGATAATTGCAGTCTGTGAAAAGAACTTGTCCATTATGAATGAGGATGATTGAAAATTGCACTAACTGCAGAGATGTTAAATATCTTTTCCACCAGAGATATTTTTGGATCTCAGGACCAAAAGCAGAGAGCATGTAATACGTGTACATGATGACGTGAATAAAGGAATTGATGACACCGAGAAGAGTTGACTGACCCCCTGGTACGTATCGAACACCAATCCAAGCACAAACTGGCATCATAGCATGATGATACACATGTAGAAAAGAAATTTGACGCTGTTTCTTTCTAAATACGAAGAAAACGGTGTCCAAAAGTTCTATCAATTTACAGATAAAATATAAGTAGACTCCTCTTGCCATCTGAAAATCAAACAAATATTATGTACATTAAAAGAATCAGCAAATAAAATTTTTTTCTGGGTTAAAAAATGGGACACCGTCCAACACGATGTTTACTCATAAAAGAACGATGCTGAAAAAGGTTCAAATTCTGCCCAGAAGGGCAGAAAAAAAGAGTATTTTTTAATAGCTTTTACCATGCTGAATCCGAAAATGACCATTAACAAGTTGCATACCTTGGGGAAAGGGTTGAAAAACTACCCCTAAGTCAGATATGTCATTAAAACCTGAAAATTTAAAATTAACATACAATTTTGTAGAATAGCGGACATTCACTCACCATTTAAATTACCTTTAAAAAATATCAACAGAAATAATAAAAAACAATTGCACTCTACAAAATAAAAAAACTACCCCCTCTGAGTCCTCTCAAATTCGAAAATTACTAAAATAATTTGAAGTATAAGATAATGCTACTTACTTTCAAATCATTATTTTCTACTTGTCCCAGACTTTTTCAGCGACATCCAACACATAACAAAGCAACCCTCTAACATGTTAAAAAACGACCCCCGCATCGCCCCTTAAAATCCAAAGCTTCATAAAAGCGTTAAATATCAAAAAATTAAATCTATTATTTTGCTGATCACTTTTTTAATTAAAGCAGTATTTTTCCAAGTATTATAAAACCTTAAAAGAAACTACCCTTTTTTCATCCCTTATACATAAAAAAACTTAAAGATCCTAAAATAGTTACTGATTATCCACACTCATCGGTAAAATAATTGGAATATCCAATCAATGAAGATAAGATACGCTCTCACCAACCAGTTAAGGAAGGATCATTGAAACATCTAATCACTAAAGATAAGGTGAACTGATAGCAACCAATTAAGGTAGGATCATTGGAATATCCGATCATTGAAAATAAGATGTTCTCTCACCAACTAGTTAAGATAGAATCAATAAAATACCTAATCACTGAAGATAAGATGAGGTGACACTAACTAGTTAAGGTAGGATGATTGGAGTATCCAATCGGTGAAGAAAAGATGAAGTGCCACAGACCAGTTATAGTAGGATAATTGGAATATCCAATCAATGAATAAATCATTTATTGGATATTCCAATAATCCAACCATAACAGGTTTGTGGCACTTTATCTTTTCTTCATCGATTGGATATTCCAATCATCCTTCATTAACTGGTTGGTGGCACCTCATCTTATCTTCAGTGATTAGATATTTCATTGTTCCTACCTTAACCCATTAAGGACCAGACGGACGAAAAATTTCAATTGACTTTGAGGACCTTGCTGTTTATTAAAATGCATAAAAAAATTGGCGCATACCATTTTTAATGTAAAATTTACTCTTGTTTCAGATTCTGCTGTTAAAATTTGTTTATACCAAATTGTTCAAAAAGTTATAAACAATTTTTTACAAAAAAACATGATTTTTCGAGACAAAAATTTCATTTCAGGCGTATTTTTATCGGAAAAAAGCAGGTAGATACTCTGAAAAGCTCAAAATATCGCGTCCATGGACCCTCAGCTACAAAACCCTGAAGCGACCAATTTTTTTTCAAAATGGCGGACGCTAATATGGCGGTTAAAACTTAAAAAATGGCTCACAAATGAAACATAGTGCTCCAACTTTTTCAAGTCACTGAAATCACCTGAAACTCGTTACTCGTTATGAAGTTGACGGCGAAAAATTTCTATGTGGCTGACGCCCAGTTATCGGTTTAAGGTAATTTCTGTAGTTTAAGAAATTTTTTTTTGTAGTTATTAAGATTAAATAAATCATTATGAAACCTATTTTTGTTCAAAATACACGGAAAGAAAAAGTCCGTCAATCATTAATAGACTAGTATATTACTTTGAGACGGGACACAAAATCATTGAATGGATAACATACTTTGAGTCACAATCAGTGACGAGTTGCTTGCTAAAATTTAGAAAACTGTCATCAATATATAAAACTCGTTCACTAAAATTTAGAAAACTGTCTATTAAATTTCCTATGACTATCAAAAGCATTCAAAAAATTCAACTTCTTTCAGAATTATCCCTAATTTTAGACACTATTTGGTACAGAATGAACACATTTTTTTCGTTGCACAGTTCTGATATTTTATTTACACTCTTAGACGCTTTAGACCAACACATTTTCGCACTTATAATAACTACACGTAGAAACGCACACTTATAACACTTTAAGTTTAGAAGCGAACTGTTCTTATATACCAAATAACAAAATTTTTCACAACTTGTGAGAAATGATTTTGCACTAATAACTACTTTTTAATTAGCGAGAAATATAAAAGAAAATATATTTTCATCGAGGTCAATTTCTAGACGCAATTCAACTGCAAATTATTAGTTAAGTTAAATATTCACATTACACATAATAGTATATAGGGATATGTATAGCAGACAGCAAAAACACATGGACTATAGAGAAACCGGAAGAAATGCGCATCGGTACACTGCGCAACAATGCGCTAGTGAAGAGCGCCGATTTAGAATACGAGTCAACTAACGTTTCACAAACTTTCACTAATGATTCGTAAACATTCAAACAGCCATTGATAACAATTCAGCATTAAATCTAAAACAATTGGTCACATACTGGCATTCTAATCAATCCATGACTCGTTTTCAATCGTTAAGTAAAGTTAAGTAACCATCAACGGAAAAAGAGTCCCGTCTCAAAGTAATATACTAATCCATTAATGGTTGACGGACTTTTTCTTTCCGTGTAGATGTACTGAGTTACATAAGATAATTTTTATAAAAGATAATATCCTATTCCAGCTTAAAGAACACACTGTTAAGTCCCCGGGTGTCGCACACCCAGTGTGCGGTTTAAGGATGGATTCGTAAGTGTGCGCTTTCAGGGTGAAAATGTCAAATTTGATCAAAACTTGTCACTCGAGGGTTTTTGGGGTCACTGATTATAAATTCGGTGTTAGTTCTTCAAAATTTAAAATGACAGTTTCAATATGGCAGAATTTTTTAAAAATTATCCTGATTGATCTAAAACTGTTTGTCGCAGATTTGGAAACTGACATTATATTCGTAATCAACGACGTCGATAACCCTGAAGTGACGAATTTTAAGTGAAATAGACGACATTAAAATGTTTCGTCCGCCATATTGGATCCGCCACCTTAAAGTTCAAAAAACTGACATAAGATTCGTAATCAGCGACCTTGAAAACCTACAAGAAAAAAGTTTTAGGTTAATTGGAACACCAAAAACCCCCGAGTGACGAGTTTTGAGAAAATTCGAAGAGTTTTTAAATTTGCGCCCACCATATTGAATCCTCTATTTCACATTTTCGAAAACTGACATCATATTCGTAACCAGTGACCCCAAGAACCCCCGAGTAGAGTTTTAGATGAATACAATTAATTTTTCAAAACTCGTCCGCCATATTGGATCCGCTATTTTAAATTTTTGAAAACTAGCATCATATTCGTAAACAGCGACCCCAAGAACCCCCGAGTAATTAGTTTCAGGCGATTTTAGTGACTTGAAAAAGTTGGAGCACTATGTTTCATATGTGAGCCATTTTTTTAGTTTTAGACGCCATTTTGAAAAAAATTAGTCGCTTTAGGGTTTTGTATCTGAGGGTCCGTGGACGCGCTATTTTGAGCTTTTAAGAGTATCTACCTTCTTTTTTCCGGTGAAAATACGTCTGTAATGAAATTATTTTCTTGAAAAATCTTGTTTTGTTGTAAAAAATTGTATATAACTTTTTAACAATTTGGTATAAACAAATTTTAGCAACAGAATCTAAAAGAAGAGTAAATTTCACATTAAAAATGGTATGTGCTAATTTTTTATATGCATTTTAATGAAAAACGAGGTCCTCAAAGTCAATTGAAATTTTTCGTCCGTCTGGTCTTTAATGGGTTAACTGGTTGGTGAGAGCACATCTTATCTTCAATGATTGGATATTCCAATGAACCCACCTTAATTGGTTGTTGACACCTTATCTCATCTTCACTGATAGGATATTCCAATGATCCTACCTTAACTGGTTGAAGTGAGCGTATCTTATCTTCATTGATTGGATATTCCAATCATTTTACCACTGACTGTAGATAATCAATAACTATTTTAGGATCTTTAAGTCTTTTTATGTATAAAGGATAAAAAGAAGGGTAGTTTCTTTTAAGGTTTTATAATACTTGGAAAAATATTGCTTTAATTAAAAAAGTGATCAGAAAAGTAATAGATTTAATTTTTTGATATTTAAGGCTTTCATGGAGCTTCGGATTTTAAGGGATGATGGGGGTTGGTTTTTTGACATGCTAGAGGGTTGCTTTGTTATATGTTGGATGTCGCTGAAAAAGTATGGGACAAGTAGAAAATAATGACTTGAAATTAAGTACCTAGCATTATCTTACACTTCAAATTATTTGAGTAATTTTCAAATTTGAGGGGACTCAGAGGGTAGTTTTTTATTTTGTAGAGTGCAATTGTTTTTTATTATTTCTATTGATATTATTTAAAGAAAATTTAAATACTGAGTGAAAGTCCGCGTTTTTACAAAAACTATATGTAATTTTAATTTTTCGGGTTTTAATGACATATATGACTTAGGGGTAGTTTTTTAACCCTTTTACTTTCCCCTTCTGGGTAGAATTTGACCCTTTTTCAGCATCGTTCTTTGATATATTAACTTCAATATTCCACTTTAAAAAATTTTCTTTGATAATGTTAATTAATATCTTAACAATGTCTTAAAAAAGATAATCTTAAGATGTCTTAAAAGCAGACTTAACGGCGTCTTAATGAGAATATTTAACACGTTCTCAATATGTCCTGAAAATGTCCTAAGTGTATACCCCAAGGACATGAAAAGTTAACCTGGACGTATAACACCACACTGTGAAACGCGTGACTGACCCGTGCGTTGGTTCTGATGCAAGGAATGTAGTGTTGCCAACTAATTTAGATTTAGAAAGTAATAAACTAATTATGAACTTTGTAAATATTCTATGGCGAGAGCTGAACAAGCCATGTTTTTACTAATAAATAACTATTTTTTTAGCAATGTAGAGTAAGCTTTAGCAGTTGGAAACACTACATTCCTAAATTCCTTGCGCAGAACTAAAGCGCTGTATGTATGAACTAAATGCTGTATCTACATGGCAAAGAAGACGCAACACAAACCCATCTGAGTTTGGTACGTAAGACGTATGCGGAATATTAAAGTTCCGCAAGCAACCGTCTTAAAGAAACAGTTGCGCCAATGTTTCCTGTAACCGCTTTGTCAACGCACAATAAAGACGATTGCGGGAACTTAGCTGCATTCGTCTTACGTACCCGACTCAGTTGCACTTAGGCCTTTACGTTTGCGAACGGAATACTTAATTAATAAAAAAAAACTCTTACCCTCATCGCTTTGGGATTATTAGAATAATCGACTGGTTGACAGCGAAAGCTGTAATCATTCCACCATCCAGCCATAAGTCCTTCATAAACAAGGTAAATACTTAGAAGAACTTGAATAAAGTTATATACAATTAATGTATTCCTCAAAGTATACGGTTTTCTATCTCTCATGTACCTCGGACCAGCTGAGGTGCTAAAGTAGATGTAAGAGACAACTATCATCAATAGAGGTCCTGGGCCTGTTACCAAAAACCAATCTTTTGTTCTAGGATCTGCAAAAAAAATTTGGACAATTATGACAAATTACCAACTTTACTGATCAACTGACAACTATGAAATGACAGTCAAACTCATAATAAAACTGTGTATCATACAATAATTCTCTAATGTATTTACTTCTCTTAATTGATAACTATTACAAACCGATGATAGTATACCTATATATTTTATTTGTTTATACACCCGTCTTAAGCTTATCTAGCTATTCAAGTGTTTACATTTGATACATTTTCTCTTACAATATTTTCTATACATAATACTAAATTTTGCCTGGACCACCCGTCTAATGTATTTTCTCGCCAGAGGAGAGGAAAACTGTAGAAAACTTCTCCTGAATACAACCGGTTTATCGACAACCGACTTCTAATGGTGTATACTGTACAATAGTCGACAGTGTACATCATTATACCTCGATATAATCGAACAATTAAGAAAAATGCATTTCAAGATTATACTACAAAATTATTCTCAAACACGGAAGGGGATAAAATAAAATTATATTAATGTATTGTGTTGTGTGGGTAGCTAGTATGTAAAGATATAAAGGCTTTCGCTGAAATATGTATAAACCTACATATCAATGAGATTACGACATTAAAATTATGACAAAATGTTGCAAAAACAAAAATTATAAATTAAATAGTTACCATTTTTATTGTATATGAGATCACGCCAATATTCAACGACAGACATCATTTTGTTTAATTTGATCCTCCTCTTGCAAAATTTGCTAAAACGAAAAATAATCATTATTGTGCATCAAAAGATATAGTAAGATGTTGATCAAAAATAATTTTATTTTACTTTATATTCATATGTATATACAATGTGATCTTTGCTCCCCTAATATAATCCCCCTAATCTATCCATTATGTTTAAAAAAAACATCTTTATCCTAGGTAGTAAAAATCGCTAAAATGGCAATTCGTGTTTTCCAAATATTTGTTTGGATAGACTGATGATCCAAATAATAAATTCAATCAATTTCATTTTTTCTTTGAATATGATAATTCAGCAACTCATTGGGACTATTTTTCTCAAGTAATTGATAGCCTGGTCTGTGAGACCATTCTCAAATTAAGCGAAGTCCACTTTGAAGATGCGGATAGAAATAGATTGTCTTCATCAAGTAGCTTTTTACATTTTTCTTTCACTTTCCTTGCTGCCGGGAACGCAGTCATATTTGGCGTCTAAGCTAAGTTTTTTTTATAAAAGAATGTTTGAATAACTACGATTGTCAAATATTTGTTACCAGAATTTTTAATGGTACAGTTTAAATTTTTAAAATACTACAAGTGATCACTTTAAAATGTTTTATATAACTACTTTGACAAAAAAATATTTTGTTGTAGTCGGAAAATGCCACTATTTAAGGTAACAAATTTTAGAGGCATGAAAAGGAACTTAGCTGTCGGTTCTATTCTTGAAGAGTTCTTCTATTCATGTCAGATATTAAAACTCCCTTCAAATGTTACAAAAAGGTAAATACATGGATTATTACAAAGTTTCAAATTACTCATAAGCACAAATGTAGGAAGAATGTGTTGTAAATTCTTAATATTACTTTTTTTTACTGATATTAATAAAAATGTTTTCACAACTGTAAACTTTTTGATAAGTTGCGTGCGAACTAGGAAGAGTCAAGTTTTTAATACAATGTTTTTTAATACTATTGTATTTTGCAGAAAAACAAACCAACAGCATTTCAACTTCTTCTGTAAATTCGAGAGTCAGTACCATTGTTCCTTTGGGGTCAGCGTCTATGGCAGACTACATGAAAAATAGCATCAAAGATTCTACATTAAAAACTGCCGAACATGTAGCTAGACATGTTCGGCTAGACATGTTCGTAATTAATAAATTCCCTAGGGGTTTTGCCTGTAAAACCTGGGATAATATGTCCGCTGACAACAAGTGTACATATTCTAATATGGTGCTAATATTCTGAAAATAATGGGATGCTGTATATTATGGAAGATAAAGATATAAGAAAAAGAAAAAAAATTGCACATCATGAAAATAAAGAAGCTGAAGATAATCGATTGGCAAATAGCAAAACTAAAACTAAATCATTAAAAAGGTTAAAACTAGAACAAGATGAATATGGATACATTGCGTATCAACCTTGTATGCCAGATGAAAAATCAAAAGAATGTCAGATGGAAAAAATAGAAGTTTTATTAAAAGACTTTAGAAAAGGACACCTGAGTGAAAAACAAAGGAAAGATTTATTAAATAAAACTTACTTATATCAATGTATTACCATCAATAAAAGAAACAATCAGAATTCAATGCTGTCTGAAATTCTTTTATTACATTGGCCACTCTTAATGACAGTGTCTTATTTTCTTGAACATTCTTCTGTTTTTATTGTAAAGAATGTTCTTAATACTTAAAACGAAAACATTGAGAAAAAGCGAACAACAACATATAATGATTATTGTTAATAGTTTGAATATCTAAATAACCGTCCAAAAAAATCCATAGATATAGGTGAAGAAATAAAGAAAGCAAGCAATGCTTGTAAAGATTTTAATAGCAAATTACCTAAAACGATTGCTATTTTTCTTATGCTTTCCTGTCATTTTGGAGAAAAAAAGCTCTTAACTCTTGTCATAAGTTTCATTAAAATATACAAAGAAGATTCTTTAAGACCAATTTTGTTCGTAACTGGAATATCGTAAATGTATTTGTTGAAATGTAAAAATTTAAATTGCATAAATTCAATTTTCAATAAATAGAATACAAAGTTTATTAATTTTCATTTTGTAATCTGTTTATGAACAATAGATCTACTCGCAAAAGGAAAACCTATCAAAAATAAGGCGTTTGTTACGTTAATGATGATCAAACTGAAGACTAAGTAGAATTAAGAATAAAAATAAATATAAGTTTGAGATATAAATGTATGATTTTATGTGCCTGTTTAAGATAAATGGAGTGTCATTTTCTAAATTTCTCCTGAAATATTATTACTTAAAAACTACTAGAAATTTTTTTATTCTTTTTATTTTTAATATTTTGTGTTTGTAGGTATTTTTAAGTATGATTAAATTCAAATACGAGAAGAGGACGGCAAAATCTCTACCATATGTTGTAATTTATTCAAGGTTGTGGTTTTTATTAATTATACAATCTAGTTCTTAGAGAAACACGACTGTTTTTGTTTTGATTATGGTATACAAGTCATAATCATAATTGCTGTAATTTTCTGATGAAGGCTCAGTGAAGAAATTAGAATTAAATAGCGCATTACTGTTTACAAAAATTGATATGGATCGATTTTTCTTACCATTTAACGTAGGGTAAGAAAAGCTGACATGAATTTCATATGGTCTGTGAGTGCTATAAAAACAGACTTATGCGAATTTCATACATTACTATAGCTGAAATGAAGCTTTCATTACTATATCTTGGTATTCAATAAAACTATTTAAGTTTCTGAAAGTGGTTTGAAATCAAAAAGTAGGATTTAAAATAACCTAGACTTAATAATTTCTTATAAACCATAATGCTCAGATGCACAATGTTATAAAGTTTGAGAACTTACTTCGGCAGTTAGGAATCGATAGAAAAATTTAACAATCATAACTTCTTGTTTTCATTTGCGTTCTATTGAATGGCGTAAAAAATTAACACAGCGCGCAGAATTAGACGCTTTTGATATTCTTTCTAATTATTTAAATTTAATCAAATTCTATAACTTCATAGGCTATTAATTATTGCAAAAATTTCTTAAAAATACAAACAATTAGTTAAATAAATTTTCAATTTAATTCCTTTGTTGGTGGATTCCACGACAGTTTAAGACACTTATTTTCATGACTTGTTGGGATCTGGCTGTACTTTTGTAAAATTACTTTTATAGTGATAAACAACTCCACTAAATATTTTTTCAAAATTTTAAAAATTACCAAAAATATGGCATTTTTAAAATTTGTGTCTTTTTTTTTAAATGCTATAACTTTGGTTCTAATTATCCGATTTTGGATTTTAAAAAAAGGATTTCTTTAGTTTTAAGTATATTTGAAGTTAAAATTAATATAAAAAAAAATTCAAAAAATTTTTTTTTTTAAATTTTAAAAAATTCAAAATTCGTTTTTGAAAAAACATCATCTTCGATTTTTTTCAAAATTTTACTAAATGTTAGGGCAAATGTGCTTTACATGTCCTGTAAGTTTTATCTTGGGATCTCAAAGGGATTCGGAGTAAAAAAATAAAACGTAACCACAAATTACGAACATATGGGGCAAAATTCCTCAACTGCCTAGGTAAAACAATGAATTTTCTCTAAACTTTGCTAAAATGTTACTATTATTAGTAAAAGTGTAAATATTAAATTTTTTTTAAATTTGATAAAATATTTTTTGAGTTATGCAGTTTCAAAATTTTGATTTTTTTGAAAATATCTTTTTTTCGATTTAATATTTTGATAAGTAAAATTAATCCAAATATGAATAGTGATTTTTAAAGGGGTTTTCACGGGCTATAAGCTGGTGACCTTTTTTCTATGAGCCATGTGAAAATCAGAGTGGGACCATGAGGATTTTTGAGAAAAATAATAATTTATCATTATTTTACATAGAAAATGATGATTTATAATTAATTTCTTTAAAAAGTTCCCCAGGTGCGAATTTAGGTTGGCCGCCACAGTTTGAAGGTTGGCCCAAGGTTGGCCTAACTTTGGCAAGCAAAGTTTTGGTTGCCAGAGTTTGCCCAACTTTAGCAAGTACTTGTGCCCACAGTTGGCCCGACTTTGCAAGCCAACCATTAAATGCAGAGTTTAACCAACCGTCGGGCCAACTTTGGCGACAAAGGTTGGCACAACTTATCCAAACGTAGTTTAAAAGACTTTCAGTTTCGGTTGGCCGAACTCTGGGGCACGGTTGGCCCAACAGTTGGCAAAACTATGTGAAACGCAGTTTAAATGACTTAAACTTTCTTGGTTGGCCGAACTCTGGGCCACGGTTGGCCCAACGGTTTGCAAAACTCTGTGAAACGCAGTTTAATTGACTTGATTTATCTTGGTTGGCCGAACTCTGGGCAACGGTTGGCCCAACGGTTGGCAAAACTCTAGAAACGCAGTTTAAATGACTTAAACTTTCTTGGTTGGCCGAACTCTGGGCCACGGTTGGCCCAACGGTTGGCAAAACTATGTGAAACACAGTTTAATTGACTTAAACTTTCTTGGTTGGCCGAACTTTGGGCCACGGTTGGCCCGACGGTGGGCAAAACTTTGTGAAACGCAGTTTAATTGACTTGATTTTTCTTGGTTGGCCGAACTCTGGGCCACGGTTGGCCCAACGGTTGGCAAAACTCTGTGAAACGCAGTTTAATTGACTTAAACTTTCTTGGTCGGCCGAACTTTTGCCACGGTTGGCCCGACGGTGGGCAAAACTTTGTGAAACGCAGTTTAATTGACTTGATTTTTCTTGGTTGGCCGAACTCTGGGCCACGGTTGGCCCAACGGTTGGCAAAACTTTGTCAAATGCGGTTTAAATGACTTAAACTTTCTTGGTTGGCCGAACTCTGGGCCACGGTTGGCCCAACGGTTGACAAAACTCTAGAAACGCAGTTTCATTGACTTAAACTTTCTTGGTCGGCCGAACTTTGGGCCACGGTTGGCCCGACGGTGGGCAAAACTTTGTGAAACACAGTTTAATTGACTTAAACTTTCTTGGTTGGAAGAACTCTGGGCCACGGTTGGCCCAACGGTTGGCAAAACTCTGTGAAACGCAGTTTAATTGACTTGATTTTTCTTGGTTGGCCGAACTCTGGGCAACGGTTGGCCCAACGGATGGCAAAACTCTAGAAACGCAGTTTAAATGACTTAAACTTTCTTGGTTGGCCGAACTCTGGGCCACGGTTGGCCCAACGGTTGGCAAAACTATGTGAAACGCAGTTTAATTGACTTGATTTTTCTTGGTTGGCCGAACTCTGGGCAACGGTTGGCCCAACGGTTGGCAAAACTCTAGAAACGCAGTTTAATTGACTTACATTATTTTGGTTGGCCGAACTTTGGGCCACGGTTGGCCCGACGGTTGGCAAAACTTTGTCAAATGCGGTTTAAATGACTTAAACTTTCTTGGTTGGCCGAACTCTGGGCCACGGTTGGCCCGACTGTTGCAGCTTAAATATACATTTTGCGTTATGCACTCCCATGTGAGCGTAGCGTAGTGGTCTGTGTATAAGTCTTCGGTGCGTTAGGTTAGGGGTTCGATCCCAGCGAGCGATAGATATTTTCGAAAATGTATGTATGAGATTGTGTTTAATAATAATAGGTAAAGGTTATATCTGATGTTCCCGCTAATAATAACGTGTTAATTGTTTAAATAATGTAGTTTTTTAATAATTTTTTACCTTTGGCTGTTGAAGTTGGCCAAACTTTGAAAATTGTGGTTGGCCCAACTTACGCATCTAAAGTTGTGCCAACTTTGGCGTCAGTCTTTGGACCAACCATTGAAATGTATAGTTGGCACAACATATGCATTGTAAGTTGGGCCAACTTCCTTATGTGTTGTCGGGCCAACCATCGTCGCCATTAGACGGTCGCCGTTATCATCTGTATGGTTGGCCCAACCTCTGGCACGAGAAGTTGGACCGACTTTGTAAAAGTTGGCCCAACTATGGGCCGACCAAAAAATCGCACCTGGGTCCATGGTCATACTCTGATTTTTACATGGTTTATATGAAAAAAGGTAAGCTTTCGATTGGGATAGGTTACAAAAAAATAAAAAACACCGATTTTGAGATACAGTAGAACTTGGTTAATACGATTCTCTATGGACCGCACTAAGAATGCGTCTTATGCGGGAAAACGTATTAGGTGGGATATAAAATGTATGTTTTTAATTGCAGGGACCACCATAAATGAGCGTCTTAAGCGGGAAATCGTATTAAACGGGATCGTATTAACCGTGATCTACTGTATATTGAAATTAAGAATTTGACCTTGAATTTCAAGGTCAAATTGACAGAAAACAACTTTTTTTCATCACTAGCGTATAGCCCGTGAAAACCCCTTTAAAAATCACTATTCATATTTGGATTAATTTTACTTATCAAAATATTAAATCGAAAAAAAGATATTTTCAAAAAATCAAAATTTTGAAACTCCATAACTCAAAAAATATTTTATTAAATTCAAAAAAAAATAATATTTACACTTCTACTAATAATAGTAACATTTTAGCAAAGTTTAGAAACAATTCATTATTTTACCTGGGCAGTTGAGGAATTTTGCCCCATATGTTCGTAATATGTGGTTACGTTTTATTATTTTTCTCCGAATCCCTTTGACATCCCAAGATAAAACTTACAGGACATGTAAAGCACATTTGCCCTAACATTTAGTAAAATTTTGAAAAAAATCGAAGATGATGTTTTTTCAAAAGCAAATTTTTGAGTTTTTAAAATTTTGAAAAAAAAAATTTTAATTTTTTTTTATTTTAATTTTAACTTAAAATATACCTAAAACAAAAGAAATCGTTTTTTTAAAATCCAAAATCGGTTAATTAGAACCAAAGTTATAGCACTTTAAAAAAAAGACAAAAATTTTGAAAATGCCATATCTTTGGTAATTTTCAAAATTTTGAAAAAATATTTGGTGGAGTTGTTTATCACTATAAAAGTAATAACTTTACAAAAGTACAGCCAAATCCCAACAAGTCATGAAAATGAGTGTGTTAAACTGACGTGGAATCCACCTGTTATAAATATTTTTTTTTCTATGCAAAATATATCTTGGCAGGAATGCCGCAGGAACTAGTGCAATCACCCTATATAATAATTTCTATATAATGTATATATCAAAATTATTTTTAACAAATTTTTAATTTATTTATTTTTAATAAACAATTTGAAAAATCCATATGTTCTGCGCTAGCTATCAACTTTATTTAAAAATGTATCGATTCTATGTAAATCCAAGTTCATTGTGGCAAAACTAAAAACTTAGTTAGGGCCATATTTGTCCAATTGGGGTTTATTTGTTTATGACAGTGCGCGGATTATGTCGCACTTAAAAAAGGGAAAAAAAGGGAAATGTTCTTAAAAGGGAAATGTCTCCTTGAGTGGAACACTTTTCTATTTACTCAAATAAAATTTTTCAGTGACGGAGATTTGAAGATTATTATGATATTGCTACAAAACTTTTACAATTTTTCAAACACAATTATTTTCATGGGGATTTTATAAAGAAATAGATTTAAAAAAAAATTTCGTACTGTAAAATGAACTTAAATCTTTAAACGCGTTTTTCTCCAAATCGCATTTTTAAATTTGGTGACCAAAATAACTTGAAAACTACTGAACCGAACTTTCTGAAATTTAGCAGGCTTATTCAATACATAAAAATGTAATCTTTAATTGTTCAATTTTATTTTTCGATAAAAATGGTTGTTCGATAACCGAAAACAACGAATTTTTTTAGTAAAAATCGAAATACGAATTTTGATTGTCAGCCATTTTTAAAAAATGCATATTTTTATAAATCCTTCGATTAAAGACTAGTTTATAGTGTTATTTAACTAAATCTATTAACATTTTTTGTTTCACATGATTCAGTTCCCTACAATTTTGGTCACCGCAAAACAAAATAATAAAAACAATTTTCATTTATCAGAAATTTCTAACAAAATTATTCAATATTTTTTAATAAAAAAATACTAAAATGTGTATAATATATGTACTTTCAGATGATATATTGATCGTTTAAAACAGTTCAGCAGTTTTGCATTTAAAAAATTCACGAAAATAGCCTATTTTTTTGCGTTGCAACTGTGGGTAACCCCTTAAACCCTACTATAGTCAAATATGGATCTAAGTTTTTATTTTTGCAGAATGAACTTGAATCTATGTAGTTTTGATACATTTTTGAAAAAGTTGTTAGCTAGCGCAGAACATGTCAATTTTTCAAATTGTTTATTAAAAATAATTAATTTTTCATCAAAAATAGTATATTAAGCAACAAGGGTATAAAGTCAGCCATTTGTTTACGGTGATTTTTGTGACACGAGTGGAGGTCGAGGGCGCCCCGAGACCTCCACTCGTGTCACAAAAATCATCGTAGACAAATTGGCTGTCTTTATTCCCAAGTTAGGGGCCGTTCATAAACTACGTCACACTATTTTGCATAATTTTTCCACCCCTCCCCTACCCACGTCACAAATTTTACATGCTTTAGCGCCATTTTTTCTACAGAACGACACAAAAAATGAATTCCAACCCCCCCCTCTAAGGCGTGACGTAGTTTATGGACGGCCCCTTACTTGCGATATTTTTTATTCCTCTATATTGAATTTTTTAAAAATAACGACAGATTCGTATTCAGCGAGCCTAAAAACCCACGAGTAACTATTTTAAAGAAAATTATGTTGATTTTTAATTTCCATGTCCGCCATATTAGATCCGCCATTTTGAATTTTTAAAAATTGACCCTACATTCGTATTCAGCGACTTAAAAAACCCTTGTGTTTTAAGCGAATTTAACAAAAAGAAAAATTCGTGACTTTATTATTAAATATCTAACGATATGACAAGTTAAAAGTACACACGCTCATTATTTCGTCTAGAATTAATATTCTGATAAAAAATTATTGAAGAAAATAATAATATAGAAGTAGTATCGAAGAAACTGCATAAATAACAAAAGTAAGTTGGAAACGAAAAAAAATTTCTGGAAGTGAACTAGACTAAAAAATACCAAATAATAAATCAGCGACCTCACAAAACCGTAAATACCCTTTTTATAAAAATTTTACACCTTTCTTAAATAGGAAATTTCTTATATGAGACAAAATCGTCTCCTATATTGGATTCGCTATTTTGAATTATGGAATTTTGGCAAGATGCATAATTAGTGACTCTAAAAGTCCTCGAGTATCAAATTTGAACTAAATTCGACTGATTTTTAATTTTTTCGACTGCTACGGATTAAATGAAGTGGATCTATGCTACTAAGTCTACCATTTTAAATTTTCGATTACAGATCGATTTAATGGTTAATTTTTTTGTCAAAGCGGACATTTTGAATTTTGAACCTTCGACTTCAGATTCGTAATTAGCTGCCCTGAAAAGCCTTAGATTCAAAGTTTAGTAGAAATTGAATGGATGAAAATAATTAGAATTTTAATGGGTTAAAAACTAAAATAAATTTCGTTTATAGAAATATGAATAAAATATAAAAAATATCCTTAGTTGCCAGAATAAAATTATAAGCTATTTTATATTGACTATTAAAAGTAGATTTAAAACATACTGCTACAAATTCAAAGTTTTGTAAGTAAGAAACAACTTTTTGCAACTTTGTTTTCAATCGTGTACAACTTTTTATAACTTAGAAATACATTTATATATGTGTTTAAAAATAAGATATAAGCTATGATAAAATGATTGTAAATTATAGACTTATATTATCTGCTCTTGACAAATTACACCTACTTATGACAGATCGTTGAAGTCTGTGAGCGAGAAAAAGAATTTTAGATACACTTTTACATTTTTCAAGTATAGATCAACATACGGTGTTCACTTCTTATACAAGTTTTTAGTAAGTTGCCGATGACTGCGTTTTGCACTAAATTTTATTGGCAGTAGCTTACGTTATACAGCAATTATTTCTTATCACTAATTTCAGGTTGTCAGTTGAATGACACTACTTATCAAAGCACCCAGAGAAGGTGAGTTGAATTCATGTTTTTGATATGTTTAAGATACATAAAAAGATTGAAAAGAGATGAAATTGTTGTATTGTATTACTTGACGTTATTCACCTCTTTTTTATACTATTCTTTAAATATGAGTAATGTAATTACTATTTGGTCGAAGAAAAGAATAATATTGGTATAAAATTTTAAAACAATAATTTATTACTGTTTTAAATAATTTGTTTTAATTTGTTATAACCAATTGAAATTACATTTATTTGATAATTATTTTTATGAGAAATAATTGAAAAAAGAATGTTAAATGATTAATGAATTGGAATTATAAATTTTTGAAATAACAGATATTGGTAATATAAAAAAAGTAATAGGATTTTTAATCGCAGTTGTTTTTATTCTCTAGTTGTAAACAAATTTTTGAAAATGTAAACTGAAACATAAAGAGAGCAGTTCCAGTACCGAGAGTATTGGGCAAGGTTCAATTAAGAGAATGTGGTCTTGTTTGGACAACGCACGCGAGTATTCCACCTTGAATGCAGTCTCGTGAGCAAGCTTGAATTTTCTTAGCCTGATATCATAGCAAGGTTTTTGCTCCATAATGAAATTTATTTTTTAAGCTCCTTGGGTAACAGGTACCCCTTGGCCTTGTAAAATGAAACACCTATCAAGATTTCACTGGCGTGAACCTTTGATACATGCAAAAGCATTGGCCAGGACATTGTCAAGGTGACATAGGACGTTTACATTTTAATAACACTGAGAAAACATTTGATTAAAGAACAGGAAGTGCTCTTGAAAGAAAGAAAATTTCAATTTACCGTCAAAGAGTTAAAATACGAAAAAACTGATTTAATGGACTTTCCGCAAAAGAGAAAGGCACTTCAAGGTGAAGCTATTAACACAATAAAATCTTAACTATTTTAGTTTGTTCTTCATTATTCATGTCTTCAATATTTTACTTTACATTACTTATACAAAAAATAACACAGCTAAAAATCTAAAGAACATTTTTCATATGTACTTTTTGGATAAATCTATTGTCAAACAATACCATCAGGAAGTTAACCCTCCTTTGTCTTCTGTTAAGAACAGCTTTAAGAGTTCTTTATCTATCGTGATATAAAAAACTGTAATTAAAATTAAACATTAACTAATAGTAAACTAGTAAAAGACAATGAATAGTTTACTTCCTGGTAGTATTATTTGGCAATAGATTCATCCTAAAAATTGAATATTTTTAAGACTTGCTAAAATAATTGGCCCTTATTCTTTTATTAGTAAAGAAGGAGGTTTAAAACTTATAACCTCTTTTGAAATACTAAGAAATTCTTTAACAATAGAAAAATTTGACACAAGAGTGGCTGAGTAGACAACATACTAGACTTTTCTTAAAAACAAATTCCACCCCCTCCAGGGGGTTGGAATTTTAAGGTGGGTTCTGAGGTATTAAGGAAGTTCTAGGGGGTAAAGGAATGGCGAATTTGTTTTTCCTGGTCTTTTTTGTTTTAGCGACCCGAAAATAGAAATAGACAGCCAATTCGACTTTTTGAAAACTGAAATGCTAACTAGCCAAAAATTAAAAGTCTTGGGATTGCTTTGATACTTTGGGAAATTTTTGTCCTATATGAAAAAAATAAATTTTTAAAATATTATCTCTTTTAAAAAAAGTTGTAGAACTTAGGTTCCTCTCTACTAAAAAATATTTTTCACATTTTCTATTTAATTTACATAGGTTCATTTAAAGAATTCAGATTAACACTGTTACTTTATTATTGTTTCAGATATTTAAGTTTTTCGATCATTATTTTTGAGTCTTAATTTATTTAGGTAAGTTTTTTGCTGCAATTGAATGTCCTTTTTCAAAGTACATATGGGTCAAAATTGAGTGCTTGGATACAACAAGGGGACGTACGCTCGGCGAGCCGCTTTAAAGTCAGTCAAAGGTACCGTAAAGTGTAAAAAATGAAAATTCAAAATATTGAATTTTGAAAACTGCCATCTCATAGGAAATAGAAATGCGCATCTTTTTTTCCTTTGAAATTTCTTTGAATAATTAATATTTTTATATGATAATGGAAAAAATGTGATTAATTTTCATTGTCAAATTTAATTGAATTTTAAAATATAAATCGTCGTATCTCCGACAAAAATGAATGAATTCTTTTGATTTTTGGTATACAAATGCATTTGGACCTATAGAAGACGACAATATCACGGAAATGTTAAAAGTAATTAATTGTTTATTGATTTTTAATTGTTAATACTGACCGGTCAAAAATAATTTTTTCTTATCTTTGGCTGCAAAAAGTATGCGGGGAACTTTAAAATTCAAACAACTTTCAGTGAGACATTTGTTTATTACGATGTAAAGAAGTTTTCTGTAAAATTGCAGAAAGATTAGTTTTATATTTACAGAAATACAATAGTTTTAAGAAATATGCTCGCGCCGCCAACGATCCCTACCGCACAGATTTTAAGGTTAGTTGCACAGTAAAGTTTTATTTATATATAAATATATGTGTGTAATATTTGCATTTAATTATTTATTAACTATTACATACTATATATACAACATAGCTATAAACTTTTTTAATAATTTTGTAAAACATTATGTGTATAAATATAAATATTACAAATAATTCTAGCAGTATTTAATTAAATTAAGATTATTTCTGGATATTTATTTTTGTTAGTATATCGTTTATTTACAACTCAATTTTTATCGACTCTATAATGTATTAAAACTATTATTCAATATGCCGTAACAACACTTAATGTCCTTTTTAATTACATATTATGTTGAATCTAGTATAATCTAATAATATCTATTAAAATATAATAGTTCAAAATATCACAATTGTCAAAAATTGTTTAAAATAAAAATTTTTTCCGGTTTTTAAACAATAACACTGACATCTAAAAACGTTTTAAAAATTTTATAATGTTTAAAATAAAAACATTTCTTTTAACACAGATATTAATCTTAATTTAATTAAATACTGCTAGAATTTTTTGTAATATTTATATTCATACACATAATGTTTTACAAAATTATTAAAAAAGTTTATACCTATGTTGTATATATAGTATGTAATAATTAATAAATAATTCAATGCAAATATTACACACATATATATGTATTTATATATAAATAAAACTTTACCGTGCAAATATAACCTTAAAATCTGTGCGGTAGGGATCGTTGGAGGCGCGAGCATTTTTCTTAAAACTATTGTATTTCTGTAAATATAAAACTAATCTTTCTGCAAATTTACAGATAACTTCTTCACATCGTAATAAACAAATGTCTCACTGGAAGTTGTTTGAATTTTAAAGTTCCCCGCATACTTTTTGCAGCCAAAGATAAGAAAAAATTATTTTTGACCGGTCAGTATTAACAATTAAAAATCAATAAACAATTAATTACTTTTAACATTTTCGTGATATTGTCGTCTTCTATAGGTCCAAATGCATTTGTATACCAAAAATCAAAAGAATTCATTCATTTTTGTCGGAGATACGACGATTTATATTTTAAAATTCAATGAAATTTGACAATGAAAATTAATCACATTTTTTCCATTATCATATAAAAATATTAATTACTCAAAGAAATTTCAAAGGAAAAAAAGATGCGCATTTTTATTTCCTATGAGATGGCAGTTTTTAAAACTCAAAATTTTGAATTTTCATTTTTTACACTTTACGGTACCTTTGACTGACTTTAAAGCGGCTCGCCGAGCGTACGTCCCCTTGTTGTATCCAAGCACTCAATTCTTCAACTGCCCAGGTCAAAAAATGAATTTTCTCGAAACTTTGCTAAAATGTTACTACTATTAGTAGAAGTGTAAATATAAATTTTTTTTAAATTCGATAATAGTACATTGTACAACTAGTGGCGAAAGTGTGATTTCAAAAATTTCAAAAATCATTCTTTCACCACGTGTTGTGCACTACGTTTTCTCCAACGCCTTGCGAGGAAAGGTTTCTTCGTGAGTTACGTATAATTTTAATTTAAAAATGTTTAACGTGTGCTTATGTTTAATATAATAAAAGACGAATGTTTTGAGTGGGGAAGAAGTTAGATACAAAATAAATCTCGGTCAAAGAACAAGAAAAAAGAATAAATTCATGATTTACTTTCGCCACGCCAAATTTACTTTCGCCACGCTAAAAATTACTTTCGCCACGCTGAATTTACTTTCGCCACGCCAAATTTTACTTTCGCCACGCTCTTCAGAGCAGTTGAGAAAAGTTCTACTTTCGCCACACTTTTCTACCAAGAAAAGTACTCCTTTCAGAGCAAGTGTTGGAGAAAATATTTTCTCTCTCTGAAAAGAGTACTTTTCTTAGTAGAAAAGTGTGGCGAAAGTAGAACTTTTCTCAACTGCTCTAAAGAGCGTGGCGAAAGTAAAATTTGGCGTGGCGAAAGTAAATTCAGCGTGGCGAAAGTAAATCATGAATTTTTTCTTTTTTCTTGTTCTTTGACCGAGATTTATTTTGTATCTAACTTCTTCCCCACTCAAAACATTCGTCTTTTATTGTATTAAACATAAGCACACGTTAAATTAAAATTATACGAAACTCACGAAGAAACCTTTCCTCGCAAGGCGTTGGAGAAAACGTAGTACACAACTCGTGGTGAAAGAATGATTTTTCTCGAGTGAAGTTTGCGGCTCGAGCGTAGCGAGAGCAGCAAACTTCACTCTCGAAAAATCACACTTTCGCCACTAGTTGTACAATGTACTATTTTGAGTTATGGAGTTTCAAAATTTAGATTTTTTTGAAAATATCTTTTTTTCGATTTAATATATTGATAAGTAGAATTAATCAAATTTGGCGGTAGGACGTATACGTCCCCACCTACAAAAACCTCAATATCTTTGACAAAAATTAATATTTTTGAGTCAAATGTAGTGCGTTCTTTTCAGGAAGAATAGGGCTTTAAAAATTGTAACCTAGATCATGTTAAAAAATTCCTATTGTTTAAAAAAATTCATAAATTATTAATATTGTTAAAAATCACGAATTTTTTAAACATTTGAAAATCGACTAAAAAATTGTTACTCGGGGGTTTTTGGGGTAGCTGATTACGAATATGACATCAGTTTTTAAAAATTAAAAATGGCGGATCTAATATGGCAGACGATTTTTTAAAAACTGTTTAGTTTTACATGAAACTTATCACTCGGGGGTTTTAGGGATCGCTGATGACGATTCTGATGTTGGTTTTTAAAAATTCAAAATGGCGGATCCAATATGGCGGACGATTTTTAAAAAATTGTTTAGTTTTACATGAAACTTGTCACTTGGGGGTTTCAGAGTTCGCTGATGACGAATCTGATGTTGGTTTTTAAAATTTCAAAATGGCGGATCTAATATGGCGGAAGATTTTTTTAAATTGTCTAGTTTTACCTGAAACTTGTCACTCGGTGTTTTTTGGGATCGTTGATGACGAATCTGATGTTAGTTTTAAAAAATTCGAGATTGCGGATCCAATATGATAGATGACAAATGTAAAAATTTATTAGATTGTCACGAAACTTGTTACTCGGAGGTTTTTGTAGTCCCTGATTGCAAATCTTTAGTCTATTTTCAAATTTAGATTGTGGATTAATAATTAGAAGAAAAATTTTTTAAATTAATAAACTGGAATATGTTTATTATAAAACTCCTGCTAGTTTTACAAAAAAAAATTCTAGTTATTCAGAAACTCAGTTTTTACAATTATCCAATTGATCTTAGATTTCTAAAAAGCATTAACTTTTAAAAGTAAGTGTCAAGCAAATCTGAATAAATTTTGAAAAATCTCATAAACCATATTGCAAACGCCATTTTGAATTTTAAAAAACTATCACCGAATTTTTAATCAGTAACCGGGGTTCACCCGAGAACCAACTTTTAGGTCAATTGGATAAACTTTTTATAAAGAGTCATCCGCCATATTAGATCCGCCATTTTGAATTTTTAAAAACTTACATCAGATTCGTAATTAGCGACCATAAAAACTGCCAAATAAACATTTTCAAGCAAATAGGATTAATTGAAAAAAAATTATCCGCCATAATGAATCGGCCATTTTTAATTTTTAAAAACTAATATCAGATTCGTAATCAGCGACCTCGAAAACCCCCGAGTAAACGTTTTCAAGCGAATCCGATTAATTAAAAAGAAATGTCCGCCATATTGGATCCGCCATTTTGAATTTTTAAAAAATAACTTCAAATTCGTAATCAGCGACTCCAAAAATATTAAGACTTGAGATGTAAAGAAAATCCGTCCATATGTATAATGTGCCCCTCAAAGGGTTAAAGTATGAATAGTGATTTTTAAAGGGTTTTTTACAATCTATCAGCTGGTGATGAAAAAAATTTGTTTTCTTTCAATTTGACCTTGAAATTCAAGGTAAAATTCTTAATTTCAATATATCTCAAAATCTGTTTTTTTATCTTTTTCTAACCTATTCCAATTGACATGATGATTTATAATTATTTTCTTTAAAAATTTTCATGGTCCCACTCTGATTTTTACATGGCTTATAGAAAAAAAGGTAAGCTTTCAATTGTGATAAATTAGAAAAAAATAAAAAAAACCGATTTTGAGTTATATTGAAATTAAGAACTTTACCTTGAATTTCAAGGTCATATTGAAAGAAGACAACTTTTTTTATCACCAGCTGATAGATCGTAAAAAACCCTTAAAAAATCACTATTCATACTTTAAGTTTGATTAATTTTACTTATCAATATATTAAATCAAAAAAAAGATATTTTCAAAAAAATCAAAATTATGAAACTCCATAACTCAAAAAATATTTTATCAAAGTAAAAAAAATTTATATTTACACTTCTACTAATAATAGTAATATTTCAACAAAGTTGAGAGAAAATTCATTTTTTGACCTGGGCAGTTGAATTTTGACCCATATATAGTTTTGTTTGTTTTCAAAAAAATTTAATTAAATTTATTCTGAAATGTGAGGAATACTTTCAGGGTTATGTCGGTCACGTGAAATTGGGGTAAAGCCGGCCACTTAGTTTTAAATTAAAAGTTTAGAATAAAATAATTTCACGTATTATATTTTACCAATAATAAAATTTATAACTTGTTGAATCTAAAATTGTAACCAAATTTCACTTTCTCTTAATAAAATATAACATTATTTAAATCAACATTTGTAATTCATGAAACCTATATATTTATTAAACCAATATTTATTGTTTATAGAACTCATAATTTATAAATAATAATTCGTACTTAAGACGGGAATAAGACGAATTTTAATATTTAAAAAATAAAACTGTTCCGTCTTAAAAAAATTAAGTGAACGAATTTATCCTGGAAAATTGTAATTTTGAAATTTAGTATATGTGAATTAAAAATTATTTATAAGTTAAACTAAGAAGGATAAATAAAAAATCGTTTTTATTTTGGTATTAGAAATGATAAGCTTTCGAATGATATAAATTAATCTGAATTTAGAGAATAATTTTCTAAATTTTTACCTATCTGACCAAAAGTGACCGGATTTACCCCGATCTCCCCTACTGTATAAATTCGCATTCAACTAATTTTTTTGATTGATTTGCTTCCATTTGTGGTTCTATTAAAAATGTTTAAAAACACTTTTATATTAACTTCAACGTGTCTAAAAATTAATTTATATATATTGTAAAAAATACAGGTGTCCGCCGATTACTTTTGTATTCGCATAAAAACTACGTGCGTCATAACACACGCATGATAATTGTCACATTTGACATATCCCATTTTAATTTTTTGAAAACAAATAAAAACGAAACTTAAAAATAATATTTTAGACGAAGCAGGTTAAAAGTTAAGTGAAACATAAAAGAGGAAACAAATTTTAAAAAGAGAAAATTAATTAAAATTGAAATTTGACGCAAAAATTGCTGAAGAATTATGATAATAAGCTTTTTAAATTCAAGCAAGTTTGATAATAGATCTCTTAGCAATTAATTACCCGTGCGTTTAAAATTATAGATATTTTCTCGTATCATTTTAATAGAACTTAAAATATTTTATTTCTTTATTCTTCATAGTTTAAAAAAACAATAATAATGTTTGACAATCACAATGTTATTCGTTATGACTTAATGTATTTTTTTTAATAATTCCTAGAATTTTTTTATTTGTACTTGGCTATTTCAATTAGAAGTTATTAGGCTTTCAGATTTACAAATATTTTATTAGAGATTTTTAAAAAGTGTTTGTATTAAAATTAAACAGTTTTTTTCTGAGTAAAATCCTGTTGATGAATTAATGAATCACATCTAATACTGAGTAACACTATCATTAGTGCACTTGAGTACATAAATAGTTAACAAAATATTGCTGAATAATGGTACTAATCAAGGTAGAAGCTTGGTAAATCTATTAGTGTGGTATTTTATTACCACATTTATTCATAAGAATCACAATTAAATCATGATGTAATTATTTGCAATTTTTATTTACATGCAATTTTATATCTTACTAACAAACAGAAATAAAACAGTTTTTATTTATTCATCTTATATTTCTTGTCATGCTAAGGGCTGTTGAATTTCATAATATCCCATTTAAAAAGTGAAAAATTTAATTATTTTAAAATCAGTTTCAATAAAAAAATACTGTATAAGCTTAACAATTATAATAAAGTAGATTTTAATATTTTATATATTTAATTTTTTTTATAATTATTTTCATTCGTTTATAATATTTATTTACTTCAATAAGTAATTTAAAATTTGTTGACATCTTAAAAATATTAAATTAGTTTTTCTCATATTTTTGAAAAGAATCAATAAATTTTGCAAAATTTCAATTTTATTTTCTAGAAATGAAATTAAAAAAATTTATAATACGTAGTAGTAACATTAATGATCTAAGAAACTCGTTCATTTCAAACATTTGTAGTTACACTATAAAAGATTGTTCTTAATGAGAATTGGAGTCAAAGTTCAAAATACCGAGAAAGTGAATTATTATTTATTTAAAAAAGTTTTTAAATGATAATAAGAATTTATAACATGTAATTTATTTCATTAGGACTATTTTCGTTTTAATTAAAGCTTACTGCCTTTTAATTTTTATAAGTAAATTAATAATTTCTCAACGAAAATGAAATGTTAAAAGCGTTAAAAGAATTAAATTAACCTTTAAAATGTATTCTGGAACAATATTATTTAGTAATAATTAAAGAAAAGGAATTTATCATTCAGTTGGAATTTATCAAAGGTGGAAAAAGTTTTTTGATAATTTAGAAATTATTAATTTGATTCAGTAATGTCACTCTACGTACTATGTAATAGTTGCGAAACAATAAAGTAACTGTTAAATAAAGATTTATTACTTATATGAGAGGTTTAATTGTCTTCTTTCTTTTATGTTTCCTTACTAAAAATTCTTCTTTTTAGGTTTTGTCAATGTGAATTCTTTTAAAATATTTTTAAATTAAAACAAAATCTATTTGCATATTTTCGAATGAAATTACAAGAATAAGTTGAATATTTTTTAATATAAATTTGTTTATGTAAGATCAATGAAGGTATTGATATCGCTTCCTTATAAAAGCATTGTTATGGCAAAAACTTTCAAATTAGCTTTTATAATTCTTTTTATGTTTCCTGATCTTGAAAATTCAAAATTTACATTTCTCAAAATGCAGAAATGAAGTCAATAGTCTTTTAATCTAATTCATCAAGTTTTACTCTTTTTTACTTTTTAAACTTTTTCAATAAAGTAAGAAGTACAGTATTGTATACGCATAATATTTTATAAGTAACTTTATATAGTTTATATAAATAAAGCTTTACAATTTATAAGTAAAAATATTTGCAAATTCTTGGAATATCGTCTTCAGAATTCAAAAATAATATTTATATTATTTTAAGTGTCGTTTTATCTGACGACTGGAAAATAACTATCATTTTGTTTTAGAAAAAATTGTATATTGAAGTTTATAAAAAATTAATGGACAAAACAAAACCTCTCTTCTAAATTTCCTTAGCACATTGACATAGTCGTGCCTTCAGAGACCTTGACGATCATAGCTCATCCTCGCGGTTACATCTATATATATTTTACTGACCTGGCTTTACTTTGACGCCTTGTCTACCACCTTATCTACGAACGTTTTTAGCGACCTTTCATCTGGCTTTCTTTTTTTTGAGTCCTTCGTCATCGACCAAAATTACAAAAGTACAAATTATAAAAAAGTCAAAAAAAATTTTTGGGTTATATTATGACAAGAGACAGAAAAAAAACGATTGTTAATATAGATTTAAAAAATTACTTTCCTTTTTACAATATTTTATTGTTGCCTAAACTGTGAGAACATCAAAATAAATTTATTTATTTTAAAAAATAAAATTCATTTGTTCTACATTAATAATCCGATTGACAACATAACTCTATTCTGTTCTTCAATTATTAATTATTAACTATAATAATCGTCGTATTCATGCATTCATTCATTCTGTCCAGTCTGTTCACACCTGAAGTTAGTCATGATTATGCTTTTGTTTTTTTATATGTTTTGATAGATAATATTATAGGGTCACTCCACTGACTCTGGTTTAAAAATATGTAAAACTCGAAGACTTCCTGATCCCATTAACCACAATATTATTTCGAAAATTTTATTTTTTCAAATTTTATTATTAATCAAAAGTTGGCCTCTTAGAGTGTTATTTTGTAACCTTAAATTTTTCACTTTTTTTAAATCGTTTTTATTCAATAACTATTTTATTTCATATAACAGAACTTACCAAAAGCATAAATCATTATTAATCGTAAATCAGGAATCGAAGCAATTACTATGAAAATATATTATTTTTAATTAATAAAGTGAAATCAAAAATTTTTTTCACAAAAAAATTTTCCTATTTTCTGAAGACTATAACTTTTTTCTCAATGCTTCTAAAATTTCAGTCTTCTTCGTATAGTTGAATAACGACATAATTAACTTAATCTTAAAATTTGACGTATGTGTTTTGCTTCGTTTTTGAAAAATTAATTTTTAAATTTATATTTTCTTAAAAAGGTTAATTTTATACAATTCTCATCGAATTTCAACGTGTAAATAGAGTGATGTGAAATTGGTCGGTTAACTTCAAGTCCTAAAATTAACCTTTTTAAGTGAAGAATTTAAAAAAATTAATATTTCGAAAACGAAGCAAAACACATACGTCAAATTTTAATATTGAGTAAATTATATTACTGTTAAGCTACACGGAGAAGATTGAAATTTTAGGAGCATTGAGAAAAAAGTTAGTCTTCAAAAAATCGGAAATTTTTTTTGTGAAAAAAATGTTTGATTTCACTTAATTAATTAAAAATAATATATTTTCATAGCAATTGCTTCGATTTCTGATTCACCATCAAATAATTTATGCTTTTGGTAAGTTCTGTTACATGAAATAAAATAGTTATTGAATAAAAACGATTTTAAAAAAGTGAAAAATTTAAGGTTACAAAATAACACTCTGAGAGGCCAACTTTTGATTAATAATAAAATTTGAAAAAATAAAATTTTCGAAATAATATTGTGGTTAATGGAATCAGGACGAAAGTCAGTGGACTGACCCTATACTTCTTTATTTTTTCACTATTTTTTAAATTTAATAATATTATTTTATTTTATTTAGAAGTTATTCCTTTTATTTTTATTTGTTAAATAATTCAATAATATTTTCATTAATCGAAAAAAATTATTAATGTTATTTTTCATTATTTCCTTTGTTTCCAAAAAAATTAGCACTTTGTAACAAACATTTTAGACGTACTTAACAAATGATTGTTATTTTTCATGTTAATTATTTTCCTTTTTTCAATATGAAAAACTTAATTGCTTGACAAATAAAAATTATAAGTACAGCAATTTTTCAATAAAATTAAAAAATTGTTGGGAAATTAAAATTACAAAGTAAAAAATATTTTGCACATTTTTCGCTTCTCAATTACAATTTATAAACAAAGCACGTGAAAAAAAAGTTATAAATCAAATTTTGTTTAAGAAATTTTTTATTTATTTTGGAAAAAATATTTACAAAATTTTCTATTTGCTAAAAACTATATTTATCGAAATAATAATAAAAAATAAATAAAACAATTTCAATTTTATTAAATAAAAAAATAAATGAAAAAATTCAATTTTATATCTGTAAAGTTCAATTATTGTTAAAAATAGGATGAGTTTGAAATAAATAAAATCTTTTCAATGCTAAAGAATATAAGAAAGGTAGGACAAAAAGTCCAATCCAAAAAATCCACACCAAAATATTCAAGAAAAGGAATCCAAACTACAAAAAAAAACGAAAGAGAAAATTTTTTTTAAAATAATCTTGTTTGTTTATAATATTATAATTGAAAATTTGATTTTTCAATTTTATTCAAATTATATTGAAAATAATTGAATAATTAATTATTTCCTTAATAAGCAATAAAAATTAAATTTGCTAAAGTACTAAAAATATATAATTTATTTGAACATTCAGAAATTTTAAATTATAACAGAGAAGTTCAATAATAATTATAATTATTGAATAATAATATAATTTTTAGATGCAAAAACTATCAAATTAATTATTTTTAATTAATTCAAATTTAGAGAACAGTATAAATATCTATACAAATTGAAATACAAAGCGACATTTTAAAAACCAATGAAAATAATAAAACTTTTTTAATTTGGTGAAAAAATTCCCGGTGTTCTGCATAAAATTTCTGTCTTATTCTCTGTTTTTTCAAGTCGAATTAAATTCCCTGTTATTTTATACTTTGTAACTTTCACATTTTAAAATTAATATAGAACGATTAAAACGACATTATACTTTATAATTTTGAAAATTTGGATTTGGATTTTTTGATTTGGACATTTTGACCAAGACATAAAGTCCAATCCAAAAATCCAACATAAACTATTTTTTTGGACTTCATTGACTTTGGACTTTATGTCTTGGACATTTTGGTTTGGAATTTTTGTCCGCAGGTACCGAATAGAACATTCAAAATATTCTTATGAATTTTTTAAATTGAATATTATTTTAGTACTTTTGTCAAAATTTCCTGACTTTCCTGAATAAATTTAGAGAAATAGTGATTACGTACGGGTGGACCTGCTACTACTTAAAAGTTAATTTAAAAATCTATATCAATCAGAATGTTGTTCAGCAACACCCAAGCAACAATTCAGAGCATTGGCAGCCAATTAACTATAATAATCGTCGTATGCATCAATATTTATTCATTCTGTCCAGTCTGTTCACAACTGAATTTAGTTATGATTATGCTTTTGTTTTTTTAATGGTTGGATAGATAATATTATACTTCTTTATTTTTTCACTATTTTTTTATTTTTATATATTTAAGTATATTTTGTGTAGAATTTTTGTAAATAGTTGAATTTTCAAATGGCAATTAAAAAAAGAAACTTCACGCGCGCGTTATTTATGCTAGTTTACTAATAATCTACGTATAAAATATTTAAATAATTTTTTCAATACTATCATTATTGATTAAATCAATTCTATTATATTCTATTATATAATCTAAATAGAGAGATATTTTCATTTCTAAAAGTGGTCATGCGTGCACAATTCGTTAAGCTTATAAATTCCAGAGCACAACTATAATATGCAACCGCGTAAGGATACTTTATTTTTGTGATTATTACCCAAAGCTATCAAATATTTAAAAAATTCTAAATGTGGTGGAGTAATTGATCGAGAGAAATGCATCAAATTATCGAGTCGCGAACTCTACCTATACTGCAAGTTTATTCCTTAGTACATACGCGAAAACGCGATTGCTGTAATCAGGAGGTAATTAGTGCAATAGGTGTGTCGAAAAAAAGTATTTCCTCTCACAATAAATCATATTGTATTTAAATAATTTTTATCATTCAATTATTTCAACATTTTCAATTATTTTTTAAGCCTTTGTGCTATATGCATTGCGCGTTTCATTGGTTGTCATTTATTCGGACATGAAATCTTTTCTGTATTAATAAAAGCTTATTCTTTCGACATGTAAAAAATAAAATTATTTTGCTTATAATTTTAATTTACTTTGTTTTGTTATATATTTCAGTGACAAATTAAAATATACCTAAAATTATATTTTTGGTAATTTTAATAATCTACTAAGTTGAAAATCTGATTCTCTTATCAACCAAAAAAAATACGTCTACTTTTATTATTTTGTTATTTCACAATAATTTCAATATCTAAGTCTACTCTCCAAATTTTCGCTAAATTCGAATAGCTGAATATTCACTTCTTAGATGTTTATATATGTACTTATTAAAATAAAAGGACAAGTTATCACTTATTCTGACTTAAAGAGTAATTTGATGAATTTCTCTGGGTAATTTATTTTATTTCTTATAGAATATAGATATTCTTATTTTATTGCACGGAAAATCTTTGTTCAAGAGTTACTCCAGAATTTATTTAGCAATTGAGGATATGGGGAAAAACAGTAAAGGCTATAGATATTTATGTTGAAATATTACTTTAAGCTTTTCGAAAAAAACAGTAGAAAGTTAATTTTTTGGACAACTTGTTGAACTAAAAATTATAAATGAATTCGAATGAATGCAACTTTAATTAAAAAAACCTCAATAAGTGAGAAAAGTCGAACTTGAACTTCTATAAGTACAAAAACCTCTATAATTAAGAGAAGCCACTTTTCGGCCTTCATAGGTGAAAACTTGGATATGTAAAAAACGAGACGCATGATTATTCCCCAAATGGCACTTGACCGAACTGTCATTTTACCGAATTTTAACGAAATGTCACTTTTACGAATCGACATATTTACGAATTGCCACTTTTGCGAAAAGTCATTTTTGCGAATTGTCATTTATGCGAACTGCTATTTTTTCGAATTGTCATTTTTGCAAAAATTGCTATAGTAAACTTGTATGCATATATAGATTTACTATAGCAATTTTCGCAAAAATGACAATTCGCAATAGTGTCATTTCGTAAAAATGACAATTCGAAAAAATGTCAGTTCGCATAAACGACAATTCGTAAAAATGACAATTCGCAAAAATGACATTTCGTAAAAATGACAATTCGAAAAAGTGACATTTCAGAACAATAACTATTCGTAAAAATGATATTTCGCAAAAATGACTTTTCGCAAAAGTGTCAATTCGTAAAAATGACGATTTGCAAAAGTGACATTTCGTTAAAATAACAGTTCGGATAAATGCAATTCGGTAAAATGACAGTTCGGTCTAATAACATTTGGGGAATAATCATGCGTCTCTACATATATGCCTGGTAATGTTTTCATAGGACGGACAGAATAAATGTTGAGAAATTTTCACTTTTATACTAAGGCCTTTAATAATTAAACACTATAGAAAAATAATAAAACAAATGAATTTTGGAAAGTTAGTGTTAATTTACCACTTGTCTGAATGTATTCGTTGTATTATTTTCGTACATTTGGAAATTTATTTTTAACCTTTGGGAAATTTTACATAATTTGTATTAAAAAATAAAAGCTAATAAATGAAACATATTTATATTCGTTCTTTAAATTTACAAGAAACAGTTAGAAAATGTGAAATAATTAAATATCCAATTTTGTTGCGTATAAAATTATTTTCACAGAACTTAGTAATAGAAATTGTAAAAAGTATTTAAATTAAAGTAATAATTTGCCGTTTACTCATTCAGGTGTGAAAGATGATAATTTTTATGTACTTTGCTTAACTCGAGAGTAAGCGATTTTCTTGACAGATAAAATGAGCAAAATATCATTATTTGTAGCACATATTGACGCTCAATATTTGATTGCGTAATTTTCTTCGAAAGTACAATATGAGATCGCGTAATAGTAAAAAAAGACATATGACAAAGTAAAGGAAGTTTATTTAAGTTTTTAATTAAATATGTGTCTTTATGCAACCATCACCATTATTTTTGGATTATAAACAAAGGTGTAATTTTTCAAATCAAAGAATTTTGTATGAAAAAACTCATATTCTTTGCTAAATAATTTTGAAAATAACATGTTGATAATAAATTATTTTAAAATTTAACAGGATCCAGTAAGTTCTTATTGTTGGTTTTATATAGAATACAAAATACAATTATTTTAAATTAAAAATTTTAAAATTTTATGAAAAAAACATAATTAATTATTAACAAATATGAAAATCGTTTAATAGATAACTCATAATTTCTAATCATTTCTAATGTTAAACTTTAAATAAAAAATGTATAAACCAAAATATTACAAGGTTAGGATAAAAAATACAACGATTTATAATAGTTATTATATTATATACTTATGTATTATTATACACATTATTAATTATAGATTTCTCTAAGCAATTTTTTGTTATGAATCTTTTACCAAATTTAGATTGTATTGAAATTCTGAGGTTTTTTAAAAGAAGAATAAACTGGTTTTCATAATATACTCTTAGTAGCAACTTGCTGACATACACACTTTTTTCTATTAAACATTTCAACTCTTATTAAGAGGGCATTTACTACTGCGTCATTTAGATACAGATCAAATAATTAAATTATTAGTTTACCTTCACAGACTACCGTCTACGGTTATTCTAGTAAGTCATTATGCGAAATTCCCGGTTTTTTCTATTTAATTTATATTCACTGTCAACTACTTTGAAATCATCAGAGATCAAAAATTAACATTATTGTAGAAAATTTGTTTTTATTGTGTATTTTCTACAATGCTTAATAATGAATTGCTATAATTATTTACATACTTGTTAATTATCTTGTTATTAAGTTATCTTCCTTGTCATATTAGTATTCATTATTTTCGTTAAAATTTCTTTAGTATACATGTATATTAATTTCGTTAAGGTTTATTTGTAATTTTTTGTTCTGTTTATTTTATAATATTAATCTATTCTTTATTGTTATACTTAAATTAATGGGTTACTTATTTTAACGCAATGGTTAAAAATAATAGTTTCATCAACAGTTTATAAAAAACACTTCTTTAAGTGGAAATGTTCTTTAAATTGTTTTTTTAAATAAATTTTTCCAATTTAAAAAAATATTTATAAAATAGTTTCTATTTAAATAAATAAATAGTAGTATGTTTTCATTCAACGTATTTAATTTATTTTATAAATTTTATACTTTAATTAATAATATATTTTAATAATGAATTTTTTAAAACATTTAGTTAAATTTCAACTAAAATTTTATTTTGTTAACTACATTCATAAATTATTTGTACTATTTTGAAAACATATTGAATTAAATAGGGTAATACAAAATAATATACTGATTATTATTTTAGTGTATGGGTGTACATTAAAATATTTTAAAAGTAATTTTTAATTTACCTAAAAACAAAATAACTAGATGAAAGAGTTGTTTTAGGCACAATAGTCCAATGGGAGGCAAATAAGAGTTTTTAAGTACGTCAAATCAAGAAATCACAGTAAGAATGTAAACCCACCCTCCAGCCCTCAGAATCGCGGTAAGTAAAACGATATAACCGTTTTCTTGAGCGTTGGACCACCGACTGATTCAGACTGATTCGAATTTGCCTCACTTGCAAGGGATCATGAAATTTTTCTTTCTTACCGGTTTACAATCAAAGAACCTTGCAAATGCCCCACGCGAGCAACCACTTTTCCTGAGCCACAGTATTTACGTCGACAATAATAAAGAATCGTGCATCCCTACCACTAGTAAAATTATTCCATTCTTCCTCCTCTCCTCCTGTTGAAATGAAAAACATAAAACGTCAAAATTTGTTCCTTTCATTGAAATATTGCTTCAATAGAAAGTAAAATTCACTTGCTGTTCATTTTTTTCGACCTTCATCTCAAATCAGTGAAGGAAAGGCACGGACATGATAGGGTTCTTCATTTTGCAATATTTCATTCAATGCAATTTTTTTCTTTACTTTCTGTAATTAGTTAACAAAATAAATTTCTTAACTAAAAATTTGATTTTTCAAAATTGAAATTTGTTGTCGAAAATACTAAGATAATAAAAAAGATCATAAAATTTGAAGACAAAAAAAATTAAATTAAGTAAAATTAATTTTTACTACACTGTTAACCGAAGTCACGTCTTCTGCCCTACAACGGAAAAAGACACATAAGCGACAAATAGGTCCAACGGAGATATTTGAGAAAAACCGTGTTTGCGTTAAAAACTTCATTGAGAGCTCATTTTTCATGAATAAAAATATCCTTACTAAGGTAAATAGCATGTGCTTTTTCTAATTGAGTAAAAAAAATTAATTATTTAAACAATCTCTGTTAATAAATGCACTTGTGAAGTTTTTTCATCGCAAATACAACGTAAAAAGAACACAAAGTCGCTTGCAGAGTTTTTCGTTGTAAAGTCATCGAGCGGAGCAAAGATGTCCAGCGAAGAAACATACGCAAAGCAGTTCCGAGGTAAACCGATGTCGCTTGCGTATAGTTTCCGCTGGACATCTTTGCTCTACTCACTGAGTTTACAAACTAAAAAAATACATATGCGCCCTTGCAGATGTGGTTTCGCAAACGAAGCCCAGCTCGGCAGTATTTACAATGGAAAAAGAACGCAAACGACTTTGTGTGTATTTTCACACTGTATTTTGTGACGTAATTCATGCCTTCTGCAGATTCTGGACAACGCAAAGTACCTCATGTGTCTTTTTCCATTGCAATTGCTCATTTTTCGCAAATTCCAATATTTTCAAACTTAATTTTTTACTATAAATAATTTAAATTTTTTATTTTAATTACGATAGTTAGATGCAGTTTTTGATTACGAATCCATTGATACTAAAAACTTATTTTTCACCAAAATGTCGCTTATGTGTCTTTTTCCGTTGTAGGGCAGTCTTGTCTTACGTCGTATACGACATAGGAAATTGGTATAGGAAACGAGGTAGTATTTGATGTTATTTCTGATGTATAATAAGCTAAAAATTCATAAATTTTACATTCCCGTTCCACATTAATCCTGATTATTTTGTTAAAAAAAGAAACGATTATCTTCAAATTAGTTAAAGATATTTTAGAAAGTGTATATGTAAGTAATTTTAGATACCATATCTAAAACGTTTATTCATAAAGTAAATAAATATGTTTCAATTCTTATCTTCTAATTTTGTATTACAAATTAATATTAGTATTACTGTTATAATATAACTGCACAAAGACAGGATTTATGAATAATAACACTGCAAAAAATGGCGTCTAAAAGTAAGACGTTTAGACGTTTATAAACGTCTTATGTAAATAAGCGTCTTATTTGAGCGTCTTAAATGAAAAACATAACCTCCAAATACATGCATTTTAGAAGGCAAATAAGACGCTTATAAACGTCTTCAATGTGACCACGTAAACGTCTTAAACCAAGACGCTCTTTTTTTACAGTGAATTAAGCAAATAGAATAATACTAAGATCTATATTACACTCAGAGAAAAAGTTTATTTCACTTAACCAAACTGTCTAATTAACCTATTTTATTTGTCACGATAAAACAATTTTGTTGATTTAAATAAAAATTTGGTTTATTTTAATAAATACGTAAAATTTGTTTGGTTATTGGAAAGAAATTTTTTATTTGAAGTTGTTTGTTTCATTTAACCAAATTTGTGTTTTGAATACAGAATATTGTTTAGTTAAATACAGTTTGTTCGACACAACACACAACTTTGTTTGATTCAACCAAATCATTTTATTTGAGTCGAACAAAAATATTTGCTTGTCTCAAAAAGTACATGTGTGAACCCAGTAAGAAACGAAAAATAGAAAAGGATTGAAATAATTCAAACTCTGTATGGTGTAGTAGAAATTATCCAATACTTTTGAATGCCATTTCTGTCCAATACTTTTCTATACCATGATAGGACCACGTTTCGTCTAAAAATGAATGCTATTCAATTCTTTTTGTAATTTTTAACAAAGACAAAATTTTTTTCTGAATGCTTTCCAATCCCATCCGAAATTATTACAGCCTGTCATTATATCACTTTTCAATTTTTCATTGGAACCGCGCTTCTGCATGCATTCAAGCAATCTTCTGGATTTTTGTAATTTATAAGATACATACGGTGGCAGATTTTGTAAAAAGTGTTTGTGTTCAAAGAAAAACTTGCTGAAAAATTGATTGTTTACCAATTTAACGTCATTTAAACGAGTCAGGACCGTTATTCTGTTAGACAATAAATCTTAACCTAAAAATTTCAGAGACCTTTAAACACTTTTAACCCTCTTAACTGATAATTTAATAATTATTCCTTTTTAAAATAGCAAATAAATTCATGAGTGCAGTTATTTGAAAGTAATTGAACATTCTATATGTCAACAATATTAGTATTATATTATTATACTACTGTCGCGGAATTCAGAAGCATAGGGCAGAAATGTCATTCAAAAGGATAGAATTTTTTTAATGCTTCTTAATCTTTGCTTTCTTACTGGGTATTCAAGAGGATTGATATCGTTACTATTTATATTGCTCTCACTGGATAGAAAAGTATTGGACAGAAATAACATTCAAAAGAATAGAATCTTTTTAATACTTTTTAATTTTTCGTTTCTTACTGGGAATTTAAAAATGGCGATCTCACTTGTCTACAGTCCGCGTTCGCGTCAAATTTATTTGTTAAATCGGTAAATCAAAGAAAAAAAATTATAAGTGTCGGTTAAATAAATATTAAATACATTGTGTTCATTGACTTACTGCATATTTAATTTGTACCAGTGAGAAGAATATTTACAAAAAGGTTTTGTGAAGTTTTCAGTTTGTTGTTTCGAATAAACTTTTTTCTGAGTGCACGTATAAAAATCATAATTATAATATGTTTAATGTAATATTTCAAATGTTTTTTTATAATTAAGTAATTTTGTTTATATGAAGAAATACGTATATAATATTTTACTTAATTGTTATTTATTTTCCTCTAATAATCTTTGAGTTTCCTAATTTAATATTTTCTAGTATACATATTATTGGTTAATTTATAATTTATTATATGTATAATTTTAAAATATCAATAATTATATAATAAATTATAAATTAACCAATAATATGTACTAGAAAATATTAAATTAGGAAATTCAAATATTATTAGAGGAAAATAAATAACAAAATTTTGAAACAAAAATATTTATTTAAATGAACCAAATACGTTTACTAAAACTATTTATTTGAATCAAACAAATCTTTTCTCTTGAAATAAACAAATTTTTTAGTTATATTAAATAAAATTTTTTGGTTAAGTGTAATAAGCATTTGGTTAATACAAATAAACGTATTGGAAGAAATTTTTTGGTTGAATCAAACAAACGTTTGGTTGACTGTATAGCAATGCATTTATTTAGTTGATTCAACCAAAATTTGGTTGTTTCGAACAAATTTTTTTCTGAGTGTATATTTATATACATATTATATCCATTTGGCCTTTTGATCTACACTGAAAAAAATTTTGGAAATTTTCATCAATTATTTATGGTAAATCTTCTACATTCTCTAGGGTCATCATAGATTCTGTAAGAGACATATCTCCATAATGACTCAATGCTTCTTAATCTAGCCTTTCCTTTAACTCCAACAGTATCCAGTTTTTTATGAACACAATCTTCATTAGGTTATAGTTTCTTGTCAATTCTTGTAGACAAATTTTCTCTTTCACGTTTTGACGGATTTTGATAAAATTTTGTAGGTGTATTATGGTTCAAAAATATCTAAAAAATAAATTTTCAGCAATTTTTTAATTTTTGAAAAAATTGGTTTTTGTATTTTTTAATTCTTTTGCGCCTCCGGTACATATATTATATGTACCACTAACAAAATTCAATAAAACTCTTATAATTTTAAACTTATTACATTATAAACAGGAATTTCTCTCTAAAATTGAGAGAAATTTTTTTAAATAAAAATATTTTCTGTAGTATAAAATTCGCTCAAAAAGTATAGGTACTCTTCTTGAGATCATCTTTTGTTTGAAATAGAATGCCATTATTTGTTTTTTGCTTATGTTTAAGTATAATAAATAAAATAAATCAATGATTTTAATAGTTCATTCATCATATTTGTATTTATAATAAAAAAAAGTAATTAAAATCAGAAAAGTTAATCATTTAGATTAAAATTGTTATTTATAAAAACATGGTAAACCATATTTGTTTACAATTCATAGTACTGTTTTCAATTTGAATATGCAATAACTATTTATTTAAAGACTCTTGGGATAATCATATGTAAATTCAATGAGAAATTATTATTAGAGTAGAGCCGAGTTGTGTAATGATTGATTTAGTCAAATGAATACTTTTATTGACAATCAATAAAAAATTTTAAGATTATTATAAGCATTTCTTTAAAAAACATCAATTTAATTTAAAGTTATTACTTTTTAATTTTACTATAATCTCCGAGGATCAAATAGCACGTAACATTACTATAATGTCACTGTATTGTTACACGTAATACTAAGAATATATTAGCAATGTAACATTACAATAATATTAATATATTTTTAATTTTCCCAGAATTTTTCAAAAAAACAATTGCCAATTCATTAGCAAGTCACTTCACTAACTGTGAAGCTAAAACCTACTATATCGACCCAGTTTCAAATTCAAGGAGTACCGGTATCCAAACATAGACGTCACCGTCAATCAATAATAATTGAAAAATAAATTTTAAACTATGAAAAAATGAGGAACTAACTCTCTCTGCTGAGGTTCGAAATCCAGGACCTATCAACTGCCGGATGATTGCTCTTGCACTCAGCTACAGAGGTCCAAATCCAACAAATTTTCATAGTTTTATTGATTCAATTTTTAGATCTTTCTTTTTTAACATCACTTAGGCAATACTGTAATAGTACAGTGGCATTACTGGAATACTACTTTAACATCACAGTAATATTACCATGTAATGTCAATGTAACCTTACTTGTAATATTACCTCGGGGCAGAATACTATGTTACATTGTAAAATTACTAACATTACATGTAATATTACTAACATTACATGTAGAATTACAGTAATAATAAGTGCTACTGGGGCGGGGTTTTTACTCTGAAGACTATGAAATAATTTCTCATTGAGCACTGCTGCCTACCAAGTTCTCGCGAAGACTAACAAATAACTATAAATATTGTGACTTGCATTGATTTCCTTCCATTTCTTACTTCCATTACTTGGTATGGGTATTGAAGACGATAGTAGTTTAAATTTTTTTAAATAAGTATTTTTTAATATTTATTCATGGATAGAAATATGATGCGAATAACATATTAAGTCTCGGCTAAGTACCACAAGCGGTAATTTCAGCTTTAAAATAAGACTTCGAAAATTAAAAAATGTTATTCCATCATCGATTTATCATTAAAAATGTGAAGCCGTGTTGCGACCGATCGGTGCATTGGAATTCAAGTGTGACGACTCGATTGTGGCTTCGCGCGGCTGCAAATGGGAGAGATAGCAGGGACGGTTTATGCGGGGGATTAATAAATAATGACGTTTCACGAAAAATATAAAGAAACTCGAATGTTCATCGTTCCCCGCATAAATCCGTCCCTTCTTTATCTCTCATTCGCAGCCGCGCGAAGCCAGAATCGAGTCGTCATAGTTGAATTTCAATGCACCGATCAGTCGCAACACGACTTCATATTTTTAATGTTAAATCGTTGACGGATTAAAATTTTTTAATTTTCAAAGGCTTATTTTAAAACTGAAATTCTAACGAAAATTTCTGTGTTTTAAAAAAAATGTTATCTAAATTTTTCTAGATTTTTGAAAAATTTGAAGTCAAGAGACCAAAAAGAAAAAATTTGATAATTTTTTTTCTTTTTTTCTCACTTTACAACTTAAAAAATAGTTAACAAAATAACTTCAAAGGCGATTTATTTTACGCAAAATTTAATAAGTATTCTAACCGTATTTAAGTTTTTGTGTATCTCCTTTTATTTTCGAGATATGATTGAAAAAGTGATGGCATGATTTTTCATATAGTCGAGTGTAATCGTCCTGATACTCGTGGACGGTAGTGTATTAGGAAGTAGGACTATGAAAATTTAATGTAGACAATGAATATTAGTTTCTTTTTGAGGTTAGGAGTTAAAATTAGTTGTTTGAAAGGCGTCCAAAAATTGAGGCTAGTATTTTAAAAAAGCCTGAAAATATTGGGACCAATAAGGAGGTAGAAGAATGAAAATCGAGTAACAGAATTAAAAAATTAGCATCTTTTATAGCTTAGGAGTTGAAATAAGTTTTTTAAATGAAGCCCAAAAATATTGGAACACATTAGAAAATAAAACAATGAGAATCGAGCAAAAGAAGTTTAGGAATATTTTTTGTTTATTTTAGTAATGAAATTTGAATATAGTGGAATAATATTTATTGACTCTAAAATAATTTTTTTGAGGTAGAATTACAGAAGCTGTGTTAAATTATACATAGTTTCTGTTTTCTGTTTGAGGGGGATTCCACGGGTAAATCACACAGTTAACTATGAAGTGCTCCACCACTATTTTGAAAACGTCGTTTATCCCATTCTGATTTTGCGTTCATCCACGCCTCAATAGAATAAGATTCTTCTAAAAAATTTTCAATAAATTGTTGAAAAGTAATTGAAGGAAATGCGCGAGCATCATGAAACATTTTAGCCTTTCCTATAAAAGGATCCTCAATTAAAATTAATTAAAAATTTTCAGAAACGCCTTTACGAATAAAATATTTTTATTGGTCTTTAATAAATTCAATTGGATTCTTTTTAACACCGTCATACTTGGGTAAAGGAATTAAAACTTGAAATGATTTAAAATAACGCATTAGTCCCCTCATGAGATTGTCTTGTCTGTCCCCTTGATTACAAAAATTATTGGATTCCTTTCCGCGATTATTTTCAAAATAATTATCGCGAATATTTCTCTAATCAAATCTATTATTATTACCTAAGTTTGTCACATCGTTATTTTTCGATAAATCACAATGCCTTGCCTGGTCTCTTTCCATATGAATCATTTGCTTACGAACATCCATATTTACAAAAATTTCTGTGTGCGCACCCGTATCTATCGTAATCACACCTTCGCCAACAGCACCGACCACATCACTTATTTTTTGTTGAATTCTTCCTTAATACGACGAATTTCATTTTGTAGTATGTCGTTCTCTTAATTGGACTCAACACTTTGAGTGTTGACTCTCTTCTTTAATTCTTCTCTCATTTCTAGTATTTATCCTTGTAACAATTTAAGGCTTCGTTATTGTCATCGGTCTTATCATCAGCTTTGGGACGTGGAGACTTTTTTCATAAAAAGAAGATTCGAGTTAGAATTTACAAATTACAAAACGTTCAGAATTTTAAAATCGCAAAATATCAAGCCACTATACCTGAGCACCAACTGTAACAGATTTAAATAACAAATAACTAAACAAATTAAATTTACAAAAATAACAAAACATATATTGTAAAAAGCTTTCTTACTACTACAAATAAATGTATATATAAAAACTCACCGCTGGTTATTAATTTTTAGAATAAATATCTAACTTTAAGAACAAGTCAGATTTTAGGGAATAAATTTCCACACGTGGTGACAATCGTCTTAAGGTCCGCGTGGGGTCTCCATCCGGCCGTGATAGAATTCGCCCACACCGGTCAAACATTAATTCTAGATTGACTAAAAACAAAAACCGTGAGCAATCACTTGCCCCAATTGAGCTTATCGGAAAATATAATTCTCTGACGCGAGACGCGTCATTAACAAATTTAAGGAGTCCGTCGCCCTTCAATAGAACGGGTACGGATTCTTCTCTACTACTAAAAACTAATTTTTTCAAAAAAATTTATTTCAATTTTTTTAAAAATTATTACAAGTTTTTATGTAGAACTCAGAACTTAGAAATTTCTATTTATTATTTACTAAAATAAAGGAAAAATTAACAGTGTTACGTCTCAGAAGGAGACCAGTACTGGTATTATTTTATATTTTTGCCTGATTCATTTACAAGGGGCAGAGCCTTGAACTAAGACAACAGGCTAAAGAAAACATATGCTTGAGATCTAGAGATAATTTTGGCCTTTATTTTAACTTCAAAAATGTACAATCTCTGTTGAAATTTGCAGGTTCAGAGAACTAGTAAAAATTCCACTGAAAGCAGAAAATATTAGCGGTTTTAAAATAGTAAATAGAATTCGAGAAAAGTAAGAAAACAAAGGGTTATTTACCAGTAAGGTTTTCTTTGAAGTATCTGGAGAGTTTCCCGACCAAAGGAGATTTCAGCAGGTGTCGAATAATTTATTGTCCTGTTGTTGCTCCACGGGAAACCCGAATGGTTAAGAGGTATGAGTATTCGAAGCTGCTTTTCGAATCCCTTATGATATACTCGAACGGACAGGTAATTTTTAGACTTTCGCTTAAAGATGAACTTGGTACGAAGAATAACGTTGTAGAAAAATCAAGGGTAAATTTAAACAATACTGTGGATGACCGAGGTACATTGTTAATTGCTGAAGACTGAGTAGACTGACTGAGTTCTTCAAAATCGTATCCCTTTTATACACTGCAAAAAGAAGTATCTTATTTAAGATGTTTTGCTAGTCATTTCTAAGATGTTATTGTAGTCACTTTTTAGTCATTTAAAATATCTTAATTTAAGATACTAAAAGCATCTTCGTACATATTTTCAGCATATTTTTCGGGAAAAAAGTTTTGAGGTTAACTATGGGCTTATATGTAAGACATTTTATGTATCTTAGTTTTTAGTAACTTAAAATTTTTTCGCATCTTACAATTCACAAGTATCTTATCGCTAAACATCTTATTGAGACAGAAACATCTTAATTTAAGATACTTTAAAAAACTTACAGAAGTATCTTACTTTTTTAAGATAGAAGAAATATCTCAGACGTATAAAACATCTTAAAAATCAGTAAGATACTTTAGAAAACATCTTATTTTAAGATGTAAGATACCATTTTTCCATCTTACATCTTATTTTAAGATATCAAATAAGACACTTATTTTTGCAGTGTAGGAACACATCTTCCTAATTTTGGAGACAAATCCTCATATTGGGAGAGAAGCAGGGTTCGGAAGTTACGCGTAACTTTGAGTTGTCTACGTAAATTACATATTCTACGTAATTTACGTAGAATACGTAATGTATGTAGACAACTTCAACTGTTACAACGAAATGCAAAGATACTGTCTAAAATCAACAAACGCAGAATTTGTTGACATTTATTATTTGACTTATTTTTATTGCTGTATTATTTAACCAATGTCTTCTAAAAATGAAAATAGCAATTTTAAATAAACATATACAGAAATTTCGTGGCTCGAAATGAAATTTGAAAAAATTAAAACTGTTGAAGATTAGACGGTAGCAAAGTGCTTAATTTGTAAAAAAATTTTAAAAAATACAAGTTACATGCGACTTGTTGGCCACAGATATGTATTAATAAAACTTTAAGTTTTTTAGATAAATAAATATTGTTTTTTATACGAAATTAAAATTTTTGCTTTAATATAAATACGGAAATTTCTGATAAATATAATATGTTTGCCATTTTCATTTCTTGATAAAGTAAAATTTAATTTATCACAAACTTCGTATTTGGGCCTGTCACCAGCACCACTACTACTTTTTGATATTTTAAGTTTTCTTTTAAATTTAATTGAACTGAAACTGAAAGCCAAATAATAAATATTTTCGTGTTTTCTCTACGCTTGTGAGCATGGTCAACATGAACAAAGTGACATTAGAGGTTATGTTGTTAAGGGACGTAAACTACGTAGAGAACTAGACACGTAAATTACCAGGTAATATACGTGTAGACAACTATGTAGACTACATCGAGTAGTTTACGTTCCGAACCCTGGAGAGAAGTCCATAAGGTATAGGTATACCGCAGGTGTTAATTTTTCCCGCGTCTCTTTGATTTCTCATTAAGGCGCTCTCACAGCTAGTAGGCAGCATACAAATTTGAATTTACTATCTCTTTCACTCTAATTGATTTTCTCTCTTACTCCAATTACTGCCTGCGCAGGCAGGCAGAGCTGTGAGAGCTCCATTACACGTGTGCGACATTCTGTTTCTCATTATACGTGGGCGATACATTTTTTGAAGAGTTCAAATAGAGGACAAACATTTTTTCTCTTTTATTTTCTGATAATACATATTTTTTAGTGGTTTCAATAAAGCTTACGATCACGTGACAACAGCTATCGATACACGTAGGATTTTTTCTATATTTTGATTTTTTGCAAAATTTTGCGTAATTGAAGTGACAATTTTCAAAAAAAAATTCACAAAATTGTTGATAAAAATAAAAGTAAGTAATATAAAAAAAATTCTACGTGTGTCGATAGCTGTTAATGTATAAAAAATGACAACATTTTCGTTTTTTCCAGATAAAAATTAAGGACGTTAGTTGTCTGACCATGGAATCCTGAAACGAGACGCTTTCCAATGAAATTCTGCACAGCCACCATTTTTTAATAAAATTTAAAAAATATATATTTATTTTGCACATCTATACTTATGCAATACTCATGAAACGGTCAATAAAAAATCTGTAAAGTACGTTTTATTACGTGTTTTACAGCTTTTTGATTAATCATTTCATTCAGAAAATCATAAGTTTTCAAAAATATGGTAAAAACGTTCTCCTATCTACAAAAACAAACTTTTTGATAAAAAATAATTTTTTTCCTCATATCTGTCAATAAATATATCATAAAAAATATCTTAAATGTCAGGCGCAATTTTCATGTTGACTTGTCTAATTATAAAAATATCAATATAAAAATATCAATATAAAAATTTAACATTAAAAATAAATACCTTATCATTCTTTTGTTCGGTTTGTTCTTTAAAACAAAGTGCTCACACCTGTTCGCATGAAGTTGACAAAATGGAAGAGTGATTTTTATTCATGGAGCATATATTCATGTTCACAGAAAAAGGGATGGTAATATTACTGAGAGTAAATGGTAATAATGTCTTGGAAAGAAGGTAAAACAGATTGAAGTCAGGTTAGAATACACTCACTCTTATGTGAACTTAATGTACATTTACACATCTGTCGATAGACAAAAAATACATATATAGAAAAATATCGAAATTCTGCACTCTAAGCTATAAAGGTGTTTCTGCAAAATGCTTGTCAATGAATTTATCTTGTCTGATTTAAATTTTGTCTGCATTTAATCGCAGTTGTCTATTTTCAAAAAGAAATGATTATTTAGATAAAAATTAATAAATAATGAAATAATTAACATTTTACAGATAATATAAATTTAATAAAACTACAAAATTAGTAAAAGATTTCAAACAATTTAAATAAAGTAAACAATAATTTTAAAATGATTGTAAAGTTTAGATTTTTTAGGTTATGCATGGACATTATAATGTTTAGTATTATTTACTATTATTTATTATCGTGAATATCTCTTTATAGAATTCAGCCTCTCAATCTTAACCCCTTCAGTGTGTAGCTAAAATATAACAAAATGGTCCCGAAATGTGTAAGACCTTCTTGTGAATAAATTTTCATGACACTAAGGGGTTTTTTAGGGTCGCTGATTACGATGCCGGTGTTAGTTTTTAAAAATTCAAAATGGCGGATCCAATACGGCGGTCATGGTTTTGAAAAATTTATTGGATTCGCTTAAAATTCGTTACTCGAGGGTTTTTGTGGTCACTGATTACGGTTCCGGTGTTAGTTTTTAAAAATTCAAAATGGCGGATCCAATATGGCGGTCACGATTATGAAAAATTCATTGCATACGCTTAAAATTTGTTACTCGGGGGTTTTTGGGGTCGCTGATTACGATTCCGGTGTTAGTTTTTTAAAATTTTAAATGGCGGATCCAATATGTCGGTCATGGTTTTGAAAAATTCATTGGATTCGTTTAAAATTTGTTACTCGAGGGTTTCTGTGGTCGCTGATTACGAAACAGTTATTAATTTTTAAAAATTTTAAATGTCAGATCCAATATAGCAACTCATTTTTAAAAATGTATTAGATTGGTCTGAAAATTGTTAATCTGGAATTTTCGGGGTCGCTGATTGCTATAATTCGATGTTACACGGAGAGAAATCTGTTGCGAATAATGCATAGAGTAGAGGTTATGAATATAGCATAAGCACTTACTAGCGAAAAGTATAAGAGGTCCGCCTGAATATCAGTCGACTCCGCCTAATATTCAGGCGGACTCGAGCAATAAATAGGCTCTCTGTTAGGATTTTAGCATCAAAGAATCTATGGAAAAAGTATATGAAAAGTTTCGAGCATTAATCATAACAGATTTCTCTCCGTGTAGGTTTTCAAAATTCAACAAAGACGATCCAATATGGCAGACGATTAATAAAAATGATGTACTTCCAAAATCTGACTTCAGAATCGTGATCAGCGACCCCAGAAACCTCCGAGTAAGAATTTTTGCGAATATACGTTAAGATGTTTTTATTGTTTGGGCCATGACGCGTATACACGTCATCCACAGTTTGGGCCAGTTTTTTTCATGACGTGTATACACGTCATCCACAGTCAAGGGGTTAACGCTCGAAGAACACACCTATTTTTCTCACTTGTCAAAACTTTTAACATTTAAAATCTTATCGCTAAATTTCCATTATAAAATTTTGTAATATTCTTTAAACATTGAACAATAAGTTTTTTAAAATTAAATTGTTCATTTATACCTTGTACGTGGTCACTTGTGCTGCCAGTGCGATCGAAATTTCGGCATGTACAGTAGTAAAAAAAAAAGTTGAATCAATTGAAACGCCAGAAGAGTATATAGACATAATTAAAAAATCGAGAAATCCACCGTTCATAATAGTTGAAAAATCTAAAGCAAACATGAAAGATTTTGAAGCCTTTTTAAAACAGAAAGTTCAAATCCCAAAAGAACTTCAAATCAGCAAAGCTATGAAAATGAAATATTTTCCTAACAAATCTGTAAACGTTTACAACTCTTATGATGGAAATCCAGTCTCTTTCTTTCTTGAAATTTTAGCTACATTTGAAGAAATGAAAATTGAGTCCGATAAAACTTTGCCAGTTGGAATAACTGTTAAAAAAATGGAAGATGTTAAATCATTACTCCGTTATTTGAAGCCAAAAGGCAAAAGTTTTTTTAATGACTGGTTTTTAAAAGTCAATGTGAAATCTAAAAGGAAGTTATCTGCGAAAAATGTAACTTCCAAAGAAACTTCGGATAAAAAAATACAGAATTTGAGAATAATTCAGCTAAAAAAGGACAAATTCTAAGAAGATTCCAGCTGCACAAAAAGTTAAGGGGTTACGTACAGTTAGAATTTTCAAAAATTGGTTTTTTTAAATTGCATTTTCTAAAAATATAACATTTCAAAAGTATTCTCTAAAAATTTAAGACAAATCGGACCATTACTTATGAAGATATAGAATTTTGAATGAAGTCGTCTCAGCCGTTTCTGTGGCCAGGTGGCGGTACTCAAAACTTTGAACTTATTTTTCTCAAAACCATGTTTTGGGAGCCGGTGATCACTTTATTTACGGAGCTCACGCAAATGTTGTATCATTCACATAATGTTTCTTAATATTTACCTACTAAGTATAATTTTAGAATATTTTCTTGAAATATTGTATATATTTCATGTGAAAAAAGATTTGTTATTAATTATTTTAATGTGTGGACACAAAAAATTTCTAAAAAACAGCTTTTTTTGAAGCTCTAACTGTACGTAACCCCTTAAAAGGCCAGGTTTCTCCAAAAACGTGTTTTTTAAACCAATTTTATTATATTATATAAAAATATTTAGTAACCAAAGTTTTTATAGTTTAAAAGGCATATAAGTATAGTAATTAAAAAAAAATTTTTTTTATTGCAATGGCGGCTCCAAAATTAACTGCTGCAGCACATATCTTTTGATGGTGTGTGACACGATAAGTCAACAACGAATCATTTAAATGCAAAAGTCAAAACGGTTTCTTATTTTGTATGACATTGGCTATGGCCGGCACTACAATGAAACATTTTCCCAAACAAACAAAATGGCGGACTTTTTATTTTTTTTACTTTCTTCACATTTAATTGTTTATAACTTCTTTAAATAACAATGAATATTTTAAGAGTAAAATGCCGTTTCGTTCATGTTGATAAGTGCAATAGTTTCTGAATAAGAGTGTCACCCAGTTCAAAAAACGTGGTTTTGAGAAAAAGGCGATTAAAGTTTTTTTTCTTGAAAAATCGGCCGGATTATCGCTTGGCGCGCTCCGCTTTCCCCTCTTGCACTTCTCAGTCGTGCGGACCTTCGGGACTAATTCTGTCCCACGTGCGATTTTTTGGTCGGCCCATAGTTGGGCCAACTTTTACAAAGTCGGTCCAACTTCTCGTGCCAGAGGTTGGGCCAACCATACAGATGATAACGGCGACCGTCTAATGGCGACGATGGTTGGCCCGACAACTCATAAGGAAGTTGGCCCAACTTACAATGCATATGTTGTGCCAACTATACATTTCAATGGTTAGTCCAAAGACTGACGCCAAAGTTTGCATAACTTTAGATGCGTAAGTTGGGCCAACCACAATTTTCAAAGTTTGCCCAACTTCAACAGCCAAAGGTAAAAAATTATTAAAAAAGTAAATTATTTAAACAATTAACAGGTTATTATTAGCGGGAACATCAGATATAACCTTTACCTATTATTATTAAACACAATCTCATACATACATTTTCGAAAATATCTAACGCTCGCTGGGATCGAACCCCTAACCTAACGCACCGAAGACTTATACACTGACCACTACGCTACGCTCACATGGGAGTGCATAACGCAAAATGTATATTAAAGCTGCAACAGTCGGGCCAACCGTGGCCCAGAGTTCGGCCGACCAAGAAAGTTTAAGTCATTTAAACTGCATTTGACAAAGTTTTGCCAACCGTTGGGCCAACCGTGGCCCAGAGTTCGGCCGACCAAAATAATGTAAGTCAATTAAACTGCGTTTCAAAGTTTTGCCCACCGTCGGGCCAACCGTGGCCCAGAGTTCGGCCAACCAAGAAAGTTTCAGTCATTTAAACTGCATTTGACATAGTTTTGCCAACCGTTGGGCCAACCGTGGCCCAGAGTTCGGCCGACCAAGAAAGTTTAAGTCATTTAAACTGCATTTGACAAAGTTTTGCCAACCGTTGGGCCAACCGTGGCCCAGAGTTCGGCCGACCAAGAAAGTTTAAGTCAATGAAACTGCGTTTCTAGAGTTTTGGCAACCGTGGCCCAGAGTTCGGCCGACCAAAAAGCTATAAGTCAATTATACTGCTTTTCTTGAGTTTTGCCAACCGTCGGGCCAACCGTGGCCCAGAGTTCGGCCAACCGAAACTGAAAGTCTTAAACTACGTTTTGATGAGTTGTGCCAACCTTTGTCGCCAAAGTTGTCCCGACGGTTGGTTAAACTCTGCATTTAATGGTTGGCTTGCAAAGTCGGGCCAACTGTGGGCACTAGTACTTGCCAAAGTTGGTCAAACTCTGGCAACCAAAACTTCGCTTGCCAAAGTTAGGCCAACCTTGGGCCAACCTTCAAACTCTGGCGGCCAACCTAAATTCGCAACTGGGCTTATTTCTAACAGTATTTTCTATCAATTTACGGAAAAAAAATTTCGATTTTTTGAAAACTGTTTGGAGGAACCTGGCCTTAATTCTAAGATTTCAGCTGCAAAAGATGGAAAAACTAAGAAGGATTCAGCTGTATAAAAAGCCTTATTATGTTTTTACTTTACGTATAAAAAACTTATTTATTTGTTTAAAAAATTTTTAATTCAAATTTTTGTGTTTTATCATGGTCAGCAATATTTTAAAATATTGATGTTAAAAAAAGTAATTCTTTTATCTAAACATTAAGAATTTCGAAATTATTTTAATTTTGTATAAAAAACATTTTCACAAAATGTATGTAATATATGCTAAAATTTATGTAACTATTCTTTCTGAAAATAATTTGAAAAAGCAAATATGTTACCTACAATAAAAAAATTATATTAATATAATATTTAGTTTTTAATTTTCAGTCTTTGAAAAGTTTTAAAGTACTGAGTGATAACAGAGGTAATAAGAATAAATTCAACAATTGACGTTCTATAATGTTGGTACTTAGTGATATTTGCACATCGCGACTCGATGTCGCGCTCTCCGCGCTGTCTTTAAACCTTAATATTTTCCACATTTTTTGCTAAATCAATCTAATATTTTCCAAAAAACTTCTTCATTTACTAATAAACAAATGTTAAGCAGGGTGTCTATTGTTTTTGATTTTCAAAATTTACGGTGTTTCCCTGGCTTTGTCCAAATTTTTCCAGGTGTATCTATTCTACACGGAGAAAAATAAATAGTAATAATTATACTATTTTCGACGAAAAATTACTACTTTTAAGTAGTAATTTTGAAACTGCTCGAAAAATAGTAACTTTTGCTTCGTATTCAAACGATTTTTACTTTTTTGAAAAAGTATAATTTACTTCAAGGAATCTAAATTTTATTAAAAGCCGAGTAATATTTAAAATGTCCCGAGCAATTAATACTCTGAGCGAAGCAACTTTTATTACGAATCAGAGCAATTATTACTATTTCGGTAAAGATTTTTACTCGTAAAAGTAGTAATCCGTACCCACACAATGACGCGCCTCACACCGACGGGCGAAACGAATGCCGGCGCGCCTGCGCGTCTGTCCACGCCGTGACGAAAAAAAATGCTGGTGTAGAGAGCTGTATTGTCTCGTTTTATTTTAATAAATTAAAATAAAATAATCAGTGCGTTCAAAAAATATTTTTTCAAGTAATTAACACTCTGCATGTGTATTATTATTCATTATTCATAAGTTTTACTTTTTTTCACATTCTTACTTACAATTAACAACTTAACATATCGGAAAATCTTAACATCTATACAGTTTCGAACCCTACCTAACTTATATCTAACGCAACCTAAAATCGCACGCATTTATACTAAGCCTCTCGGCTACGCAATCGCTATGGAGAAAATTTCGTGTTACCCGCATATATCTCTTTTCGATAAAGTGAATCATAAATTATATTTATTTAGATAAGTTACTGAATTAAAATATAAACATTTATGATAATAATAATAATAAACAGTATTATTAATTTAAAATTACTTATTTAAATTATTAGATTATAATGTTAATGATTTTATTTCTTTATATATTTTTTATTAATTAATTAGTAATTCATTAAAAATTAATTAACTAATTATTAAGTGATTATACATGAATTGCATACTTTGGAAATTAATAAATAATTAAAATGCATATAGGAATTAAAAATTAAATAAGTTAAATAAGTCTCCTTGATAATCGCACATTAATGATCGCACCACTGATATAAACAAAATTGTCCAAATAACTGACCCGTGCTACACGTGCTTCTTGTAACCTAGAAATGTTGGATCACTTTGACGTCAGGTTACGGTCGCTGCGCATGACAGTAGTGACGTGATCACACACATAGGTGTGTAACAGTAGTGGTACGGATTACTACTTTTACGAGTAAAAAGTTTGTTCTGCAATAGTAAAAGTTGCTTCTTGCAGAAGCAATCTTTATTTTCCGCAGTATTAATTATTAGAATTTCTACAAGTAATATTTACAACATATCGAATGTAAAAAGTAATACAAAATTTAATAAAATTTACAATGACGATGTAAAAATTAAAATTCTTAAAGCAATTTTTAAACGTGACTACTGTAATAATTACTATTAGTAATTTTTACTACCAGAAATAGTAATTTTTACTTCATGCGAAGTACATTTTACTATGAATAGTAATTTTTAATATAAAAGTAGAATTATTACTATTCCATAGGAACTTTTACTAGAATCTCAGCACCATTTTTCTCCGTGTAATCAAATTTAAATTTACTTGATTTTAATCACAAATAAATCTACAAATGGCGTACGGGTTTTTATATTTATTAATACATTTAACAGGGTTTCTATACCAACTGTGAAAAACAAGAAATATCTGGGAATTTATTCTGACCGGGAAAAACTGGGAATAATCCGGGAATATGACAGACCAGGAGTTTTCTTATCAAATTAAAAAAATGTTTTATTATATTAATTGGCTTTTAAAAAATTGCTTTTTTAAAATTTTTATTGATGTAATATTTATGAAAACAGACCCGAGTTAAAATTTAAGCCCTAATATTAACCTACAATATAGATCTTATTTTAGATTTTAGTAGTCGTAACGTAAGGTTTACTTGCAATACAATTAGTGCAAATTAAACTCTACTTTAACTCCAAAAACTGATGGAAATTTTGAATTAATTTTTAATATATTAATTAAAGTACTAAAAATTGACAAATATTGTTCTCTGCATTAGAATTGGCTAAAAATAACTAATTTCACAATAAAAAGTGCATTTTAAATTAAAATTATTTAATTTTAAATATAACTGCGAAATTCATAATTATTATACGCAATTAAAAAATTTAATTCCAGTAAACCAATACTTGTCTATTTACAAATAAATATTTATATATGAACTAAATAATTTTTATTTAATTTAGTTAGATAGTGTTTACTTCAAATAATGAAATTATTCCTTCATATACATATAATTTATTTAATTTAGATCAAAATTATTTAATTTTTTGAATGATTATTTGGCATTAGATATGAAGTCGGCTATTTAAATTAAACAAATTTTTTTAATTGTTTACATCAATATTTTAATTTTTCAGTAGGTAATTTTTTAAACAAATTTTTTTTACTTTTTTATTTTCTATTCTGCTAACACAGTACAGTTTGAATCACCTTCTTCGATTTTGTTACTGACGAAGAAATTAGAAGTCTATTATATTTTTGGTAGATTTGGGTCATAAATCCCTTCATTATGTAAATAAAAAATAATGTCGTGGAAAAAGAAAGTGACTTAAAAAATTCTCCGAAGACGTTCGTAGTTCCAACATAATATGTAAATAGGAATAAAAATGTTAATGAATAATCTATATAGTTGGATTTGATTATACAGCAAACATATTTAATTTGATGGTCGACACTCGACGTAAGGTCAGGACATGGGACCTTAATAGACCCCAAGTTTCCGTTTCGTCTGTTAATAAGTTATAGCCTGAACTTTCTTAGATTTTATAGAAATTAACTTTAAGAGAAAAGGAGGGTATAAATGAAAATCAAATTTTTATTCATTGAATAATGAACAATTATATTGTGAAAGTTTCTCTTAAATCACTGGAAAACAAAGTCGGTATTAAAATGTTACTTGATATTAGGAAATAGTTTTGAATTTAGGAAAATAAAAATAATTTTTTTAACAGTACACATATCGGGAAAGATGCATAAAACTAAACTAATATAAAGCTAGAGAAAAGAAAAGGAAATTTAATTATTTTAATTTTGCACTTTTTATTAAAGCCATTTCGACTATAAACAAATGAACAGTTCATTTGTTAACTTAATCTGTTTATAACATTAATAAATAATATTTTTTTAACAATATTTGTGTACAGCTGTTAATAGTGACGTAATTCTAAAGCTATTAGAAAAAAAACAAATTTGTTCTACTATTAACAAGTGAGCTATTCATTTGTTAATTTAACTAAAATTAAAAGTTGTTTAAAATGATGAAAAAAAATGTAATTGACATAATGTCATTTTATATCTTTCATATGTTAATACTCATAAGATTTAAGCAATATCGAAAAGAAACAAAATTGTTTTCTTAATATATGAGAAGAAAAACTATTAAAGTAATAATTTATTTGCTATTTGAATTAAAATAATAATATTAAAAATTAAAAATTCAAATAGTGCTTCCTTTAGTATCTTAAAAATTTATTTTTGAGTGTTTTAAAAGAAAATTTACGAGATTTCGACAAAATCTGTGGACTGTACACTTTTCTGACTCTAACCATAGAAAATATCAAAGCAAATGTAAATGAATTTGTTTTAAATTTTTTACGTATACCCAAATAATAAAAAAGTTAAAAATCACCATTTTTCTGTAAATACAAATGTCAGAAAATTAACAAATATACCATTCGAAAGCTTATAATATTATGCGGTAAATTATATACAATTGGAAATTTTTATAAATTACAAAAAGATTTAAGAAATCGACAAATTTGAAAAAAAATTAAAATTTTTTGACAATTTTTTAAACTCTGACATATTTTTTAAAAAAATATTTAATTAATAATTTTTTTTATTATAATGTTAATATTTAAAACATAATGGGAAGCCCTTGTGGGGCCCGGCTGGACCCCACTTTTTAACGGGGCTAAATTGGGCAGACTTCCACACGGGAAGATAGGACATAATTACAAGATGATTTGACAACAATTCAAACAAGAGATATTAAATCTACAATGTATATCAGGCCAAAATGGAGTAACGTAAGAGGTGAAGAAGAGATCGTTGTTCAAGATGAATGGATATGTGCCTCATTATTATAATCGCTTCATTTACCTGACAACATAAACATACTTTAAAGCCCCTTAAAACAACTTTCCGATTTCCTTAGAAGAAGGAACGTGCAATTTATGCAGTTAATTTTTTGTTTCATCCAAGTCTAAACTAAATTTAATTTTTTTGAGATTTTTTTCTGAAGTAAAAAGTTATTAAACATTTTTATAAAATATCTAAAGAAAAGAAGCGTTAAGCATTTTATTATTCTATGAAAATGTTTTAATGTACAATCAATCAGATTCATCTTAATTATTTCACATCAAGAAAACTGAATGTAATTTCAGTTTACAATCTGTTCTAACAATACCTTTTCATTGTTTTAATTTTTAAATAACTAGAGCACGTTTGATTATTTTCAAAAATGGTATAAGGATTTTTTGCTTATATTTGGCCAAATATTTCTACCTTTTAATAAGTATACTCCCGCCCAGATACTGTATATTATTAGATTACTTAAAATTTAAGTAAATTAAAGTAAGGGCATAGCAGGATAAGTATGTGTGTTTTTTCATTTTTCTTCTTACCCCCATAACTCCTATAAAAATTATTTTTATGCAATAGTACTTCGAGAAATTACTACTCTAATTAATACCTACTGTATCTAAAAAATTCAAGAAAATCCGAGTGGGGGCACCTAACACATACTTATCCTGCTATGCCCTTTGTTTTCACATGTTTTTATATTGCTTTAAGAAAATATGTACTTTCTAATTATTGCACTAAGATTTCTATCTTAGTATGTATATATAGATCAAAATAATGAATAAATTATTACAAAAGCAAAAAGACAAGTATCCTTCCAAAAATTCGAGTAGTGGAAGAAATATTAAACGTCCTTTAAGACTAGTATCGTCGTCAGATAAGAGACCTACATTAAAGAAGACGAAAAAGCAGTTGAAGATTGCACAATCATTAAAACTAATAAATACTCAATTAAAAAACATTGAAATTAGGAGATCCTTAACACTCAAAAACAAATCAAATTACAACTTATTAGTGCAAAAATACTATTTCCAATATAGTCAGAATAATATGTGTCACGCTCCGAATAAATGTACCTAAGAAGCAAAAAATTTGCGGACCATTTTTCAAAGCTCAACCAATGGGGATCATTATATGTAAAGCTAATCTCAGATGGCAGCACTATAGCAAGATTTGTCTAGCGCTTAATTTTTGATTTCGCGAAAAGTCATATTTGTTTTACAAACAAATGGGCGAAGTAAATAAATACTTTTTTTGGAATTGTGAAAAGTTAAAAATTGAATTACTTGGGTGAGGAATTTGTGTCACAGGAAAAAAGACGGTTTTGCAAGTCACAGTATCGTAAAAGTATAGATAAAAAAAATTGAGGTTATGTTGCCTGTTATTAAAAATATTGTAAACACATTTTAATTTTGAATCTCCCAACATCTTTAAATAGTTTTCCGTACTTTATTATAAACAATATTTCTGATCTAATGATTTTATTCTTCATTTACATGAACAAAAACCATTTATATTGTTTAATTAATATTATGCAACAAATCACATTTAAAATTTTGCGCCATAAAATCTTATAGTAGTGCTGCACTCTACTGGTCAAGTTTGGCTGTGAGGATCCCCATTTTAAACTGCTTATCTAATCAAACTGAAGAATTTTTTTCAAATATAGTTTAAAGTCTGTAGAATAAGTCTGTATACTTGAAAATCCTTATTAAAAATATTTAAAAAAGATAAAAAGCTTTTCGTAAAAAAGCGTGGGGTTAATTTGACCCCATGTGTTCTCCGAAGGTTAATTAAAAATTTTTGACCTACAAGTCTTTATTATATCAAAAATATTCAATGAAAATTGGTTTCAAATTAAAATATTTAAAAATTAACTTTTAATCAAGATATATTTTATACGAACCTAACCTATATTAATGTGAATTAGATTATGCAAATAATCTATTCAGTGTGTTCAGTAATTCATAAATCTCATTAAAACTTTTTTATTAAAATGTTTTTACATACAATTAATTTTTAGAAGAGTTAGAAATATTTATGACAATTAAATTGAAGAAGATTTTTAATTAAAAATTTAGAATACGGTAATTATTAAACGTAAAGTAAATATTATTTTCTTCATAAGATTATTAAAGTAACATTGTTAAAGTATTAAAAGAAAGTCTTTTAAAATTTTGAAAAACAAAATAAAAAATTGTAGTTGTATGACGTTAATAACGTTAGTAATATTAGCAATAATCGTAATTATACTTATGTTTTAGGGAAAGCCAAGTTTAAAAAAACGTTTATTAAATCCGCAAAAATAGACTTGGAAAATGTAAATTCAAACTCTTCTAAAACACCAAAAAGAAACACCTATTATTATTTCGGACCCTCAAGTAGTTTCCAAAAATTTATTTAGTTTTAAGGGAAGAGGATTAAGAGGATTTAGACCCTGTGAGAGTTTCCAAAATCTTCTTATGGGGAAGTAGGAAATTAATGGGAAAATTCCGATTTCAGACCTTTAGAAAGTTTCCGAAAATCAGAATAGGCGGGTAATGGGAACCGAAAGAAATTTAAGACATCCATTTTTTAGTAGTAGCACCCTCACATAAACGTTATCAGACTATCAAACTTTTTAGAAAATTTTAGAAAATTCATTAACAATTTATTTCTTCCAAATTTAATAACTTAAATCATCTTAAAATTATGTGACTTCTAGTAGGGTCTGAGCCCAACACAAACTAGAAAAATAGAGAATTTTATTTCCATTTTGCTATCAGACAATTAAAATTTTGAAAAAAGGTAATTATTAATTTATTTCTTCGACAATTTAAGTAATATAATTATTCTAAAATTACCTGAATTCTAGTAGGGACTAAGCCCAACAAAATCCTAATGAACATAGAATTTTATTTCAGTTTTTAATTAGTAGCAGGTCCACCCGAAAGCTATTAGACAATCAAAATTTTGAGAAAGAGACATTAAAATTTTTTTTTTAAATTTAAAAATTCTAGTCATCTGAAAATCACCTGAGTTCTAGTAGGAACTGAGGCCTACACAATCGTGAAAGATAGAGAATTTTATTTCCATTTTTTAGTAGTAGCACCCTCACCCGAACGCTATTAGACAATTAAACTTTTGAGAAAAAGACATTTAAAATTTATTTCTCCTAAATTTAATTATTCTAATCATCTTAAAATAACCTGATTTCTAGCAAGAAGTAAGCCCACCACAATCCTGAAGAATAGAGAAATCTATTTCCACTTTTTAGTAGTAACACCCTAGCCCGAACGCTATCAGGCAATCAAAATTTTAGAAAAAAGTCATTAAAGAATTATTTCTTCTAAATTTAAAAATTCTAATTATCTAAAAATTACCTGAGTTCTAGTAAGAACTGAACCCTACACAATGCTAAAGAATACAGAATTTTATATTGCGATATTATGTTGATTGGATTTGTAATTTTAGTGTCATCTTATTTTGTTTGATAAAAATCCATATATTTTATTTTATAACTAATTTATTAGCTTTCGTCCGTCGACGATATGCATCCTCAGATAATTTTAAAAAGAAATTACATACAATTATTAATATGGGAACTTTATCAAAGTGTCAGTATAAAGTTTTAAAACATATATTCTAAATTATTATCTTTTAGTTCTTTAATTGCACAAGTTTTTAACTAAAAACAAGTAATTATAGAATGAAAACATAATTTTGGAAAATATTTTCCACTCAGGTTCGCGGACTTTTCAGATATTTATACAAATAGATTTTATGTAGGGGACTGTGCACCCTCAAATTTTAGAAAATAATACTTCGTATTATTGCCCGCTTACCACCTCATCATGAAATTAGTCCATTACAGCAACTACACAGCTGTAACAGATATTAAGAAAAAGCCTAAAGCAGGAAAAAACACCTGGAACAAAATAAATAAGAAGAAACATAGAAGAGATAAAAAAAGACAATCTGAAACAAATGAAATAGAAAGAAACCTAAAAACGAAGAGATAATCTGAAACAGAAAAAAACTGATACAAAGAAGTTGAAGAAAAACTACACAGCTGTAGCAGAAATAAACGAGAGAGAGAGAGAGAGAGAGAGAGAGAGAGTCTGAAACAGAAAAAATACCTGTAACAAAAAATAGGAAGAAAGTAAAAAAGAAAAGAAAATACAATCTAAAATAAAAGAAATAGGAAGAATCCTAAAAAAGAAAAAAAAATTTTGAAAGAAAACTATAAACGGAAAGTTTATCTGTAACAAAAAAATTAAACACCTAAAACAAAAAAAATTGGTGAAAACTAATCGTAAATAACAGTTGAAAAACGAAACAAATTTTTCCATTTGTAGTTTTAATATTGTAATTTATTGTGCAAAAAAAGTGTTTAATCTTTCAAGTAAAATGCCTGTGAAAACAACAGTAAAGTGGGGCTTTTTTTTGCCTTTGCAAACGCAAGTACGCTTTAAAATGTGGACCTTACTAAATGAAGGAATTTCTTTTGCTGAAGTTACCAAAAAAAGGTGGTGTTATTAAAAATTGTGATAAATTCACATTTGAAACTTATGACTGTAAATAAGAGCGTTTGAGGGAAAAAACGCAGTACAAGTGTTCAAGAAGATAACAAAATTGTGTTTCTTAGAAAAAGAGATCGTAAAAAGACTCCATCACAAATTTGCGAAGCATTTAATGATTCTTGATCTTATTCTCCTGTAAGTATTACTATCATAAAAAATCGTTTAAATATTGTGACGAAGTGGTTTCGTCACGATATGTTCATTATTTACTTTCTTTTTATTATTATAATTTCAATTAATAATTATTTGATTTTGGGTTTAGCGCGTTAGTCCTTTTGACTTTAAGACGTAGGGAGAAATGTAAATTCCCCTTTTTGACAAGTGTGTACCGGCGCTTCGCGAAAAATGTAGCAGACGACGAAAGCACATTTTTGAAGATAGTTCGACTTGTGTTGTCGTTAAATAGACATGGGACAAAGAGTTGGTAAATTGATATATAAGAAGAAAGTTTATATTTTTTGAATAAAAGTATTAAATTGACAGTGTGATATTTTTATTGTGGTTGATTTGGAGAAGATTGTTTTACCTAATTCACTTTAGTGACAAAAGAATTAATTGATTAATAACAAAATTGGTAAGTAGAAATTTTGTTCAGTGTCGTGTCTCGAAGAATCAAGCTTTTCTCTTTTGATTTTAATATCTCTCAGCAGGATCTCCTTTGAGATAATTTCTTGATTTTTTATTGTTGATTATATTAACTGGCGTCTAACTATCGCGTTGGTATTAAAGACAGATTTGTGACGAAAAGGGAAATAATAATTATTATATTTTGCATGATTTTAATTAATTATTAAAAGTACCGTCATAACACATATGGACTATGCGGGCAAGTATCAATAACAAAACCTCTTTTACGATAAGTAAATTAGAAGAAACGTTTTCAACGGACGAAAAAATATATCTATTGGACTCCCGAAGACTGGAGAACTATGTTATTTACCGATGAATCAAAATATGGTGGAGGCACACAAAAATATTACATTCACCGAATGAAAGGCGAAAGAATGACACCGCAATGTGTTTTGTGAACTGTTAAGAATAAAGGAAGATCTATAATGGTTTGGGGTTGCTTTGGTAAACGTTTAATGGAAAAAATTGTCTTCCAGCAAGATAATGACCCAAAACACACTTCTTCTTTGTGCAAAAGATATCTTGCAACTCAAGAAAAGAAGAGGATTTTGATATGTATGGATCATACTCCACAATCTCCCGAACTGAATCCAATAGAATTACTCTAAGATGAAGTGGACAGAAGAATAAGGTCAATGCAACCTACAATTTTAAATACATTGTGGGAATATTGGCAAACTGCATGGAATTAAATCGTCCAAAAGACATTACTAAATTTAACAGACAGAATGCCAAGAATTTGTAAGGTTACTATAGAAAAGAAAATTTGTATGTACAAGAAAAACATGAAAACTAAATGGTCATAAAATGAACAACTTGTTTTAATATTATTAAAATAAAATAGGAATAAACATTTTTAATTAATTAAAAAATTCTGATTACAACGAGAAAGTGATTATTTTCCCGATAAATCCATTAAATAATGAACATAAAAGTATGTATAACTTTGAAAAAAATGTATTTCGCAAATAAAAACCAATTAATTAATTATTACACTAAAAAAAATAATAGTCAGAATGTGTTTTGTTCTTAGGCAAAAATTGCCTAAGGAAAAAGCACATTCTAACCAATTTTTTTTTCAGTGTATGCCATTTGAAAGAAATTATTATTTTCTTAATATTGTCAGATCCGAAAGTAACAAATAAATAATTAATCATTTTCTTATTGAACAAATGAACCGCTACTACATCATGCTTATTTTTGTCAGAAATGACGACAAAGCATTTGTTTAAAGTCATTGTTCCATTTTTGTATTCATAACATAAGGGTGTACTGTGGCCAGGTCATTTGCCCAATGATATAATTGAACCGCATCTTTCACCTAAAAATTGTAATTCTCTGCGTTGTCAAGGGTGACCAAGAATTCTCTAACTTCCAAATTATCTTTTAGAGAAGACAAATATGAGGCATTTTACGTGAAATGTCCTAAGTTGAAATTTCAACTTCTTAAAAATAATTGAAAATCAGGGAATTTGTTGTTCTATCAAGTAGAAATGTGCCCCAAAAAATTTTTTTGATTTTTTCGTAAATTTTGAGGTTGTAGAGGGGGGTCAATTTGACTAATTTTGCTAACACCGGCTACTTTGTGAATTTTTTCTGAACATATTTGTAACGGGAAAAATTCTGTAAAATATGTTTCTGAAAGGTTTTTTCGTCCTCTTTCCAATGGTGAATTTTATTTTTTAATATTTTAAAAATTGACCTTAATTTTTGATAATTATTATTTAATTTTCAATTTCCCAAAAATCCGTCCGTTTTATTTGAAAATAAATTATTGCAAACGAAAGCTGAGGTTTTTTCCTATCGGCATGTAAATTTGCGGAATGCCTTTTTTTGTTTTTGAGTTATTAAATTTCAAAGAATAAATTGCAGCGTGCTGCGTCGCGGTCGCCTCACTTCACGCCGGGCGGGTTGCCACGCGGCTCAGTGCAACCGCGACGCAGCGCGCCGCAATTTATTCTTTGAAATTTAATAACTCAAAAAAAGGGCATAATAAATTCTGCAAATTTACAAGCCGATAGGAAAAAACTTCAGCTTTCGATTGCAATAATTTATTTTCAAATAAAACGGACCGATTTTTGGGAAATTGAAAATTAAATATTATTTATTAAAAATTTGGGTCAATTTTTAAAATATTAAAAATTAAAATTCATCATTGGAAAGAGGGCGAAAAAACCTTTATGAAACATATTTTACAAAATTTTTCCCATTACAAGTATGTTCAGAAAAAATTCACGAAGTAGAAAAATTGGTCAAATTGACCCCCCTCTACAACCTCCAAATTTTCGAAAAAATCAAAAATGTTTTTTGGGGCACATTTCTACTTGATAGAACAACAAATTCACTAATTTTCAATTTTTTTCAAGAAGTTGAAATTTCAACTTGGGACATTTCACGTAAAATGTCTTATATTCAGCCTAAGATTTTGCAAGAAAATCACGTTTTATATAGAATGGTATTTTATTTTTAAGATTTTCTACAATTTCTTCTATTGTTTTAAGCCTGTCTATTAGTTGACACCTAAAAATTCGTTTAATTTATGAATAACTAATTTTTATATTTAATATGTATAATTTTTAAATATTACAACGAAATTTAATTAATTTACCTATAAGTACAATTCCATTCTTTACAATAGCGCTTCAAAAAAGTTCAAATAATTCAGGGAACGCAAAGCTATCTTTCTTTCAAACCCATAGACGCTAACAGTATGGAGTGTAAATCTTCGCCTCATTTTGATGTGCATAAACAACAATAATTGCATTTCTTATTTACCTTACATTTTAATTACAATTTATCATTGTTTATTTTAAAAATTAATTTGCAATGAACAATAACATAATAACATTCAATTAATAAATTTCGTAAACGTTACTAAATAAGTACATTATTAAACGTTTCATTTCAATGTCCTTAGAAATAAGACGACTTATTGAAAAAAAACACTCACGCCACAAGAATCGGTAACCGCTATGCTGCGCTGGTGCACTACACAGCGCAAAATAATTTTGATTATAACTTTTAAAATAATTGTCGCTCCAAAATTTTCTAAACGGATTTTGATTTTTGATTGTCCCTTTATTTTCCATTTTATTTTATTCATATCGGTTGATTCCTGTAGGAGATATAATTTTAAAATAGCAGTCTTTCTTTCTGGTATTTTTTCCCAACAATCCCTTATTGCTAAAAAAGCATTTTTCTTTGAATTTGTTTTCTGCACATACTTTCTTCTGAGTCACTCAGATCTAAAACTTGGTTATGATCATCTTCAGCATCATCTTCAATGTGCGACGTAGTAGAAAGTGAAAGCACTTTGGGAACTTGAAAATTGCTTACAGTTCTTTAAAAAAATTAATAAATCCCAGTCAAGTCAATAGTATATTTGCAGATACGAGTAAAACTTACAATGAAATTTTATGTCAAAAAATTGTTTTACTTTATTTTAATCTTTTAATTAAAAAAGAAAAACATACTTATGAAACTAATAAAAATAAATTGTCTTGCAGATAGAAATATGTTAAAAATAAATCTGAAAAGAATGTAAAAGTGTCACCGAAATTAAAAAAATTCTGTATCGTGAAAATAAAAATTTCTTTCTAAAATTTAGAACTTTTTTCTACCACAATCAAGAGCACGGTGAAAAAGGAATTGTTGTGGTAACTAAAAATTAAGTCCACATAACAATTCTGGATTGTCAATATGCAACTAGCAATTCTATTTGTATTTATTAATTTTTACTTGTTCGGCATAATAATCTCCTCTTAGTGATTACCACAAATCCTTTAGCTGCCTTACTGTTACAGGCAGTATTAAACTAATTTATAAAAAAATTTATTTATTTTAAAAATATTTTGCTATTAAAAAGAATTAAACAATAGTACCTTCTGATTCTTTGTTTGATATAAGCAACATTTCAGAAGCAATTTGTTGCCAGGTTTGCTTCTTGTTGGTCACATTTTTGTAATCATCAGCTTCTTTGTCATACAAATAAGGATACTGAGATACCAAAGTAATTAATATTTCACGTTTATCGATTTCTTCAAATTTATCCATCTTAAGAAATTTTGAGCAATCGTGAGATTGAAATTGCTACAAATAGTAAAAAAATTTTAATTTTGTAGGTTACTTTAACTAAACAACGACGTTGCTAGGTAACAATTCTATACACATACATACATACGCAAATGTATATATGTGACGCGAGACGAGAAAAGGGACCTATCGTTAAAAAAATCGATTTTGAGATTATGGTGCTATTCGACAGATTATTCTTAACTCTTTCACGTGAAAAAATCAAAAGTTGAAAAACTTAAATAGTGTTAATAATATAAAACCCGAAAGTTAAGCATGTACGCGTAAATACACGGGTTTTCTGCGCATGGCGTCGCTTTAAATGCTCTCCCTGTAAAATTCTCTTTTGCGGCGATAGGTCCCTTTTCTCGTGTCGCGTCACACATATGGATTTTAAAAAATGTCTAGAAAAATTTTTTCTTTATTCATTTTTAATTTTTGACTCAAAAGTCAAGATGGTTCGCATTCTTCTGCTTATATATTTGAATTTTCCCAGAATTAATCACAAAACAATTGTCAATTCATTAGTAAGTTACTTCACTGCCTGTGAAGTTGAAACCTACTATATCGACCAAATTTCAAATTGAAAGAGTACCGGTATTAAAACCTAGACGCCACCAGGACCCTTGCCGGATCTAGGTAGGCAGTGTAGGCTTGTTGTAAGCTTGCCGTGTGAGCTTGCAGCAAGTAGGACATTTTAGTACTTGCAGCAATCTTGCAACTGGTTTGCGGGTAGGCTTGTAAAACTTGTGATGTACGTTTGCTACAAGCTTCCTGCAAACTTATAGGTTACTTAGGAATGTTCATTTGTACTCTTTTGTGTTCATTAAATGAGAGCTTTCTTCATCCTAGTAAGGCTAATCTGATCCGGTTTCATTATATTTAACACTTCATCTTTAAGTAGACTTTCTTAAGATAGTTTCCAAGTATCCCAGTTACACTTAACCCAGTCTGGGATAATGAAAGGTGATTTCTAGAACTAGAAGAATTTTCATTTCGCGAAGAACATATTTTTGTGTGTCTTCACAAGTAAAATTTCGCAAAGCATTCTAAGCAGTGTACACAAGAAAAATATCTTTCCTTTTTAACTTTATCCTTCTGGTTCTTTCCGTAAATCTTATTGGGTAAACCTAAGATAAATATACTAGATGCGGCGAGGGTCGATGGTGGGGACTACCGATATATATAGCATACTAACTTTTCAGTATATGTTAGTACCGCCCTCTTCAACTTTTCGACGTTTCCAAGGTTACTGGTTGGAAATCGTATTATTTGAGTTATAAAAGGCTAGAATTCCATTTCTCGCCAATATTACTACTTTTCATTTTTGAAAACAGCGTTTTTTTGTGATAAAAATAAAAACTAATTCATAAAGTAAAACTTTGATAAGTTTGAGTAATATTTATTTCATTTTTATTTGTACAAAGTTAATGTGAATTTATTACAGTCGTGTAAATAGTTGTCAACCTTCATCTGAAAAAAGTTGGTGTCACACATAAAACATTAAATCTGCAGGGTTTCTACTAATTTCTCCTTATAAAATTCCATGACTTTTCCATTATTTCTAGGTAATAAATTATAAAACCATGACACATTAAAACAAAATTTCCGTCAGTTAAATCAGGTAAATGCCATAAAAAAATTTTTTGGCAGGGAAATTAAGAAAATTTAGACATTGGGTATATTTTTTGAATGTCTCGAATAGCTTGTTTTTTAATAGTTTCTTTAACGCAAGTCTTATACCGTATTTGTTCAATAATTTTTTTAAATAAAATTAGATTCGCGGTTACAACTTGTTGAACTTGATCAAAGGTTCTCTTCAATAGTGTTACTTTATATGACGTTTTACTTTCATATTCGCGACATTCAATGAAAGTGTCATCTTGATCACTTTTTGCCTCTGGAGGTTTTAACAGTACTTTGTAACAACGATCACAATTGTATTTCTTGGATGTTATGTGAGCAGCGTAACCAGGAAAATAACCAATCGAACTACCTTCATAGGTACCACTATACGCTTGAAAAGGCAAAATCGTTTCCAACTGTTCAAGGTCACAAATGACGTCAAAGGGGTCATTGTCAACACTAGGGTTAGCATTAGATTCATTAAAATTGTTATTAACAAGGTCCTCTTTGTCTTCGTTGTCGTTATCGTCATCTTCGTCAGACCTGCAGTCATCACTATTGTGATCGTTGTTTTCAGTGATGAAATTCACATCAGTAGAATCAAGTTGCAAATCATTAGTAAGAGTGTCTTCTTCACAGAAGGCACGATCTTCTCCATATGAGATTGCTTTTACAGTTGCAACTTCATTCTGGTCTAACGGTTCTTTAAATTAAGCGTTAACATCATCTAAAGTAATCTTATTGTAACCCACGATGTTATCGTTTTCTTCTGAGACATTTGCTCTGCGAGAGGCAGCAATATTATGCTTTAACGAAAGCATATGACAAAACGTTAATCGAAGCATACGTTGGATTATTATTGAAACCTCCTCTCCCTCGTAATCGGGAGAAAAGTTGCTCTAATAAGTCTTGATTGCAGAGTCTAGTACACAATTTAAACTCAGAGATTTCTTTTGACAAATCTTTGAACAAATCCAAAAGACCTCGAACTGTCATTTCAAAACCCTTAAAACATGTCAAAGTCTTAAACTTCCCCCCCCCTTAGTTTGAACTTGTATGGTTGAAACACATGATAAAAAGTCTTCAAAGCTCTTTATAGAATTTGCATTTTTAGTAGAAAGAACACTTTTTAATGGATTATAACACCTAGTTTGTGTACTGTCAGCTACATCGCATAGATCATTCGTGATCAAAATACATTCCGCAGATTCCTGAAGGGTTTTTGAAAAAAAAAACCCTTTTCGACGGCCTCAATTATCGCCTTACCCATTTGGCCACCCAATAATTCTCGTTACTCAAAATTCAACTTCTGAATTTAAATATTTTAAATAAACATCCTTAGGGGTCGTCTATATACCACGTGGACATTTTTAGGCACTTTTTGACCCCCCTCCCCTCCCCCTCGTGGACAATCGTGGATTTTTGACGAACTCGTCAAAAATCCACGATTGTCCACGAGGGGGGAGGGGGGGGGTCAAAAAGTGCCTAAAAAATGTCCACGTGGTATATGGACGACCCCTAATAATAAACATTGCGTCAAGATTATATTGCATAAAGTTAGCCACTCCGTATCGTATGGCCTGTGGATAACGGGGATTCTCGTCAGGACCCCCATCTACAGAGATTGCGAGCACGGGCTTCACGACTCCATCAACTAAAAAATAAAAAAATTATTTTTAACTATTTTTTCTGCTGCGTTTACAAAGTAACATTTCATTTAAATATTCATTAATTTCTATTTATTTACAAATTATTGTACACAGTTTACTTATATCTACCTTTCAGAAGATCATCAAATTGTGGCAAGTCGATCATTTTTGGTAAGTCAAAAGCGTGGGTAGACGCTGACGAAGAAGAATGTTTTCCACTTCGGATAGCAACATAAGTTGGTCCCGAATAAGAAACATTTGATGGTGAGCCATCAAGCTTACCTTTGCGGATGACAATACCTGCGTACACACTTGGAATTAATTTGTGTCGTTCGGATACTATCCAGTCATGATCTGGAAGTGTAATTTTGTACTCTACATGCATGAGCAATGAAGCCTGTTTTTTAACAGCCGTAATACCAATTGGTACACGAGCTTTGTCATCCTGCGAAATTAAAGCCGCTTGTTTCGGTCCGAGCAGTGACAAAAGCGTTTCGACAGATCTAGAAATGAATTTTAAAAATTAGTATCAGACTCGTGTACTATTTTTAACAACAAATATCGTTAACTACAATTAATGTAGTATAAATGCGATTGATTGAATGATCACCAACCAATTTTTAATGAAGACAATAAAATTTAAGATTTTAAGGAAAAATGAATCATATTTACCTAATACTTGCAACGCAAAATTTTTCATCTGAGTGATGTTTATGATAACTTGTATCAGGACGGCTTAATTTAACCGGTGCAGTAACAATGTGACGTTTGCCCTCAAGTGTTTGAGAATTTCTTGGTATGAGGCGTAAATAAGTGGCACTGCGAGATAAGTTGAAACCCATTTCGATAAGCTCGCCATGAAGCTCGTCCAAAGATTTTATAGAACGTATCTTTTCCGTTCGTCGGCGTTCATCTGCCGAGCTGCCGATTAACGCAATGTCTACAATTGACTTGATCAACTGAGGTTGTTCCTCTTCCAAACGTGGACGTCCTTGTTTATCTCGAACCTGACGTGTGTTAAAAAAATATTTATTTTTTAATAAATTTTTAAGATATAATAAAGCAATCAATAATTAATTATTTAGTCAATCGTCCCTTTTTTCATGAATTAATATTAATTTATTTCATATGAATTATTAATCAAAAATAATGTAAAATAATCAATTAAAATTAAAAATACCTTTAATTGTTGAGCTAGTGCTGGATCATTTGTTATTAATTTTTGAATTGCAGTCTTTTTTTGTTGCCTGTATTTTTTCTCGAGTCGAGCTTTTGTCTTCTTCCTCGTCAGAAGTTGTTTCTTTTCTTTCAATTTTGCTTCCAATGCAGTGATTTTTTGATTTGTGTCATTTTGGTAGAAACCTGCATCTCTTGCTTGTTTGGTATTGTTAATTTCACTTTCGAGTAGGTGTATTTCCTTTGATAATTTTTCTTGTGCTGGGATTGGTCTATTTTAAAGAGGCAAGACATTTTCTAAATTATCGTCTTTGTCTTCTTCATCACTACTTATAATTAGACCAGTAGGCCTCTTCTGTGGAGCTACATTAAAATAAAAAATAAAAGAAATTAGAACAATTGAATTCTTATTAATAAATTATTTAAATAGATTTTATTTATATTTATACACGGAAAAATGTAAGGTGCACATGCTATACCTTTAAAAAAATTTATCCAACAATTAACTTCACTTCATATAAAAAAAATATAAACATAGAATTCACTTTTTTCACCATTTTTGTCGTATTTTAACTTCGCTTCTTGCCACAGTACATTAGTTTCCTTTTGGCATGTAGCAGAACTTACCATTGGATGGGAACTTTTGTAGGCTAAATATAATTGATGATGTAAATCGCCAATCTTTGAACACATTTTGTAATCACTATCACTATAGAAAAATGTTATACATTATAAGTATAACCATGATTAGACCGGTTTGTTATGATCCTGCACGTGGAGCGAACCGGCCGGCGAAAATTGATTCGATAATAATCGATCGATTGCATTGGAAAAATCGATTGTTTTGCGCCGACGCTGCTACAATACATTGCCGCGAAATTTGAAAGTTAAATAAAAAAAAAGATATAAAATTAAACTTTTGTGTCCACGTGGACATTTGTATTGACCCCCCCTCTCCCCCACAACTGTCCACGTGGTATATGGACGACCCCTTATAGAAAGTTTTGCAATGAAACAAAAAAAATACGTCTTAAGGTATTCTACGAATGATAAAAAAAGAAAAAAGTGTTTTTTTATAAACAAAATTATTATTAATTTTTTTTATCCCACATGCACAAAAATGGCGCTTTTAGATAGCTGACAACTTTCTCACTGAAAGTTCTCTGTTACTCAAAATTCGCCCGTTAAACGTGAAGATTGTAGTTCGTGATTTTTACATTAATAAAGAAAAAAATTTATAACAATTTTGTTTATAAAAAAAACAACTTTATTCTTTTTTTATCATTCGTAGAATACCTTAAGACGTATTTTCTTTTTTGTTTCATTGAAAAATTTTTAAAATTGTCTTAAATATCGAGGTACCGTAAAATCTTATAATTACCTGTTGTCCAAATTACCACTTAACCGAAAATCATTTAACCGATTAATCAAACTTCAGAAATTTTGTTTAATATACTAAAACATTATCAAACTTTTGATTTAATAATGTTTTTAACTAGTAAAATATTTGAAATTCTTAACTTGTCATAAGTATAATTTTTGTTTTTAATAATATTTGTATAAAATATTATTTATTTAGTACAATTTTAAACATACCTAATGCTTTTTTTAATTAGAATGAAATTCAGATATTTTTTCTTTTCTAAACTATAACTTTTTATAACTTTTGATAAGTTTAAATGCCAAATGACAAAAACTTTTCGTCGTCAAATTAGCATTTGTTTAAATTTTATACATCTTAATTATTCATTCAAGTCATGTCTTATAAAATCAAATCAATAATAAATATAAATCCTTTTGAATCTAATGGTGAAAAGGTTTAATGTTTTTTTTATAAAATCATCATTTGTCACAATTTTCAAACAACCTAACAATAACTTAACATAAATAAATTGTACTAAATAAATAATATTTTATACAAATATTATTAAAAACAATAATTATTCTTATGACAAGTTAAGAATTTCAAATATTTTACTAGTTGAAAACATTATTAAATCAGAAGTTTGATAATGTTTTAGTATATTAAACAAAATTTCTGAAGTTTGATTAATCGGTTAAATGATTTTCAGTTAAGTGATAATTTGGACAACTGGTAATTATAAGATTTTACGGCACCTCTTAAATATCGCGAGTTGAAGTGAAAAATGTCATTAAATTTAGTTTTCAAAAAAACAGTTTTTCCCAAATATTTCGAAAACGGTAATAGATAGAAAAAAATTTTATAAGAAAAAATGATGCGGAATGAAATTTTCTATAAGGATTTTTATTTTAAATATTTAAACTCAGAAGTTGAATTTTGAGTGTTCGGGGGACTTATATTTCGGCCAAAAAAAATTTACGTGCCCTTCTACGATCCGGCAAATCATTTTTCTCCGCACTAAGAAACATCAATACATAGAATTAGAATGTGACTCTTTATAAAATTCAATACAAATATTGATTACTTTTATAAATATTAATAAAATATACTTTATATATACACAAATTGATTTGTTATTGTGCCAGGAATATAATTTTGACAAGAATTAATAAAAATTCAATAAATAAAAAAATTATTTAAAAAAATACAAAAAATCAATTTTCTTCAAAAATTAAAAAATTGCTAAAACAAATTTTTTTATATATTTTTGAAAATCCTTCTGACTGATGTTTGGTATTCGTGGCCGTAATACACCTACCAAAATTTAGCGAAATCCTTCGAAACGTGTAAGAGAAAATTTGTCCACAAGAATCGGTGACATACATATGGGGAAATCTCACGAAATGGGGACTTTTTGTTGTAAAAAAATTTATTTTTCAAATTAGTGGCACATTTTTTTACCATAAATTATTATTCTTCGACTAAATAGAAGTATATTTTAACCGGCGTAATTCATATTTATTAATTACTACTTTATTTAAACTATTTTTTTCATATTTATGGTTATGAGTGCAGGTAAAACGTATTTATCTTCAAGAATTTATGCTATTTTACAACCCTTCAAAAAACATTTTCCTTTATCTACCTAAACTTACATTTATCAAAAATTTACACGCGATATAGTTCAAATATATTTTTTCCTAAAATGGCACTATAATTGACTAAGTAACATTATCTCGTACAAAAATGATTCAATATCAACCACAAATATTATTTTTAGGGGTGAGCATTATGCACACATATTTATTAACACTAAACAAAGATATTACACGAAGGTGAATACATTTTTTTAAATGTGATTTCTTGTGCTCGTCAAAAAACCATTTTTTGACAACGAGTTACGCATACTCGTTGCGCGTTTTCGCAGAACGATTTCGTAGATGTTTTAAGTGGCACAATGTTCTGCCACCCATAATTCTTTTCCTGAATACCTAAAAATATAAATAATATATGGGCGAATTTTAAATAATGATCGCTCAACAAGTATTATAAGAAAATTAATGATTTTCAAAAAAGGTAAAAATGCAATTACAGTTATAAACAGCTTATTATCTCGAATATTATAATTGGCACACTTGTCTAATTTACCTTTTTCTACCCTTCACAACCTATAGATAAATGACAAAAAATCCCAAACATTAAAAAAAATTGCTCAAAAAGTTATCGCTTAATGAAAATTCGATTTTATGCGAGTTACGTCAAGAATTTCTCAATTTCTACAATTTTAATGAATAAATCAGGTGCATAATTCTTTAATTTATACTAGCAAGAATTTTTTTATATCTCATAGTCGCGATATAGTATTAGCAAATGTATAAAAATGTGGGTTAGCAATATGGAAGCTTTTTGTGCCACATATATCTCAGAACCCAATTTGTCCCCATTTTGTGAAATTTCCCCATATACACACATACATACATAATATACTAATATTATTATTGAAAAATATTATTAATAAACTTTTAAATACAGATATTTCCAGTTTCGTTAAGATATAAATACAATTTACTTTTTAAAAATTAAATTCAAAATTAAAAAATTTTGCCATTTTCGGAAATATACTAATTTTCGGATATACATAGGACATCTGTAGGATATCTTGAATATCTAGTATATTGTAATCCAAAACTGAAAAAAAAAGTATTTCACACCGTCTCTCTGTAAATTTTTCTTTTAAAAATTGTTTATCAAGAAATGTTTAAAAACATTTGTCTGAAATAAAATTCTCAACTTTTTTTAAAAATAAAATCACACATTTAAATATACAGTCGTGTCTCGTCATTGCAAGATTCGGAGTTGCAAGTTTCTCGAAACTGCAAGCCCTTTTAGGGCGGTACCCTCTCGTAATTGCAAGATGACGTCAGATTACGTCATTAACTTTCAGTGCCGACAGTTAGGAGCAATGAAGGTTCTAAATAAGAGAGGGCGCCCAAAGAGAATATACCTATGCTCATCCTTGGAAATCTAGAAAGTAGGCGTGGTTTAAGTATCTTGCGTTTACGAGAGTTGATGAGTGGGAAATTTTCACGAATCTTGCAATGACGAGACACGACTGTACAACGGAATAAAAGAATGTAATTTATTATATTTTTGTATATATAATTGAGAAAAACAACAATTTTTTTATAAATTGTATACAATTATTCTTTCGTAAAAACGAGGTGCGTAAGATCGACTAACTTCAAGTGTAGAACTTTTTCTTGATTGGCTCTTTTTCAAAATCCTTTACTTTGATTGGATATAATCGTGACATTACTTACTGATGACAAATCAGCTAACTTCAAGTGTAGAACTTTTTCCTCATTGGCTGATTTTATAATGAGTGTTCCTCATTGGCTAAATTTATAATGATGGTGACCTCACACTTTTATATTTTCGTTTTTCTTTTTTACAATTAAAAAAATAATTAATTAAAATTATTAACTAAAAGTTAACTAAAAGTAGTTTAATATAATTATTTTTATTTATGGTTTGGTTTCCTCATTGGCTGATTTTATAATGAGTGTTCCTCATTGGCTAAATTTTATAATGATGGTGATCTCACACTTTTATATTTTCGTTTTTCTTTTTTAAAATTAAAAAAATAAGGGTCAGGCTTAGCCAAACGGATCGGATAAATTAAAAAAATTTTGTTTTGAATGAAATATCTTTTATTCTCATCTTTATGTGATGAAAATAATGTCATAAAATATTTAAAGAAAAAAAAAATTTTTCTTATAGTTATTAACAATTAAAGTTTTTAACAATATTAAATGAAAATATTTTTTTCTTAAGTTCTTTTTAACCGATTTTAAAAACAAAACAGGCGTTTTTTTCGACTTGAAGCGTAGAATTTAAAAATATATTTTGTTTAAAAAATTTTTATTTTTTATTGTTTTTTAAATTATTTATTTATAATATTATAATATTATAATAAAAAACAGTCTTTTTCACGCTATACGTAAAATTAAAAAATACTATTGTATTCTGCATACATTTTTGAGTAATAAACAATTGAGAAAAAAATGGCTTGCTAATAGAAATAACAATATTAAATTATTTTTGTCGCCGTGTAAGTCGTATTGATGGTGTTCACTGCCATCGCAGCGCAGATAAACTTAAAAAAACAAAATAACCTCAAATATAACCTTAATGTATAACGCGAAAACAGCGCAGCGGCAGCGAACACCATCAAAACGGCTTACACGGCGACAAAAATAATTTAATATTGTTATTTCTAGTAGCGGGCCATTTTTTTCTAAATTGTTTCTTACTCAAAAATGTATGCAGAATACGATTTTTTTTATTTTAACGTATAGCGTGAAGAAGACTGTATTTTATTACAATATTATAAATAAATAATTTAAAAAACAATAAAAAATAAAAAAATTTTTAAACAAAATATATTTTTAAATTCTACGTTTCAAGACGAAAAAACGCCCATTTTGTTTTTAAAATCGGTTAAAAAGAACTCAAGAAAAAAATATTTTCATTTAATATTGTTAAAAACTTTAATTGTTAATAACTATAAGAAAAAATTTTTTTTTGCTTTAAATTTTTTATGACATTATTTTTATCACATAAAGATGAGAATAAAAGATATTTCATTAAAAACAAATTTTTTTTAATTTATCCGATCCGTTTGGCTCAGCCTGATCCATAATTGATTAAAATTATTAACTAAAAGTTAACTTAAAGTAGTTTACTATAATAATTTTTATTTATGGTTTGGTTTCCTCATTGGCTGATTTTATAATTAGTGTTCCTCATTGGCTGAATTTTATAATGATGGTGACCTCACACTTTTATATTTTCGTTTTTCTTTTTTAAAATTAAAAAAATAATTAATTTTAATTATTAACTAAAAGTAGTTTAATATAATAATTTTTATTTATGGTATCGTTTGTAATAAATTAAAAGCTTAATATTAAAATATATTAATTTTATGATTCATTTTAGACGCTTCAAAATTGTTGCGCGCGCATCTTTTTCCAAACAAAAATTGTTTGTTCGCTACAGCCATGTAACCTCACCTCAGTGTAAAACGCAAAGTTTTTGGTACGAAAAATTACAAAATGTTACAAGTGTTAGCAACTGTCAGCCATTTGCAAAATTTGTTGATTGTGAATTTTGTGGTTTTGTTTTTTGTGCATTAAAAAAAGTTAAAGTACATTACATACGTTACGTACGTAAGTATTAAAATACATGTTTATACAAATTAAATTTTTTAAAAATATTATTTGTATATTAATTAGGAGGAGTTTGTAAATATAATGTGAAATATTTGATTTATTAAATTAAAGGATTTAATTAATTTAATTAAAGTTAAAGACATTAATTTTATTAAAGTTTAAAGGAATAAAGGACATTTGTCTGTTATTTTGATTTCTGAATGTAGAATATTGATTGATTTTTTTAAATTCTGATGTTTGTACATTACATAATTATATTATAGTGGTAATAATTGTGATTTAATATTGATTTATATTATATTTGTTTTCTTACTCTTAATCATTGATTTTTCAACATTTTGGTAGTTAGTTATTATTATTTGGAAAAAACTTTATAAATATTAAAGATAAGTACTAAAAATAACATGTGATTACGAGATACCAGATACTTGATAAACAGAGATTTATTTAAGAGGTACTAGATTAACAGATACTAAACAGATACAAAACAGAAAAGCTTACAAAAAATACGCATATATTTATTGTTGATAAAATATATAAAAATTAAAGATAAGTACTATTGATAACATGTGATTACGAGATACCAGATATTTGGTAAACAGAGATTTAGCCAAGAGCTACCCCTACAAAAAAAATAATGAGGAATCATGACAAAACATCAGAGTTCTGATTATTCGTCAGATTTTCTGATGCTTCTTCTTGAATCTGATGATTTGTCATTTTTCTGATTATTTCTGACAGAATTTTTAGTATGGATTTGATGTTTTGTGAGAACTCTGTCAGCTTCTCACTTCACTTCACAAACCAGGCTGACCATACTTGAAGCGTATATCTTTTAATTTCTTCAAAATAAAGTTTCTTAGAATAAATTTTAGATATTTGGAATCATAAAATATCACAGATTTTGAATTTTTAAATTATAAACTTCAAATAGTTAAATTAAACAAATTTCAAGTCATAAAATTTTTGTTTAAAAAATCATAAACCTTCAGAACAATGCCTTTTTTGGTCGCTCGTCTCAACTCAGTCACAATGACCAATTTGATACGCACCTTTCTTTAACAATAGATTTTCGAGTCTATTGTGATGATTTTAAAACAAGAATTTTATAACTTAAAAATTCTGCATTTCCCTCGTTAACTCGAAATTTCGGTTAACACGAATAACTCTATGTCCCCCTAACAATTCGTGTTAACGAGGTTTTACTGTAGTTAAAATGCAGAGTTTTTAAGTTATAAAATTCTTGTTTTAAAATCATCACAATAGACTCGAAAATCTATTGTTAAAGAAAGGTGCGTAGCGAATTGGTCATTGTGACTGAGTTGAGTCGAGCAACCAAAAAAGGCATTGTTCTGAAGGTTTATGATTGTTTAAACAAAAAATTTATTATTTGAAACTTGATCAATTTAACTAATGGAAGTTTATAATTTAAAAATTTAGAATCTGTGAAATTTCATGTTTCCAAATATCTAAAATTTATTCTCGAAACCTTCATTATGAAAAAATTATAAGCTATCTCGTGAACTATAACTGATATGTAAAAACTGATACCATTTTTAAATGTTAAGCCAAGAGAGTATAAGGTATACGTAAAACAGTCTTCAAAATAATCTGAGTTTATAAACATTAAATATAATGTTGAAATAAACAAAAATGATTTTAAACATTAAAAAAGGTATAATGGTTTTTCGATTTTATACCTAAGTTATAAAAGGCATGATGACCTTTTTACATAAAGGAACAAAAATACGTCCCCAAAAAAGATTTTTTGCTATGCTATAAAAAAATTCAGTGGCAGTCATAAAAGTTTTCATGATTCTTGGCAGTATTTTGAAGGGTTCTATTTCTTTTTCATGTTTTTGAGCTGCAATTGTAAGAAAAACTGCTCAAAAACACCAGAAATTCTGATTATTTTTCTGATGTTTTGTCATTATTTTTTTAGTAGAGACTAGATGAACAGATACTAGAATAAAAGATAAAAAAATAAGAAATATAAACAGATACAAAACAGAAAAACTTACCAAAAATATACTTATATTTATTGTTGAGAAAGTATAAATAAATACATAACAAATTTAGATGAAAAGATGAATAGATACATTCTTTACATTCTTAATAATCTTCAATAAGAAAGGAAAAGAAAAAAATTCCAGTTACTGTTAAATGTGACAATAGTAACATTATTTACATGTGTTCTGAATTAATTAATTTTATGAAAAACTATTTTTAAGAAGCGATATCTTTTCAATAAATTGAAAGAAATCATGTCGAACAAAGAAGAAACTGTTAATTTAAGTGTTACAGATTTTAATATTATACTTACTGAAGGAGGAATGTTAAATGATACTCATATTGAAGAATTCGAAAAATTATTGAGAAAAGAATCAAATTCTGCTTTTAGCATGCGAAGCACTTTGTATTTATATACGCTTGAATTTATTAGTCCGATTGAAAAAGGTAAAAAGCATATTCAAATACTTTTTAGTGGACCTATCAAGAAAGGTCATTGGATTTGCACTTATTATGATGGAATGAGACTTTATATTTATGATAGTCTTAATGAAGGATGTTTAAAAGAAGATCAAAGGAAATATTTAAGTAGATTATATCCTTTTAAACCTCCAGTAGTTTTCACAACTGTTGATCAACAACCAAACAACAGTCTTGCTTGTGGAATATATGAAATAGCATTCGCAACATCGATATTTTTTAATATTATGCCCCACTCTGTCAATTACTATTATTATAACATGAGAAATCAAATAATGTTAATGTTCAAAAACAATCGTTTAAGTAAATTTCCGTCAGTAAGGTCGACTAATATTAGAATAATGACTGTTGAACATAATTGGGAGTGTCATCTTAGGAATCGAGCTAGAGAAAAAAGTTTCCAAGATAAAGAAAATAAAATTGTTGACAATAATTTATCATCGTTGAATTCAACCAGCAATGTTTGTAAAAAAAATGTTGTTGATAGTTGTTTAGAAAATTTGCCTTTAATTTCAGCAAATGATGTTAATAATATTTCTATTGATTCAAGCAATGGAATAAAAGATACAAGATTAATAATAACTGAGAAGCAACGAAAAAAAAGAGCTATGGTTCATTTTTCTGAAGAAGAAGAAAAATATAAAATCATAAAACGTCAAAAAAAGCTGCTTATAAAAAAAACATCGACAAAAAAAGCGAGAAAATAATAAAATTGTTCGCTCTGAATCATTGGATTCTAATTAATTCATTAGTGCAGAGCAAACTTTAAATACGAGGCCCCAAACCACAATCACAGCTTTATCATCAGCAGAAGAAAATATTTCTACTTCTAAAGTTATAACGTCAATTCGTGACAGAAATGTTGCTTACAAGCGCACCTCTCGGCAAAATAAACATACCTCTGTTCAAAAACAAAATCAGTCTGATATTATTTCAAAGTCACATATAGAGACAGGTTATTGTAATAAAACGAACATTACACGTGATCATTCTTATGTAAAACTTTGTGAACATAAAGTTAACAGTGAATTATTTATAAAATCAAAAACTAATAGAAATGAGGGAGAAATCATTATAAACAGAAGTTTGCAAAGTATGCCTTCAATATCAGCGCAGAATAATAATAGTACATCAGAAGAATTAATACACAGAGGAAATTATAAAGACAAAGATAATGTAATTATTGAAAATGCAACAATTAATTCAAAAATCAACAGTTCAGAGGAAACTTTTAATAATAGACAATTACAATGCATGACTTCGAGATCATTAGATAATTGTATTGATTCAAGAAATGTTACAAAATATACTAATTTAAAAAATGAAAATCAAGTAAAAAAAAGAATAATAATACGTTCTTTAGAGGAAGAAGAACAACATCAAGTCATAAAACGTCAAAAGAAAGCTGCTTTTCAAAGAAAGTTTCGACAAAAAAACAAGATAATAATAGAATTCTTAATCCTCAATCAATCCAAACAAAGGATAGTATTATTACAGTGGCTAAACCAAATATAAATTCAGCAAAATCCTCTACAACTGTTAATACATCTTTAGCAAAAGATAATGTAACTGTTACAGCAAATTTATTAAATACTAATATTTCTGGTCGTCAAAAAAATGCAGCTTATCAAAGAACTCATCGCCAAAAAAACGGAATTCTGCACAGAATCAAAATTTCTCTGACAGTATTTCAGTCTCGCATATAGAAGAACATTTTGCTGGTGCGATGAAGATTTCATGTGAGCATTGTAATGGTAAACATTTCCAAGCAGAAAGAGTATCTAATAAAAAAAATTCATTTCATGATTGTTGTTAACATGGCGAAGTCATTCTTGAAGATCTACCTGCTCCTCCACTCATATTACAAAATTTATTTGATGGCACCCACGAATTATCTGGGCATTTTCTTCATAATATATACGACCTTACAATAATTCATTTGGTTTTGCTTCTTTCAACGCTAACTTAGTTAATTTTAACAATAGACGACCAGGACCATATTGTTTCAAAATACATGGTCAGGTTTATTATCAAATGAATACATCTTTGTATGCAGAAAGAAACGAAACGCATGCTTATTCCCAAAATCTTTTTTGACTAAATAGTTATTTGATATAAAACTACTTAACTTAAAATTCACATAATATGCACATTATTTGACATAAATTTCATTGCACACAAAAACCATTTAACATAAATATCATTTGTCATAGAATTCATTAAACAGAAATATTATGTTACATAAAACTCAGATAACTTAATTCCCATTTGACATAAAAATTATGTAACATAAATTTCTATTGACATAAAAATTAGTTTTTTTACTGGGTATTTATGTCAAATGAGAATTACGTTAAATGACATTTAATGACATTAAATGACGTTAAATGAGTTTTATGTCAAAAGAAATTTATGTTAAATGATTTTTATGACAATAGAAATTTATGTTACATAATTTTTATGTCAAATGGGAATTAAGTTATCGGAGTTTTATGTAACATATTATTTCTGTTTAATGAATTCTATGACAAATGATATTTATGTTAAATGGTTTTTGTGTGCAAATAAATTTATGTCAAATAATGTGCATATTATGTAAATTTAAAGTTAAGTAGTTTTATATCAAATAACTATTTGGTTAAAAAAGATTTCGGGAATAAGCATGCGTCTCAAAGAAACGATACTCCTTCATTTGGACAGTTATTTATTGTTGATCAAAACGAAGTTTCCGAAATTCGTTGTAAGAATAATGTTCAATTAAACCGAGATATTGTTGATGGAATAGATACAGCCCTATTTTGCAATAATTGTCTAAATTGGGAGAAAAATCCTTTTCAAAATATATATAAACACTACACGGAGAGAAAAATCTAGCTTTAATAGTATGACACTACCTATACTAATTTCGCATGGACTATAGTCACGCTTCAAACGCATGAAAACGTACCGAAAAACCATGGTGAAGCGTGGACCCATGGTTTTTGGGTATGAATTCATGCGTTTGAGGCGTGACTATAGTCATGCGAAATTAGTATAGGTAGAGTCATACTATTAAAGCTAGATTTTTCTCTCCGTGTATAACTTAGAAAATTGAAAACAAATATCAATTATTTTCATATCTCTCATATTGCGCTTGCGCTTAAAGTTGCTTTCAGTTGAACTGTCGCATCGTCTCACACTTGTGTAAAAATAGTGCTAACTCACTCGTTCATGCAGTTGCTAGACTATTCGACAATGCTGCCAACGTTTGCAAAAAAAAATTTTCGAATTGCACCGTTGCTATGTTTTTTAGTTGATTAAAAAGTTTCTTATTTTAAAAATTAAAATAAAAAAAAATCATTATATAGCATAATATGCTATATTTTAACTAATTAAACATTTTAAAAACATTTTTACAGCATATTTCCTAATAGAATAGAAATTATTTTTTAGTAACTTTTATTTTCTTAGTTTATAAACTCGTACATTCACGACCAAAAATTTCATTCAGCATTGTTAAAAAATATTAATTTCTTTGAAAAAACATTTTAATTATTATGTAATTGATATTTTTTAGACATATTTAATTACTATTTTATTCATTCGCAACATTTAGACATTCCTATATTGAATACTTTTAGAAATATATATTTTTCCTAAATGTCATAAACTTTTTGCTCGATTCACCGTCCAGTTCCTCCTTAAAGATGGTAAGCCAATTATAGATTCATAGGCAGTTATAATCATAGTAATTGAAGGTTATTTGTTGTGGCCTTTGGTCACAATTATTCATCAATTATTATATAAAGGTCTATAATATATCAAAAAAACTTCATGTTATAATTATATATAGGAAAGGAATTTACCATTCGGAATTATTTTAATTAAGGGTAGAAGAAGTTAGCAATCTTTCTGAATCATTTCTCTTTCTGTTAATAATTTCTCTATTTATGCCTGATGAGAGCTTTTTAAGGCGAAACATGTAACAAAGCAACGCAAATATATTCTTGACTAATATACATCTTTAACCGTACAAGGCCTCTTAAATAATTAAACAATTAAAATGTGTATTGTCAAATTTGACCTATTTTTTAACCTACAGGTCAAAAAGAGGCCCCATATGAGCCCTTCAATGCACGGAGAAAAATGGATAGTTAAATTTACTATCTAGATAATCAGGGTGACGATCTTGGATACTTAACTATAGGACAACCATCTAGATAGTTAAATTTACTATCTTGGGATAATCAAACTTACATACTAACTGCCATTATCCAAGATGTTTACTTTGACTATCCTAGATAATAAACGCAAGTTGCTGTGTTTATACACATCTAAATTGATCAATAAGAAATATTTAATGATAAAAGTTAATTTTTTTTAGAAATTAGTGAACATTTGTTCTGAATAAATAATTTTTTATGGAAAATCTGAAAATTTTAAAGAACAAAATACATTAATTTAACGGTACCCTTGAAATGTTTAAATCCTTTTGACAGGTTTAAAGGTTATGTTGCTAATCGTAAGTTTTATATATTTTTTAAGCAATATTATATCTGAAATTCAGTATAAAAAAACTTGGCAGTGTTTTTAAACTTCGAATAATATAAAACTGCATAACGGTGTTCGATGGTCTCTTAAATTTCTCGATAATGTGCGACTAGCAGTTATCACCCAACAAACACGGCACTGACCGATTCAAATGACGTGAAATTGGTAAACATTCATTTTCTAACAAATTTTTCTCTGTTCACAGACACTTTTTACAAAATCTGACAACGTACATTTATCACAAATGTTTTTAATTGTCTGAATTCAAAAGATTTTGACAATTCCTGTAGAAACGCGGTTGCAGGATTGGAATTACCATAGCAATGTAATGCGAATCATCTTGACAGCTGATCCTTTACGCACGCTGCATGCTTCTGCCCTCTAATGGCAAAGTGGCTGCAACATACGTCTTGCCGCCTGTCATTACATTCCTTTTGTATTTCCAATCCTGTAACCGCGTTTCTGCATGGATTAACAAAATCTTTTGAATGCAGACAATTAAAAACATTTGTGACAAATGTACGTTGTCAGATTTTGTAAAAAGTGCCTGTGTGCAGAGAAAAACTCGTTCGAAAACGGTTGTAATCGGTAATCGGCAATCAAACTTCTGCGCAAGCGCTCGGCAAGTTGACTATCCAGGATAATAAATTTGATTATCTAGATATACTAAACGGGAATATATAATATTTCAGGAAGATAGTATTTCTAACTATACAGATAATAAATTTGATTATATTTTTTTTAACTATCTACTTTTAACTATCCATTTTTCTCCGTGTGGGTCATTTCTGAAATGTCACTGTTTTCCACTAACCCGCGAATATTTCTGAAGAATAAGCTAGGAAAGTTTCGTTTTAAAAAATTCTTGTTACAATCTTCTATTATTTTCGACTCATGTAAATTTGTAATAAAATAATTAAACCAACTAAAAATAAGAAATTAATTGAGGGCCTGCATACAATGACAACCGCTGCGCTTGGTTGTAGGGCATAGTACCAATCAGGTAGCAGTGTAAAGCCCAGAGGCTCTTGGCTCTCACTGCTGTCTGGCTGGTATTATCCCCTACAACCAAGCGCAGCGGTTGTTATTGTATGCAGGCCCTCAATTATTATCATTATAAACTTTTTTGATATAATTTCTTCATATGGGGCATTATTTCTTAAGTGTCTTAGCCAAAAATTAAAAGTCTTGGGATTGGCTTGACATTTTGGGAAATTGTTGTTCTATATGAAAGTAATAAATTTGTAAAAAAATGGTTCTTCAAAAAAAAGTTGTAGAAAGTAGTGACACTACGCTGTTGAACGACACAAATATCACTTATTTTCATCTGCTTCAGTCAGGTAAAAGCTCCCTGCATTTTATATGGTTGAGAATGTCATAAAAATAATGCCTGCATTACTGTTACTGAAAAAAATTTTAAATATTTAATTTTAAAAAAGAATAGTTAAAGCTTACATTTTTTTGTTAAAAGTCAGTTTTTGGATCTTAATATATTTCTTGTTTTGAAGTTTAGGCCAAAGAATCTTTTTTTAACTAGTTGATGAAAATTGCTTTCCTTGATGTTTATGGTTCTCACGATTCAGGTTATGTTGATTACACAGGCACACAAAAAAATAAAAAAGTCAAAACCCAGAGGTCACACCCCCCTATCCCCATGTTTTTAGGGTCGCTGAAACCGAATATGACCATGACAAATTTTTTTCATCGGACATTTTCCCGCTACCACCCCCTTACACCTGCTCCCGGGAGCAGGTCTTCCCTCCCTTAACCCCCTATAACCCCCTTCAATAATTTTTGATAATTAATATTTAATTTTCAATTTCCCAAAAATCGGTTCGTTTTATTTGAAAAACATTATCGCAGGGGGTTGTAGGGGGTCAGGGGTGGAAAGGATTTGATTTTGGTAGTCTCTTTTGGTTTCAGCGACCCAAAAAACGTACCCACACAGCACCGAAACTTTCCTAAAAATTTATTAAAGATTTACTTGCAAACTTCGAAGTATTTACTTGAAAAGTTTAGTGAAAATTTTGTAAAGATTTAAATGTCCCACTTCAATAAATGTTTAGCGTGAAACTTTCCTGAAAATATAAAAAAAAATTTCGCCTACTGTATATGGGCGAAAATTTAATTTAAATTTTCAGGAAAGTTTTAAGTTACATTTTCGCTTATAAGAGAGAAGTCGAAAATTTAATTTAAATGTTCAGGAAAGTTTTAAGTTAAATTTTTAGGAAAATTTGACTATAAACATTTATTTAAGAGGGACATTTAAATCTTTACACAATTTTCACTAAACTTTGCAAGTAAATTTTTCGAAGTTTGCAAGTAAATCTTTAATAAATTTTCAGGAAAGTTTTGGTGCTGTGTGGGTAGGTTTAGACACCGCAATCGACTTTTCGTGAAAATTCGAATTTTGACCCCTCACCCCGGGGTTGTTAAGGGGGTTGTAGGGGATTAAGGGAGGGAAGAATTTGTTTTTGGTAGTCTTTTTTGGTTTTAGCGACCCAAAAAACATAGGAATAGACACCCAACTCCGTTTTTTTTAAAACTGAAATTCCAACCCCCGGGAGCAGGTGCAAGGGGGTGGTAGCGGGAAAATGGCCGATGAAAAAAATTTTTCATGGTCATATTCGGTTTCAGCGACCCCAAAAACATGGGGATAGGGGGGTGCAACCTATGGGTTTTGACTTTTTTATTTTTTTGTGTGCCTGTGTTATTGAGGTTATGTTCATCATCATGTCGTGCATCAGTGGCTGCTTTTGGCACTCGCCCTGAGTACCCAGGGTGAGTGCCGAAAACAGCTATAGAGTTGCGCATGAAGATTTTTAAATTCCGAATCCGTGATTTATTAAAGAAGACTTATTACGTTGAAGGCCAATTATTTAATTTGTTAAAAGTCAGTTTTTGAATCTTAATATATTTCTTGTTTTGAAGTTTAGGCCAAAGAATAAATTTTTTTTGAATAATTAACTTTGAAAAAGCTTAAATTTAATTGCCAAGCTATTAAATCATTTTTTGCATTTGTTATTCCCTTTTTCTGTTGAGAAACTCATTAAGTAGGAAAGACTGGGGCGAAAGGTTAAATTTTGCATAAATGATTTTTTTAGACAATATAATCCGCTTAGATGCAAATATTTATATATGAATATTGTAGGGCAACTTGTGCTCTACAACTTTCAATAAAAAAGTTTCTGATATTTTCGCATAAAATACATGTTTTTCTTTTTGGAAAAAATGTCATATTTCCAATAAAGTTTTTTTTTTAATACCCAATTAGGTCAAAAATGAAAAATAAAACTTATTTTTAAATAAAGGGTGTTAAAAGTTTTTTTAAAAATTGTTTTGTAAAATTTTTGGAAAATGCATGAAAAATGTTTTCAATTCATGAAAGAAAAATTAAAATCGATAAAGTTTTATAAAATTTATATGGTTATGAATATGACAGTGTTACTTAAAATGTCAAAACTTTAACCATCACTACCTCCTACATTTTTTTTAAAAAAGCTAATATTTTACAAAATTACTTTAATATAGGACAAAAATTTCCCAAATTATCCAGCCAATATTCCAAGACTTGATGCTTCGCTGAGACATTTGAGAAATAATGCCTCATATGAAAATCGGTTATATGTGAATACTAAAGAAAATTTTATTGAGCAGAGAAGTGTTACTTGATCTTGCGCTTTATGAGTTTTGACATATTTTAGAACATAACTGCAAACAAAAAATTTTCAACATTTTAAAAATTTTATATTAAACGAAATATATTTAATAAATAAATAATAAAAATAATGCAATGACGTTAGGGGAGAGTGGGGCAAGACGGGGTAGCGGGTAAGACGGGGTACCGGCCTTATTTAACAAACGAATTAACCAATCACGATTATATTTTACATAATACTGCACCGAGACGATAGTTTCTTGTTTACAAAACCTAAAAGCCATGGGAACAAATCTTTTATCTGTTTTACTAAAAAAACTGTTTTTGACGATTTTCTTGTCATTTTTTCACTTTTTTTAGGAGGTGTTTATTACTCAATAATAACAGTTAATGAACTGTATAAATTTTTTTCTAACTGTCAAGGGTTACAGAAGAAGGAAAGCATATGTTTTTTTTCTTTGTTAAATCGTAAATTGTAGTAATTAATAATTTTATTCAATTTCGTAGGTGCGGGCAAGATGGGGTAGGGGATAGTGGGGCAAGACGGGGTTCACAAATTAAGCAAAAAAAAGAGAAATAAGAGAAGTTAAGAAAACTACTAAAATCATGACTGAATAAAATAAGAGTGACCAAAAAGAAAAAAGCTTGTCAGGTTAAGTCATCAATTAGCGATGGTAAAGTGGAAAATACACCTTGTCTCTATTGTAATGGTTATTATTTAGACTCAAATGAAGGCTGAACTGCTTTTTTTGTCTGCGGTTAATGGGCTCACTGCAGTTATGCATGAAGATGAAGATGCAACCTTTACTTGTGAAATTTGTCGACAGAAATAGGTTGCTTTCTTGAGTACCCCATCTTACCCCTACGGATACCCCATCTTACCCGCCGGTGGGGCAAGATGGGGAGATTTGCAATTTTTTCAATATTATTAATTATAAGCTTTTTTAAGAAACAGATGGCCTTTGTACGCCTTTTTTACGAAAGACTGATTCCCAAAGATGATAATTAAAAATAATAATAAAGTATATATTCGATAATTTTCGTTTTTTTGCGCTTTAAACCTCAAGTACCCCGTCTTGCCCCACTCTCCCCTAATTAGGCTCGATGACGTTGATTAATTACACAAATAGATAAAAAATCAAAAATAATAATTACTAAGATTTTTCTATTTTACATTGTAAATAAATATTTATTACGTTGAAAATTTTAGTTTTCACATTTTACAAAATGCTTCCAGTTATACAACCAATAGGAATATATGATTTGCTCATGTTTAAACTTTTACTGTATTTAGGATAACTAATTTTAGTCACTGATATTTACAAGTTTTTAGGGTAACAAGTGGAAGCAATATATCTTGTAAAAGTCAGTCATTATGATGTTAGCTGAAAAACTTGTAACAACTATTGAAGAAACGAGTTTTATTCCGATCTTAATAACAATCAAAATAAATTTCTATAAAAACTCTCTTGTTAATTGCAAAGATTATCATAATTGTTTCGTCGTGTACAAAATAATGAGAAACTTCAAATGTTGAACTAAATAATATGAAAGAAGATTTTTATTTTTTGATTGCGTTCAGGTATAATTTCTTTTTTAATAAGCAATCTTAATAATTGCAAAAATAGATTTTGTTTTTAAAGATGATAGTAAAAATTTAATGATTTATTGTTTATTATAAAAATTTTAGGAATATATTTTAGATATGTAAATATTATAAAATTATATATATATATATATATATATATATATATATATATATATATATATACATATAACAGCTGGCACCCACTATAAAGTTAGAACTAATTAAAATCCTTGAAATATAGTAACAAATTAAAATTCAGCAATTTTTTATTTTATTGGAATTCAAAAATTTTTTTGAATTATAAATATTATTTTAATCTAACAAATTTTCATTTTTGAATAGTGAACTAAGTAGCTATATGCAACAAATCACCGAGTGCTTGTACATACGCGTTTATACCAGTCACGTGTTAGTGAATGGCTCGTGGCACCCACTGCTACTTGACTGTCATTACAGAGTTGTTCCGCGCGCTCGTCGAGTTGTTGCATGTGTTAATCAATTGTAAGAAATTCTTCATTTATTTTATAAAATAAAATTGAAATTAAAAATTATTTTAACTCTAGTTTTTTAAAAAAAAGTTTATTTTTCTAATTAGATCTAATTGGATTTTTTATTTTCATTGAAATTAAGACATTCATAAAATAAAAAACCAAAGTATATTCTCTTATATTATTTTTAAATTTTTTTTCTTACATTTGAATAAAATTACTTTTGATTTTTAAAATAAAATCAGAACATTCTTTTTGAAAAAAACGTTTTTAATTTTTAGTTCAATAAAAATTTTCTTGTTACTGAAAACTGCATGACATTTGTCTGAAGAAAACTAATAAAAGAATTCAATAAAGAATCACTAACAGCGCAGCGGTCACTGACATATTTAGATTTGTAAATCATTAACATAAATTAAAAGATTTAGATTTCCTTAAAGAAAAGAATTATAACAATTTTTTAGAAATTAAAAAAAGTATATTTTAAAAACATTCGTACATTTATTTAAAGCTGCAAAATTTTTACTGTTATTTTAATTTTTATGACTTATTAAATTTTTTTAATTATAAATAAGGCTAAATTTAGGGATCTTGAAGACTTATCAAATGTTTTTTATTTAAGGAAGTTTTGCCTCATGAATAAGTAACATTCTTTTGTTCAGAATCAGAATAACGGAAATATTTTCTTAACTTTCATAATATTTATAAAAGACATCGACGGCGTGACTTTCGGACTTTGGTCTCGTGATCGCAACTGGCCCACTAAGAAATGTGCTCTTATTCATGAACTATTAAATTTTTGTGGAGAATTTATAAAATTAATTGAAATATTATTGAAATAAAAGATAAACATGGAAATAATAAACTTTAAATAAATTTAACAAAAACTTTAAACTACAAAATAATAGTCAAATTAAGATTCTAAAAGAGATATCAGCAGATATAGAATTTCTGATAAATGGAGGAGAATTAATTTACGCAAATAAGAAAAATACAGAATAATAAGTATTTTCTTTATTGATATGTATTTATAAATAATGATAAAAATTTATATACATTTTTTAGGTTTCATAGATTTTCAAACTTTTTGGTAAAATTTTCTTCATTCTGTTCTATAAAATTTTTTACAAATTTTACTAATCCTTTTTTACAGATTTTGAGATGCGATTTTGGTTACTTCCACGTAGTGCATCTTGGAAACAATTTCATTAAAAAATTTTTTTTAAATAAGTTGATATAAATTTTTCTGTAATGTTGAACATTTAATTACATTTTAATGAAATTGGCTAAAAACCAAAACATTAATTTATATTTCTTACACAATGGTTTTTAGGTGAAAAAACCCCATCATCATCTTCTAACCTTTGACAATAATTTGACCGTTGACCTAATCTTGACAGAATTTTGAGAAGCGGTTAAATAGGGAAAGCGGAGGGTTATATAAGGGAAATGAGGGAAGAGGGGGGTGGTATAAAGGGTAATAAGGGAAATGGAGAAGAGGGGGCCATGTAAGAAGGGTGTAAAGAGGGGTGGTAGATAGGGGGTATATGAGAAGGGGGTAAATATGGGATTGTAGAATGGGGGTAAAAAGAGGGAGAGGGGGTATAGAGGGGTAAAGAGGGTGAGAGGGGGTAAATAGGTAGTAAAGGGGGGGAGAGGGGGGTTAGAATTGGGTAAAAGGCGGAGAGGGGTAAAGAGGGTGAGAGGGGGTAAGGAAGATAGAAAGGGAGAGGGGGTTAAAAAATTTCTGAATGGGGTAAAAGGCGGAGAGGGGGTAAAGAGGGTGAGAGGGGGTAAGGGGGAGGGGGTAAAGGGGGGAGGGGGGTTAGAAACTTTCTGAAACAGCGGCGGCGGCGATATGATTTTATATTAATAGGGATAGATAATTCCTCAGAAAGAAGAATAGGAAAAATTCTAACTTAGTAGAATACTTATTTGCCAGAATTATAATTTGACAGAAATCTTATTCACAAATTTTTAAATAATTAAATTCTTTTGACGAATTTCAATAAAATGTTTTAAAATAGTTACATTTTTCAAGGAATTCGATTAAAATTGTGTTAAAAATAATTGAAACTTTGCGATGAGTTTTATTATTTCTGAAAATAATTGAATTCTTGAAAAGAATTTTATAAAAAATTTGTAAATATTCGAATTCTTGTAATATTTTTATTATTTATGAAAATAATTAAATGTTTGCGTACAATTTTATTAAAATTGTTTTTAAATAATTGAATACTGTTGGGTAATTTTATTAAAATAGTGGATATTAAAAATCATTCAAATGAAAAGAATTTTTGAAAATAATTGAAATTTTGACAAGAATTTTATTAAAATTTTTGGAAATAATTGAATTTTTAAGTATTTTTTTATTTATAAAGATAATAATTGGGATTTTGTCAAGATTTTTTTTTGTAAATTTTAAACATAATTAAAGTTTGTGATAAGAATGTTATTACTTTTGAAAATAATTAAATTTCTGCAATCATTTGTAACTTCTTTAAAATTCAATTTTTTAGTGTTTTTAACTAAAATTCTTTTGTAAATCCATTATTTTTAATAAATAATTAAATATATGAGGCATTTCACGTCAGAAATATCACGATTTCCAAAGGGTATGCCGATTTTCGCAAAACTTCGTGGGATTATAGTTCTATATAAGAGACTTCTTTCCCCCAAATTTTTTTTAAAAAAATTCAAAATTGTTGAAGATACGCCATTTTGAATTTTAATATTAATTTTATAAAATTTTGAATATCTCGGAATATTGTTTATTGATTTTTATGAAATTTACACAATTTTTAGGTAAAAGTATGTACTTTAAATTGCAAATAAAGTTAATAAAAAAAATGCATTTTTAAATAAAAATTTTTTTTTTTAATTTTCTGTTTATTTACTCCTCTCTAAGAAAAATGTTATTAACATATTTGGATTCCTTATGAATTCACCTTTAATTTCATAAAAAAATTGATAGAGACTCAACAGGTTCCGGAGATATTGAATTTTTTGTAAAAAATAGTCATAGTTACAGCAGCAATTCACGACTGCGGTAACGTACTACGCGACTTGTGCAGTACGGTGCTATGGCGCGGCGATGCTTTTTTTTACAAAAAATTCAATATCTCCGGAACTAGTTGAGTCTCCAATAATTTTTTTTATAAAATTAAAGGTGAATTCATAAGGAATCCAAATATGTTAATTACATTTTTCTCAGAGAGAAGTAAATAAACAAAAAATTGTTTAAAAAATTTTTTTAAAATTTTTTTATTTAAAAATGCATTTTTTAATTAATTTTATTTGCATTTTAAAGTACATACTTTTACCTGAAAAATGTGTAAATTTTATAAAAATCCATAAACAATATTCCGAGATATTCAAATTTTTATAAAATTAATATTAAAATTCAAAATGGCGTATCTTCAAAAACTTTGAATTTTTTTTTTAAATTTGGGGTAAAGAAGTCTCTTATATAGAACTATAATCCTACGAAGTTTTGCGAAAATCGGCATACCCTTTGCAAATCGTGATATTTCTGACGTGAAATGCCTCATATATTGACAAATTTAACTAATTTTAGAAGATTTTAAATTATTAAAATTTTCCAAAAATCTAAGTTCATTAAAGTTTCTAATTAAATTCATTTAACATTGAAATTTTATAAAATTTCAAATTAAAACCGTTGGAAGTTCATTTATTGATCACAATTGTAAACGTAACTTTATTAAAATTAAATTTGAGATATTTGAGTAAAATTATTCATTAAATAATTTATTTATTTTATGATAGTTGTTCAAGGTTTAAGTTATTTAAAAAGAAATTTTCGTCAGAAATTGAAAAAATTGAATGTTTGGTATTAGAATTCATGGTTTATGAGTTAAAAAAAGACACAAAAATTCAGAATTTTCCTATGAATTCTAAAAATTTTTTTTTTCAGTACTTTTAATGAAAATTCCTGACTTTTCCCTGAATTCTCTATGTTAGAATATATGAATATAATAATAATAATAATATTAAAACTATTTTCCAATTCATATTTTATTTTTATAAACGTTTACCACTAAATATTTTTTAAATTAATGAAAAAATTTTACAGAAAATATAAATTTTACACATTTTTTTTACAAAGCACAAGTAATGTTTTGAAAATTTACTGTATTTGGTACAATGAACTTTGAAAATATAACCATATTATAAACGCAAATAAAATTACATTTCATGAGTTGACAAAAAAATTTTTAAATACTTATTTTTAAATGTTTTTCAATAAGTCATTAGTAATTAAGTTATTTACATTTTTCTAAGAACTTAATACAAATAATATACTTATTCAAATTGTTATACTACGTCATCGGTATCTGGAAGGGGAATTTCACGGTGGGGTTTTTGTTGTGGATCACAACTATAAATTGAACATCACTATAAAGGGTCAAAAAACTTGCCGCGCTCACGTGATTTGCGTTTACCTCTTGAGTAATTTAAGTGTCTCTTTTTAATTATAATACAATGGTCGTATGTTTAACATCAGGAAAAAAGTTTCTTTCAGTACAATTTAGTTTTTCACGGTGGCTGGGTGGGTTAAGATGATTTTCAAAATATAAATAATCTTTCTTTTCGATATTTTTCATCCATAAGAGTTAAACTGAAAGAAACGTGAAATTTCGGTTTTTTCCAAAGAAGTGAAAAAATAGAAAGTTAATAAATTATAAATAGTGAAAATTTTTAAGGGGAGGGAAGAAAATTAAACAATAAAATTTTCTAATAAGTAGCGTAAAACTTGTTTGTTAAAATTATTTTTTAAATTTCTTTTTCAATTTTTGGGACTGTATGTTGATTTGCAAGTGCCTGATATTCTTATTAATATTGATAAGTGCAGGATATCAGAGAAAAATTGATTCAAAATGGCAACTATAGTCAGGGCTATTGTGCAGGGATATAAATATTTTAATGACGAAGTATCAGGTATTTAAACATTGTTACTATTTTATACTTTTTTTATACTTTCTCAAAAGACGTTTTTAAGTGTCTTTTTGTATATGTTCTCTAAACTCTAAAAAAATTTGTTGTAGTCGTCATTAATTTTATGTCATGTCAATTAACGTCTTTTACTTATTTAAAATATACTTTTACATAAAAAATAATTTTTTTAATCCATTTTACTCAAACTTGATACGTGTTTTTTTGGTCCACAATAAAGAAGTTTTGTAATAATCATATGTTTACTTTTGTAAAAAATATTTATTAGAACAGAAGACTTAGCAGTATTTAAAAATGTTAAAAATAAAAAAATTTGAAATTATTGTCTTTTTTGATAAATTGTTATTACGACATACGTATCTATTTCTTTAATAACTATTTTACATTTGAACGTAATAGTGAAGTAAGTTGTGGTTGAAGTTTAAAAAATATTGAATTTTCAATTTTTATAAAATTATTATTGAAAATTTGATTAGTCATTCTTAGTCAGGCTCATTAGTCTCGCTAAAAGTGGTGGCTTGAGTTTATAATGCTGGCCATAGGCTTAAAATTTATGTGAAAAAGAGTAGATTTATATGTTAAGTGGCGGTTTTTAAAATAATATAAGTTTACCGTGTAAGTTTACTGTAACCTTACATGATAAGTTCAGAGTAAGTTCACACGGCAACCTTACAATGACCTATTTAAATTTAGGGTATGGGGCTCTAAGGTGGGCACTTATCTTTTGAACGACTGTAATTCCTAAACGGTGTTATATAACATAATTAATAATATATACCTTGAAACTACCTTGTATCTCCTTAGCTAAATTTTTAGCAAACAAATTTTTTTATTTTACTGAGAAAAATAAAATTTAGGCGACTTTGGAAAAATAGATGAAATTTTGCTTTTAAAAAAACTGGTTCCAAGATGGTCACCATTCAAAAATTTACTCAAAAATTAAAAAAATATTTGCAATAATCAATTTATGGTATTTATTTATTTGAAATGTATTGTTTTTGGCTTATAATCACAGAATTAATAGTTGTAAACTCTGTTTTTTGCTTATAAGAAGTCATTCTAAAATATTGTTAATTATTTTATTATTCATCGCACAATTTTCCAAATCGATAAAATATATATTTTGATAAATATTACATCATAAAAGAATTCAAAAGTGATTTTACATAAAATGCATAGTGGCCACTTGAGGGCGAGGACGACATTTTTAAAAGTTATCAAAAAATTGTATAACACAATTTTATTGATATTCATTTATAATATTATTGTATTATATGTAAACAAAATTACCACAAAGTTTAAAACTTTTAAACTATTAACTGTAATCACAGTATCACTTAAAAAATAATGCTTTCAAACTTTTTATAACCGATATTTAATGATGTCTCTGTTAGAAACAAACACCTAATACATGTCTAAATACAACCAAAAACTTCGTCTTCATAAACAATGAAAATAACCTGAAGCATTCAGTGCTGCTAAATAATGCACAAGAATTTCCCTAGGGTGGCCACCTTGGCACCCTCTACCCAATTAAAATTTTTTAATTTATTTACATTTTTCAATTCATTTCAATTTTTTAATTTATTTTATTTATTTAAATTTTTAAATTTATTTAAATTTATTTCATTTATTTAAATTTTTAAATTTATTAAAATTTTTAAATTAATTAAAATTTTTAAATTTATTAAAATTTTTAAATTTATTTACATTTGTTAATTAATTTATATTTTTAAATTTACTTAAATTTTTTAATTAATTTATATTTTTAAATTTACATAAATTTTTTAATTTATTCAAATTCTAAAATTTTTAAATTTATTTAAGGGTCGGTTGTTGTTTCCTACAAGGGAACTGGACAAAATGAAAGTGTATACCAGCTAATATTTGAATGACATTTTTTTAATTAAAATTATGTATTGCATGCTTCAAAATTGTATACGAATTAAATTAATAATATTGCATTTAAAAGATCATTTGCTATTTAACTGTATACTAGAAAACTGTAAATGATTTAATATAGAGATAAATTTAAATATCGTTAAAGCGCATACAATATTATTAATTTAATTCGTATACATTTTTGCAGTATGCAATTTATAATTTTTATTTAAAAACTAGCTAGTACATTTTCATTTTGTGCAGTTTCCCTGTAGGCACTTAAATTATAGGCGAACAGCCCTAAATTTATTTAAAAAAATTAATTTATTTAAATTTATTAATTTATTTAAATTTATTAATTTATTTAAATTTATTATTTCATTTAAATTTTTAAATTTATTAAAATTGTTTAATTTATTAAAATTTTTAAATTTATTTAAATTTTTTAATTTACTTAAATTTTTTAATTTATTCAAATTTTTTAATTTATTTGAGTATTTTAATTTATTTATTTTCAAAACTCATTTAAATTTATTCTAATTTTTAAATTTGTTCAAATATTTTAAAAATAGGTGTCAATTAATAAATACTTTCCTGACTAAAGCGTTAGGTACCTATTTGTTTCTATTTAAACACTGCTCTTATTTTACTAGGGCTACACATTTTCTTAACTCAATATCTAACACAAAATTTTTTTTTCAAATTTAAAATTTTTTCGTTTCAGTAGGAGGTATAACCTAACATATATCATAGTCAGTTACTTAAAATTATCACTTATCTAAAAGATATTTGAGTTCTATCAAAGAATGCACTTTTATGATTTTTAAAAATATTGGGGAATTCTGTGCTGGGATTATAGTTAATAATTTTGAAAGTGATAAATATCTTCGTGATTCTGCTTATATAATATATATAAAATTATATTATTGTACTATATATAATGTATATAGTAAAATAATATTGCCAAATATTGATAATATTAAATGTTGTAAATTTTTTTTTAAAACTTTAAAAAAATGTCGTCCTGGACCAAAGGTGGACACTTTTTCGGCCCTAAGGTGGACACCTACGCGCTTTTGTGTAAAATTAATTTTAAATTCTTTAGGGTGAAATATTTATAAAAATATGTGTTATAGAATTGATGTTAAAATGTATAAAAAACGCGGATCATGTTATATTTGTACGCAATGTTACTTAGATAATTCAAATTGAATTGTTATTCTTCAGTACAATATTAACTACTGTATAATGATTTAATTAATATTTTATTTTTAAGCAAATTTTTTCCATGATTATGAACCAAATTAACTACTTTTTAAACTTTTTCAGTGAATTTTGAATGGTGGACATTTTAGGGACACATTTTTTAAGGTCGAAATTTCAGCTGTTTTTCAATTTTATTTTGCTTAGTAACTTGAGAGTTGTGGGTCTTTCATTACCTACTATAAAGCCCACAATAACAATTTTCATGCAAATTGAATAAATGTTTGTAAATTTCGTAATTAGCGACTATAAAACCCTCAAATAACAAATTTTATGAAGTATATCAAGTTAGCCAAACAACTTTAATAAAATGAAAAAACTATTATTTGGTAATTTAATCGTGGAATTGACGTGGAAATTGTAGTGCTACGCGAAGTTAGCACCTAAATTTTTTTATATTTTTTTAAAATGTTAATTGCCGGAACTATTGAAAAAATCGTTATTGAACTGTAGAACTATTCCTAAACCCTCTGGGCACGGAAACGTCTTTGTTCTAGAAATGTTTTTTAGAACGTTTCATGTCCTCCACATAACGCCTTAAAAATGTTTGATGTTCCAAAAACGTTTTTAGAACATTGGACGTTCTTAAGCCGTAATGTAGCGGACATGAAACGTTCTAAAAGCGTTTTAGGAACGTTCTCGTGCCCAGAGGGAAGAAACTTGAACTAATGTCATTTTTTTTGTTTTTTGAAAAAGTGGCGCTAATTTCATATGACTATCAAATTATCATTATACAAAGCACAATTTCTACTAAATTTATAAACTATCAATAAATTTAAAAAAAGTTTAACTAAAATGTTGGTATCCATTATGCAACAAATAACATGACCAGAAGCACCATTCAATTCATAGTCCAAAATTAAAAAAAAGTTATTTTAAATAAATTACCAATATTCAAATTCCAACTAAATGACAACATTATCGTTAAAAATTTTTCAATAGTGTCCCCCTTGAAATTTTTTAAATTTCTGATCTTTTTTCGTGGGATCATATACTAGCCGAATTGGCTAGTTTCTCTTGAAAATTGCAAGATAATGTCCGACGTACTTGGAACTTCTCATTTTTTACCCCTGTATTTCACAGCTCCTAAAATAACATAATTGTTGCCGGTTTTAGGACTATTAATTTATTTAGAAATTGATTCCAATGTAATATTTCCGTCTTGAAACCTTAAAAATACTTTTAATTTGCTATAGCGAACAAACATTTTTAATAAAAGGAAACAGATTTACAGAGATATAAATAGATAGTTAATAAAAAATCGTTATTCTAACTATAATATAATTTTATTCTATCAAGTTTTTATTTTATACAACGCTGACACTGCTATTGTCTTGTTGACTCAAATAACCTGAAAACATAAATTGTTTCTTATATTATTTTTTAAATCGTATCTACAAAAGAAAATGTCAATTTTTTTAAAATACACGTATGGTATGAAAAACATTTGAATTTAACTAAAATTCAAGCAACTAGCTTTAAATTAAAACGTTTTATTTACCTTCATGGAATTTTAAGAGAAGCAAGCTTTGCTGCAATGTATTTCATTCTGAGGTATTCCTTAAGTTTTAAAGAACTTTTCTTTCTCCAAAATATTCTGTTTAAATGCAACTTGAAACATTTAAATTCTAATAATTAAATATTTTTTAACTGTTAACCAACTTCCTGATAAGTTAAAAAATTACAGTTCGATAAGTCTTATTGGAACTTATGTAGAAGTTAATCAACGAGCTTTTTAAAAACGAGAATGTTTGTATTATACTTAATGCATGTTTTATTTTAAGTACCTGATTACAAGTAATGTTTATCAACAGATTGAAGAAACATTTGTTTCGAAAGTAATTTTCTTCCTAAGCGATTTATTTATTCCGTCAACATATTTCCAGCTATAGGAAATAACCTCTCAGAGAGCACTGACGTTCCTACCACAGTCAAATACTTCAGAGCAATTTGGGATAAGAAAGGACATGTTATGCTAATTTTTTTCCAGTACAATATTGGATCATCTTTTATTGTCAGAACAGGTGTATTAAGATAATTCCTTAAGTCATTCGGAAGATCTTTAGAATTTATATCTTCTTAGAGAGATTCATTTCCTTTTTGTACTATATTATTATGATCATCCCATATTGAAACAATGGGAATTATTTCTAAAATAAAGAAATTATTAAAGTCGCATAAATAAATTAAAAGGAAACGCTGCTGTAGAATGGTTATTTTTTATTTAAAATTTTACCTGAAGTTGAAACTTGTGAATGTTTAGAATTGGACTCCTTCGGTTGCGAAGATAATTCTCTTAAGAAATTAACAACAAAACGAATGGTTCTTGCTACAGCTATTTTATCATTAAAATGAATCTTCTTAAATCGGGGGTCCAAAATAGTTGCCATGGACAATAGATGATTGTATTCGACCTTAAGGTACTACTACACTTTAGAATTTAAAAAAAATTTATTTTTTTATTCTATTTTTTAACTCCTTATGACTTCAGAAAACACCTCCTAAAGTATTTATAACCAATTGTAAAAAATAAAAGTAAATTTTTCAAAAAGTATTCAATTAATGTAAAAAGTCATTATCAAATTAAGTAAGTCTTTAAGGGGATGGTGGGGTCCAACTTTTTGTTACGACCAGTAGAAACATTGATGCTAATGTATGTAACAGTGTCTGAAATAAAAAAAATGGTGGGGTTTCAATTTGCAAAAGAATTTTAGGTAATTTATGGATGGCCTCTAACGATACATATAAGTTTAAACGCCCTTAACTAATGCCCTTAACACTACATGAAACAAATCGTTGTTTACCTTTCCTGATGAAAATGTTGCAGTACGTTTTCCCTGTCCGTAACTCCTGCTAAAAGAAATTAGAAAAGACTGTTGAGGGAATACGTATTCGACAGGGAAATCTTTTTCTTTTCGATACTTACAAATTTTAAGAATTCATAGTTTCCGTTCCTTATAATAGGTATTATGCGGCAGTTTGACGAAGATAAATTATCTTCTAAGTCACGATTTGTGTGATTTACATATACGGTGCACTTAACCTTTTTCTTAAGTTGTCCTAAGTTTCTCCAATTTTTAATTTCATTCTGAGCAATTTTCATTTTTCGTTTGGAAATCTGAGAACCAGCAATGCACAGTCGTCTTTGTCCATGGCCCTCTTCTTCTTCATCTATTTTAATTAAAGTCTCCGTTTTTGCACGCAATACAAGCTGAACTGTTAACTTGATCAATTATGTTCATTTCAGTTGATAAATCCTTTAGAGGACTAAGTTGAGGGAGAACTTTAGGAGAACTTGTTGAAATTTTATGATCCTCCATGAAGTAGAGATTATTTAAAGGGCTTTTTTCAGGTAGAGAAAATTTATTGAAGTTTCAACTTCTGGGCACTTGCGTTCAGTTTTTTCCTGTTTGCAGTTGATTAATTTTAATTTGCCCTTATAATAATATTAATTTCTGAACCGCTTCATCTATCCGCTCCATTTCAGTTATTATGCGTTTCTTAATATTTTTTAAATTCAGATTCAATCGGTGCACTACTAGCAGGAACTCGTCTATACCCAAAATTGTCCCTGTAGATGCAAGACCATACATATTGATGTCATCTTCTTCTTTAAGTTTTATGTCAATTTTCTTTTGCATTGATAATGCCCAGTCATGTAGAATACCTTTTTTTAGGTTTTCAAATTCCTCTGGGTGAATTGTTCTGTATGAATATTTTCTTCTTTCTTTAATATGTAATTTCATGCCAATCTAATGAATTTGTAAATAACTTGACCTCCACATATTAGATCCGCCGTTATAAATTATTTTACCCTGACTGCGTATTCGTATAAATAGACCCTGAAACCCCACGAGTAACAGTTTTCAAGTAAATCCAGTTTTTGATTTTTTGATTGTTGCGTTGCAAATGAGCGTAAAGAAACACTCATTTTGAAGAATCTCGTCTTCATTTAAGAACTTTGTTTTGCATTTGTCGATTTCATATCTGAAAATTGAATAATTATTAATTTTTAATTTGAAGAAAATTTATCTCTACAAAACAAATGTTTCATTAACGTACCTCACGTACATTAAACTTAGATATAAGTTTAATAATTCCCCGACTTCTAACGCGTCATATCTATTAATTCTTCTATATTGTATTGTATTTATGGGAGCATTTTCTTTAATTTGATATACACTACCGTCCACGAGTATAAGGACGATTACACGCGACTCTATGAAAAAGCATGCCATCACTTTTTCAAACATATCTCGTAAATAAGAGGAGATACAAAAAAAACTTAAATACGGTTAGAAAGCTGATTAAATATTGCGCAAAATCAGCCGTCTTTGAAGTCATTTCGTCAACTATTTTTTGAGTTGTAGAGTAAAAAAGAAATAAAAAAAAATTATCAAATTTTCTCATTTTGGTCTCTTGACTTCAACTTTTTTAAAAATGTGGAAAAATTTAGGTACCTTTTTTTTTAAAACAACTGAAGACTCGATTCTGGCTTCGCGCGGCTGCGAATGGGAGAGAAGGCAGGGACGGATTTATGCTGGAGAATAATAAATAATGATGTTTCACGAAAAAATAAAGAAACTCGAAAGTTCACCATTCCCCCGCATGAATTCGTCACTGCTTTTTCTCTCATTCGCAGCAGCGCGAAGCCACAATCGAGTCTCCAGCATAAATCCGTCCCTGCCTTCTCTCCCATTCGCAGCCGCGCGAAGCCAGAATCGAGTCTTCAGTTGTTTTTTAAAAAAAGGTACCTAAATTTTTCTACATTTTTGAAAAAGTTGAAGTCAAGAGACCAAAATGAGAAAATTTGATAATTTTTTTTTATTTCTTTTTCACTCTACAACTCAAAAAATAGTTGACAAAATGTCTTCAAAGACGGCATATTTTACGCAAAAATTTAATCAGCTTTCTAACCGTATTTAAGTTTTTTTGTATCTCCTTTTATTTACGAGATATGATTGAAAAAGTGATGGCATGCTTTTTCATAAAGTCGCGTGTAATCGTCCTGATACTCGTTGACGGTGGTATAATAGTATATTAAGCAACAAGGGTATAAAGGCAGCCATTTGTTTACGGTGATTTTTGTGACACTTGTTCCGGTCTCGGGGCGCCTACGGCGCCCTCGACCTCCACTCGTGTCACAAAAATCACCGTAAACAAATAGGCTGCCTTTATTCTCGTGTTACTTACGATATTTTTTATTCCTAATGAACAAAAGTGGCGATTTCAGATAGCAGACGACAGGGAGAAAAAGTCATTCACTTGTTGGACTTATATGAAAATGGCGGCCTATTTTCTCCCTTGGGCAAAAATAACGCATGGGATCAGCGGTTATGTTTGCACAAGGGAGAAAATGGACGCCATTTTCATATGGTCGAACAAATGAGTTACTTTACTCCCTGTCGTCAGCTATCTAAAAGCGCCATTTTTGTGCATGTGGGATAAAAATAATTAAATTGCTTTTTATTGTGAATAATGCTTATTATACTATAAGAAAACTTTGAAATAATTGCAAATTTTAATTTATATAATTTTATGCTAATTTATATTATAGATCAACTTTGCTTCAATGGCTAATGTTTTTTCTAGATCCGAGAACAAAGGACTGGTTTCTTATGAGAACTCCATGGCCAGGAGTGACCTTATTGGGATTGTATTTGTACTTTGTTTTTAATGTTGGACCAAGATTTATGTCAAATAAATCTCCTTATCAGCTGGACAGAATAATGCAAATATATAATGTTTTGCAAGTCATCCTTAGTTCAATTTTATTTTATAAAGTACGTATCAGAAAAATTTAAATATGTAAATAGGCCATATGCTCAAAGGATTGTATCCTTCACTAAGAAATAGAAAATTCGTTTCTTCGTCTTGTGTTTCATTGCACATTTTTCTTAACAGTAGTGTTTTTTTTTAGAAATTTTACATTTATTAGTATTGCTTTATGGAACAATATTATTAAAAACTTTTTTAACTATAACTTATCTTAATTTCGCTTAATTTATTAATTTTCAAAATGTGGCACTGGAGTGCGAAATCGCCCGTAAAATATCGAAAATAACGATAATGTCATAAAATAGTATATTGGAAATTTCAACTCGATAGAATCACTTTGCTACAATTTCTCGTCGACATTCACAGTCGAATTTCTCGTGATACTCGTCAGTTTCTCTCATGAATTAGCAAACTTAAATATCTCGAAATTGATTTAATTAGAATATGCGTTTATTCTTGTTCTCAGTAAAAGACTGAGCGTTTTTTCGCGCGACGAGCACGACTTTTACAAATTAAAGATGTCGCTTTATTAAATGTACTACAAAAGTAGTCGGTCAAATTATAAATGGGTTGTGTCTGAAGGACACTGCAAAATAGAGATAGAAAGCCTACACTATTTTTTTTTAATAAAAAATGGATTATCTGAATTTAATCGTAATAAATATTTTCCTTTAACAAAAATACGTATAGAATAATGTACCTGAACGATTTTTCAAAGAAAAGTTATATTTTCTAAATTGTTTATTAAAAATTGTTTACATAATTTTCTTGCAATGAATTTGCAATATACAAAATGATTATAAGTGTTTTTGTTGAAAATTGTGTTATTTTACTACTACTTTACCGGTTTGGGGTATTATTTTAAATTGTTGAGGTATATGGTTAAAATAATATACTTGTGCAGTTTAAGGAGGAAATATATAAAACATATTTATTAAATGTAAATGAGATTTACAAAGTTGAGTTGTTCATAGAACCAATGTTAGCAACAGACTATCTCATTCCGCAAAATAGGCACCTAAGTGCTCTGTACATTTGTCTACCTGAATTACCTGAATCTTTGCCAAAAAGTGAACCTTGAAGAAAATACACTAAGTGTATTACACGTCATATTTTTGGAGATAATCCATTATATATTTTTTATAAGTGGTAAAAATCCAGTTTTCTAATCCCTTATAACTATTTACTACTCTATTGAATAATTATAGAATATTAAACACAAATGTTGAGTATTCGCTATCTCATTTTCATTTTTGCAATATAAAATGCCTAAATCAATAGTACCTTTTAAATTACGAAAGATTTGTTTAAATAACACCAAGTGACTTTGATTCGTTTTTTCTAAATTTTTAAAAATTACGTTTACCGCGAAGCTAATATCTGGTCGTGTTAACATCCTTAGTGCTTGTGATTGAAAATTCTTTACTCAAATCTTTTATTAATTTGTCAATTAAGTTTTCGTTTGTTGTTGCAATTAATCCATCATCTACTTAAATCGTTAAAATAAATTTTTTCACCCTGTTCTGAATAAATATAAAAACATGGATCAGCAACACTTTGTTGAAATCCTAAACATTTAATAAAATTTGTGAAAAACTCTGTCCAGCGACCAGCCTTTTGGAGCTTGTTTAAACTATATACACTTTTTGATAATCAATTCCTTCCTTTTGAGAATAACCCTTTATTACTAATCGCGCTTTAAATCACTCCGAGCTGTCTGGATTGAGCTCTTTAGTAAAAACCCAACGACTGTCAATAACTTTTTTGTTTTCTGGTTTTTTAACTAATTCCCATGTTCCATTTTCATGCAGAGAGTGCATTTCACCTCGCATCGCAAGTTGCCAATTTTCCTTGTATTTTTTAGTTTACCGCTTCATTATAACTTAATGGTAATCTGTCAGAAAATAAAGAGATAGGAAAGCCATAAAATATCGTTTGTTTAATTTGTTTTCTGTTTCGAAATTCTGTACCCGCATGATTAATTTTATTTGAAGATTGCAGTTTTTTTAAAAACAATTTCATTTAAATTATTTTTTGAAAAATTAAGATCAGTATCTTCAGAGATAATTTCAATACCCTTTTTATCGTTAATGTTTAGAGAAATAATATAAATCATTTCATTTGATACTTTTTCTGGTTTAAACAAAATATCTCTACTACAAATGACATCTCTTAAACTTTGTAGATATATGCGATAACCTTTACAATCATCAAGGTAACCTACCAAATAACCCTTTACAGATTTTTTATCTAGCTTTTTTTTCTTTCCTTTCGGTATATGCGAAAAACATTCAGTTCCGTAAATTTTTAAATTGTCAATTTTTGGCGTTTAACTGAACCATAATTCATAAGGAGTTTTGTCACCATATCTATTTGGACCAGTACGATTGATAACATTAACGGCAGTATTCATTGCTTTTGCCCACAAAAACAAAGGTAAATCTGAATTAGAGTAAAGCATTGTTCGAGTAGCCTCAAGAATCGTTCTATTTTCGCGTTCCGATATTCTGTTTTGTTTAGGCTTATAAGGGACATTAACTGAAAACTTAATTCCTTTATTATTTAAAAAGGTTTCAACATCTTTATTAATGTATTCCCTTCCTCCATCACTGTGAATTTTTTTAATTTTCTTATTAAACTAATTTTCAACTTCCTGAACAAAAGTTTTTAGCTTTTCAAATACTTCGGATTTATCACGCATAAAATAAATTTTTCGATAACTCGTTTAACGAATGTTAAAGTAAGATAGCTTGTCGGTCAGGGTTCGTTTTGAAAAAAGGTTTTAACATTCGATCAGAGTCAAAATTCGATATTTATTTAAGCAAAAAACGATAAAAAGTGAAATACAAATACGACATATAAACAATAAAAAATGATAAGAATAAACTCGTAGAGGCGAAAACGTCGTTTGACGACAAATACGACGCGAAAACTATTATTACAATGGACAATGACGTAAAAGCGCGAACGGACATTTGTGAATCCACAAAACGATAAATTTCTATCGACGATACGACCTCTTAATCTCTGCTGCGGTAAAGACCGCTTGTGGTAAAACCACTTTACTCTACTCGTGGTAAGACCACTGCGAGAGACCCTATCGCGGTAATACCGCTTCGAAAAGTGATGCTCTCGGACCGTGCTTCCGAGGCCCTCGATTCGCTTGGCGCTGGAGGGAGAAGGTCTCAGCGGGGAGAGACTCCCTAGCTCGCGATTGGCCGAAGTGGGACTCGCGGGGTGCGCACGCACCGTCCACACTCAACATACACCAATTTCTGTACGACGATTTATACAAAACAAAAACGTTTTCTGTATTTACAGAGAATAAATATTTTCAATTTAACAATAATCGTCACACTCGAAAAATCATCTTTGAAAACTACAAAATAATCTTTCTTACCGATTGACTCTACTTCCATAGGACCACAATCGTCAGTGTAAATTATTTCACGATCTCTAGTTGGTCGATCAACCTTTTTATAAAAAATTAAGCGATGCTGCTTGCCATAAGAACATCCGTCGCAAAAGAAATCTATTTCTTCAAATTTAATATTTTCATTTTTTAAATAATTACAAACATGTCTTATATTTTATTGGCAAAAACGTTTATGACATAATTGCAATGAATTGATTTTACTTGATTCAGATTTTTCTGCTAAATTACACGAATTTGAAATTAAAACATTTACGTCTAATTTTAATAAATTACCGAAGGCCAATACTGTAGCTATAATCTTATTATTTTGCTTTAATAAACATTTTTTTGGAACATAACTAAGCCAAAATTTGCAGACCTGTGTAATAATCATTTACTGAAAAATTAATTAAATTTCGTTTATTTATGTAGATAGAACTTTCAAAATTACAAAAAAAATTAATTTCTGAAATGCAAATTAATATTTGTCTAAATTATTTTTAATTATAACTATTGAAATTTTTGTAAAAGAGGTTGAACAATTTAAGTAATGTAATAATTTTTTAAAAATATTTTTAGGCACTTGCATTAGCTTGGCTGTGGGATTACAAATTTGCTTGTGAACCAGTAGATTTTTCAACTGATCCCAAAGCTATAGAGGTAAAAACTATGATTTTTTAATTAAATTTTTACCTATATTATATTCAATTTATATATTTTTTTAAATCAAAATGTTAACAAATGTAATCTTGGATTAATTTTTATTACTATATTGCAAATTCTTTAATCTTGAGCATTTAAAATTTGTTTAAAAAACTCTTATGTTGCAAGCCTAATTGTAATTATAACCCTCTGTTAAGTTCTCTTATAATTTCTATCCATCCTTTTTTTACTTTAACAAACTCCAGTGTATATCAAAAAGCTGTACACCGTTTCATAACACACAAAATAATACTCGGTGTCGATGAAATTGTCACCAACCGAGTGACAATTAAGAGTAGAGTATATTCCTACTAGGGGATGCGACTATTACTCTTATGTCAAAGTTGATATGACCATATCTAAAACATTGATAACTAGTATATTTTATTAATTATTTTTAGATCGCTGGAACTGTTTGGCTTTATTTCATCGTAAAAATAATTGATCTTCTCGACACAGTGTTTTTTGTATTTCGAAAAAAGTACAATCAAATATCGTTTCTTCATGTATATCATCATACAGGAATGGTAATGGGCGCCTGGGGTGCAGTTAAATATCTTCCAGGAGGTCATGTTACATTTTTAGGTAAGATAGATATAATTATATGTAATTAGATAATTTAAGGATATACAGTACGAAAACCTAACACGTCAGTCATATCCCATGAGTGGGAGTGAGACAGACTTATGCGATTCCCATACTTTCTTATGACTGACGGATAGCTTTTCTTACTATATTTGTTTACACTTTTAAGTTTTTAAGGGACCTACTTCAGGAGCACATGGATTTATTTAAATATAAGCAGTTTATTTATATAGGAGTCAGAATACCTGAAAGGAGCCACTCAAAACCTTTTAATTTTCTTTTTTATTGTAATGTAGTTACTTTAATAGTAGGTATTTAATTTCAGAAAACATAATGTCAACAATTAATTTCTTAAAAACTTATTCATGGATTTTAATGGTTCAATTGGCATTTTAGTTGTCTTAAAATAATGTATAATTGACTTTATTTTCAATAAAAAATATTTAATTTTAGTACAACAAGCAATTGTTTATTCATAAAAATTAATAATGAATAGTGTTATGGACAATATTTCTAGTATTTTTAGTGCATTTTAACTAATCATTTAGCAATAAGATTTCAATAATTGTAGTTCACAAAACAGAATTTTCCTTGCGTTCAAATTTGCAGCAAATTTTTTATAATTATCGTGCTATCTGTGTAACATCATGACGTCATATATAGTATATTATTGAATATAGTCATTATAATATAATTAATTCGTAGTTTTCTCAATACATGCTTTTAACTTAGGATAATGTTAAACTAATATTAAATTATAAAATTTTGTTACAGGTTTAGTCAATTCTTTCGTCCATATTATCATGTACAGTCATTATTTGGCAACATCCTTAAAATTGGGTAAGCCTTGGTGGAAGAAGTACATCACTCAACTTCAACTGGTGCAATTCGTTTTAATCCTCTTTCATTTCGCACAACTAGTTTGGGTTAAAAATTGTGAATTTCCAAGATGGCCAGCAGCAGTTATGATCCCACAAAATCTTTTTATGATTGTCCTTTTTGGCGATTTTTATTATAAAACTTACATTAAGAAAAATTTAACTAAAAATGTAGAACAAAATGGAAATTCAAAAATAATATCTAATGGAAAGTCAAAAAGTCAGTAAAAATTAAATGAAAATTACATTTTCATTTTTATCATTTGAGATTTTCCATTGATCATGAAAAATTCAACAATATAAGGGTTTGTCCGAGGGGAATTAAAAAATAAGACAATTCAATTCGTTAAAGTTAAAAAATAATCGAAACATCCCTATAAAATTGGAAAAAGTATATGCATACAATTATAACCAATTCTTATTTAGAAAAGCATCCTAACCCTTTCGGACTTACTCTGTTAAACATGCAAATCATACTCGATTTTAGAACTTCATTATAATAATTATTCAGAGAGTTAGACAGATTGTAAATTTACGAAATTAATTAAACAGTCAGGAGAGATTGGAGCAAGAAAATTTTATTTACTCTCAGTAGGATTTTATTTAAAAGAACATTATATTCGTATTTAGCACCAAATTTCACTTTGGAATTTACTTAACTAAGTAAATGTATGGAAGGAAATATTCGCGAAAAACTGAAATAAATCATGATATAATATTTTACCAAAAAATATGTTTAACATACATCAGTATTTAAGTAGCGTTTTCAATTGGTAGCCGGTAAGGTTTAAACTTTTTTTCATCTTCTGGCATCGAGATATTCTTATTATTCTTGCCCCATTCTCCTCTACTATTTTATTATAAAAATAAAAGAATGCCTGTATTATTAAATTCATAAAATAATTTTTATTATTATTTTGCAAACTAAGTTATTTAATATGTATATTTTATTATAAATTAGTATACAAGTTTGAAAAATTTGTATTTCTCAAAGTACATAATTTTAAGTATAAAATTGGATAGACGTCGACATTGACTTTGAAAGCCTTTCATAGCAATATTATAGAAGATTAAAAAAACCCAGTAATAAGGCAGGAATAGAAAAGAATTACAATTTTTTCATATTCTCGAAAATTTAATATTTTCTTATTATATTTAATCCCGAAAATTACTTCTTAATTTCTATATCTTCAAAATGGACAGATTTAATTTTCTTAATTCCAAACAATGCCTTCTGGAAAAAGTGATGTTGAATATATTTTATTTTTAAACTGGAATAGACTTGAAATCTTCTAAATAGAATTTAATAATGAAAAGTAGAAATTTCCGTTCATATTCAGTCTCACGTGAATTGAAATAAATAGAAATTTGCAAATTTCTATACGTGAGATTAAAAGAAGAGAATTTTCGGAATTAACTCTTTTAATTCCATTCTATTCTAGTTGTTTTACCGGGTAGATATAAAATTTGTATTTTTGCAGAATTTAATATAATAGTAAGAAGATATTTATCTATGATTTTAAATTAAACTAAGCTATGAATGATTTCAGTTCAGAGTTTATAGTGTAAAATATATAAAATCTTCATGGTATTCCTAGTGTAAGTAGGAATGACCTAAGATTCCATTGTAAATAAGAGTCATGTATACATACTTAAAGATCTGAAACACTAATAATTATAATATTAATTATTAAACTGTAGTATAATACAAACTTTATTAAGGCCTTCTTAACTTATCATTTTTTTCTTTATCATTAAATCCGGATTTTTACACTTTCAGATATTTTGTATTAGAATTCAAAAATAAGTAAATAACATAATATACCGGTAGCCTATGAATTGTATACTTTCGTCCAAGGAAAGTTAACTTAATAATTAAGAACATAATGTAATTAAATTATTATTTAAATTAAATTACATTAAATTAATGTATATTCATTAAAGTAATTAACTTATTACTTATGATTTACAATTTACTGCATTTTTTGATAGATTCTTCAAAGAAGTAGGTAGAAAGTGACTCATTTTACCCGCGTTCACTTGAAAATTCATCTACAATTTTTAAACGTCTTCAAGGTGCACTCTGGTGTTTTCGGGTGAAAGTTAGAACGCATTCTTGAACGAAAGATAAACAGTACGAAGAGAGAAAGCGAAACGCGTACGTCGACGATTAAACCAATCGAGAGCTGTTTATTGTATTCCTTAATTTAGTTATTACGCATTAAATAAAAAAAATTATTGAATTAATCCTATTGTGCTGAGATTAAACGATCACATACATCTACTGATAAATCCGCTTATTAATTACACCAACAAACAAAAAAATTAAATTTAAATGGACTGCCATGTTGTAGGTTCACTTCCTTAAGATGTATCTAAAGAGAAACGTAGTCCGACATCCAAGTTAGTTCGCGTTCTCTTTTTATAGGCATGGTGATTTGGATTTAGTGACTATAATAACATAAAAGTTAGATATATAAACAAATTAAAAAGAGCGGATTCAAAATGGCGGATCTAAAATGGTGGATTTAAAAAAAATTGTTTGGATTTTCTTGTGGGTTATAATTTCAATAAAAATAATTGAATTTCTCTGGAGTAATGTTTTTATAAAAATAAATTAGTTCAAAAACTTTTTATTAGTTATAAAAATATTTGTATTACAGGCTCCATGATTACTCTTTCACCAGAGTTTAAACACTCCATGGAGAAATTGATTTTGTAAGGAGGAGAAGATTCTGTCGTTGGGCATTAAGAAGAAATCGAGGAGATCCTAATTTTCCACAACGTATTCCTTTTACAGATGAATGTCGTTTCGAAAAGATGGCACTTAGAATTTTCGGAATGAGCATTACTGGAGCGAGAGAAATCCGTTCGTTGTATAATGCCTCAAAATTTCCAAGTGCGTTTCCCTGTACATTTGTGGGCATGAATTGTTGATGGACGTTTAATTAGTCCATATTAAATTCATGGACGTTTAAGTGGACCAACATACAACGAGTTCCTGCGCGTGCACCTTCCACGACTATTGGCGGCTGAAAGGCATTCAGGTTGACGAAATCATTTTTATGCAAGATGAGCATCCTGCCCATTGCACCCGTCAGAACATCTTGCACTTGCATGATATTTTCAGTGAACGTGTGATTTCACTGGGCTCTCGAGTCGAGTGGCCTCCGAGATCACCTAATCTCAATCCACTCAATTTTTTTTATGGGGATGGCCCCATAAAAAGAAATTGAGTGGATAAATAAATAAATAATAAATAATAAATAATAAATAATAAATAATAAATAATAAATAATAAATAATAAATAATAAATAATAAATAATAAATAATAAATAATAAATAATAAATAATAAATAATAAATAATAAATAAATAAATAATAAATTATTTAATTCACACGTTTATCTTACTCCTTTAGCGAATATTGAGCAACTGTATCAGAGGCTGACGGAAGCATTATAGACTATTTCACCTGAAATGCTCGAAAGGTCTGCAGAAAAATTTATAACGCGGCTGAGGTGGTGCCGCCGTCGTGGGGTTGGTCATTTTGAGCCAGGATTACCTAAGGATGTCAGGCACAACTTGTAAAAGGACATTATTCAGCCAGTAAAAAAGGGATTACCACACTGAGAAAACTGTTTGGTTCCGGCAACGAAAACTTGGTTGTACTAACAGAATCTTTTATTTGAAATATGTGCAACAAAACCGTTTGGTTAGGCGAACCAAATTTTTTTGTCGAACCCCACACAGCACTGAAACTTTCCTAAAAATTTATTAAAGATTTACTTTCTAAATTAGAAAAATTTACTTGCAAAGCTTAGTGAAAGTAGTGTAAATATTTAAATGTCCCACTTCAATAAATGTTTATCGACAAATTTTCCTAAAAATTTAGCTTAAAACTTTTCTGAACATTTAAATCAAATTTTCGCTTATATACAGTAGGCGAATTTTTTTAATTTTTAGGAAAGTTTCACGCTAAACCAATTTTTAAAATTAAAAATGGCGGATCCAATTAGAAAAGGGTAGAAAAAAATCTTAATTTTTACTAAGTGAAATCTTCAACTTTCAGCTTTTTTAAGGCAGTTTTGGAAAGACTATAAAATTTTCCGTTAAATGATTATATATCCAAGACTTATGGATAAATAATACCTATCGGAGATATGAAGAAATAAGAATAGGTACATCCAACTTTCATGGATTTCAAATTTTAGAAAAGTGTTTAGAAAGATGTTAGATTTGTACGAAATGAAAGCTAAACTTTCTGTATTAAAATAAGATCAAAAACACTTTAATCTATTCATTGGTTCCTAAGTTATGAGTTAATTATTTTAATGAGTCACGAAAAATTTTCAATGAACTGATTCAACTGTGTGCTCGTCTCGCTGAGCCAAAATTGGTTAGTGTCCGAGTAGCCAATGAATATTGGTTTGGTCTTATTTTAAAGCTAAAAGTTCAAGCTTTCATTTAGTACAAATTAAGCACTTTTCTAACACTTTTCTAAAGTTTTTAATGACACTGTAGAAAGTGGTCTCTTAATTCCGACCGGTGTTTTGAATTTTAAAAATCTAAAATCAGATTCTGATTTAGCCACCCCGAAAACCCCCACCAAGTAACAAGTTTGAATTGATTTCATTTATTTCAAAATTTTTTAAGCCGCCTTACTGGATGCGCCATTTTTAATTTTGAAAATTGGACATCATATTCGTAATCAGTGACCCCAAAAGCCTAGAGTAACACGTTTCAAGAAATTCCGAACAATTTTTTAAAAAATTCACCATTTTAGATCCGCCATTTTGAATCCGATATTTTAAATTTTTTTTATGTATCTAACTTTTATGTTATTATAGTCACTAAATCCAAATCAGCATTCAGAAGAAGCGAATAATCAGTGTTAGATCGGTCCATGAAAGGGACAGATCTTTATTGAGGTTTCATCATTTTAAGGTTTTTCAACGGACCCCTTTCATGATGAGTTGTGTCTACGAAGTAGTATATAAGGAGACCTCACGGGAAATAAAAATGTGCACACATTTGGGGGGACAGAAATCTAGGATATTGCACCAGTAGCAGAGGTGGTTAAAGTATTGTACTAAAATTTTTTGTCTGCTACTGTATATGAACATAACCTACAAATTAGAGAAATACGACGAAGTGTAATGGCGGCCATGGTTTACATTTCAGCCGCAATGGCTCAACCTCTGCTAGTGGTGAAAATACTCATAACTCTAACCCCCCAAAATGTGTTGATTTTTGACGCTGCTATAAGCATTGGCCTGAGGTCTCCTTATACTACTTCGTGGTTGTGTCTTTTGATTCCCCTAGGTTTGGGCTTGCGAGAAATATCACTCACAGTGTCTGAGAATTTCTGTGGATCTTCATGGTTCAAACCACTAAATTCTGGAAAAGGTGGAGGAGAAGCTTTAAGAGCGCGAATGCATGAAGGAGTGCGGAAAAGAACTATATATAGTTCGAAACTATAGTTGGTATCTTAAATAAATTTCATTTAAAAACAAACCGTATCTAGGCCTTCTCATTACTCTACAAAAAATAGACATTTAGACTTTAGTCTAAATGTTTATATTGTTACATGCGTTTAATAGCACAAATTGTAGGTTTTGGGGTTATGTCAAAAGCATTATCTGATAAAATTAAACTGATCTCAGTTTCGTAATCAGTGACCCAAAACCTCCGAGTAACAAGTTTCAAGCGAATCCGATGAGCCTTTGAAAAACGTGTCCGCCATATAGGTTTTTTGAGGTTCTGCCAAAATCCTGATCTGATGGAGTTAAATGGACCTCGGATTTGGGGATTCAGCGACCCAAAAACATAAAATACATAGTAAGACCCCAGATAAGAACTTTTTTTGCTTGTGGCTGTGTTATTTCTTTGTTGATGACTACTATGGTTAATTTTGTTAAATAAATAAATTTTCGGTAATTTCAATATTTCGACGCCTCCCGTTCATATAATGCTTATTGAAAAGCGAATGCAAGATTATTCTTACTCACTTTTTGGTGCAAGATAATGCTTATTCGATTTTCCGTGCAATAAAATGCTTATTCAAAATTGTGTGCAAAACAATTGCCACTGACAGATCAATAAATGTAACCCTAAATTTTCCTATTAATATTAAATTGCAATTAAATATCTGAGAATTTTAGTACGTGTTTATTGTTATAAGAACCTTCAAACATGTATTCTATCACACGTATTAAGAAATATTTTTTTAACAATTGTAATTATAAATTACAATGAATTGAAATTTTCATAAAATTTATAGAATAAGCTAATTTCAGAATGTACATTTTCGAGTAGAATTTTGAATAAGCATTTTATTGCACGGAAAATTGAATAAGCATTATCTTGCACCAAAAAGTGAATAAGAATCATCTTGCATTCTCTTTTCAATAAGAATTATATGAACGGGAGGCATCGATTTGCATTAATTTTAAAACATTATTTTTAATTGCCACAAAAAAATAACAAATTATTTAATTTGTCTTACCAGTATTGTAAAGCAAGATATTATATATATATATATATATTATATATATATATATTATATATATATTATATATATATTATTATATTATTATTATTATATTATTATTGTATTGTATTTTCGTCTACTTTCTTTTGCAAATTTAATCAATTTTATGACTGTCAATATTTTCAAGATTTTTCTAATTATTACTTATACTTTCTTAAACATTCACTTGTTTTTACAAACTGTAATTATGTTGCTAGTTATTTATTACCACTTTGATTTTTAAATTATCGTCGCAATCGTCAATCTACATAATTTTTTACCAATTGTCACGTTACATTTTATCTCAATTATTAAACACTTTTACACAAATTAATTTCGGCTTGTATTTTTATCAATTGTTCACATTTTCTTATCAACTATCATCTTTATTTTGTTTTAATTTTAATTAATTTCGTCAAATACGATGAAATTTGATGTTATGTACTTTATTCAAAGTAACATTCACATCTTTAACATGTCAACTCAACATTTTAGTGGTAGTGTCCTAAAGCAATGTGCGCAACAAATGGACGCAACAAATTTGAAAAAGACTCCTGTTCAATATCTTTTTTGTATCAGAGGATACAAGTCGGGTTGCTTATGTTCAAATCACAGTATGCTTAAGTCTTATCAGTATACTGGTAGTCCAGACGCCCTGTCAATAGTATGTGACATAAATCCTGTCCAATAGGAAAAAATGCTACTTGATAGATTAGTAGCCTAAAAACAAAGCCCAACAGTTTGCACCAACTTAGACCTAGCGCGTTTATTGTTATAAAACTTTTAAGTTGCCAAAATCAGTTTTTTCATGATTTTTGAGGATTGACATTTTTAGTGAAATTTTGGACAAAAAAGTTGTTTTTAAAAGTTGTAGAGCTTAAGAATATCTAACAAATAAGTGATCGCACGGTATTTTTCAACAATTTTTTTACGAGTTACCGAACTTAAACGATAAAAATCAAACGATATTTAAATATTTCATAATTCATTCAATTTTTCCAGACTCTAATTGTTAATTAACAAACTTTTTTTTGCATTGAGTGTCAAATCTGTAAATCATTAAAAAAATGTTTTTAAAGTCACATTTTACTCTTAAGGATCTGTATTATTGACAACATGTATTGCAGAATTAAAAAAAGTTTTCATTGCCAAAAATAACTAATAAAAAAGGTAAATGTTTCCACTATAAACAATTAAGCATATCTTGGGCAAATTTTGTTTTTAGAAAATCGGGATAAAAGCTTCTTAATCAGGGTTGCTACAAAAATTTAATTTTCTTTTTTCTGACTTTTCCCTGATTTCCAGATGTTTCCAGACAAAATATTGTCTTTTTCCCTTTCCCTAAAGAATATTCTGATTCACTCTAAAAATGATTAAATACTCAAAAAAAATGTTCTATTGGGTACATTTATTTAAAAATTTATTTAATTGTAAAATTATTCGAAAATATCAATAACTTGATTTCTTTTTTAATCATTATTATTTTTTCATAGGAAAAAATATTTCAAAACTTTCAAATTCAATAACTTGAAAGAATATTATTATAAAACATGAAGAAATGGATCATGATCCATTCCTTCCTGTTTTTTAGTATAATTTTATTAAATATGACCGAATAATAAAATAATTATTTTATATTATAATATAAGAATGTTGTTACTGTAACTTCTTTAAAATCATTTTCATCGTTTCAATTCAATTTCTAAAAACTTAAAATAAAATTCTACTTTAAATCAAGTTTTAATAATTTTTGAAAAATTTAAATTATTGCGAAGAATTTTATAAAAAAAGTTTCAAACAATTAGTATTTTTAATAAAAATGTATGCAAATTCTGTTTTTAAAAATTCAATTCCTTTGAAATTTTTATTTGCTTGAAAAATAATTGAATGTTCGTGTTAAATATTGTCAAAATTGTTGTTTAATAGTTGAATTCTTTTGGGAAACTTTATTTAAATAGAATATTGAAAAATCATTGAATTAATAAAAAATTTTTTTTTAAATAATAATTGATATTTTGCCATGAATTTTATTAAAATTTTTGAAAATAATTGAATTTTATTACTTTTAAAAATAATTGAATTCTTGTGAATTAATCCACGTTTCGTATTTTCGTCGGTTAATTTTTGAATAGGCTTCCATTTTTAGCGTTCTGTGTGCCGTTGTTCTTTGACTCGAGACATTTGAATTAAAATCATCGAAATTATGAAAAGGCAGTCGAGTTAAATTTGTATTTTAAGGATCCAAATTAGAACTAACGATTCATAATGTAAATTTGAATCAGTTCTCAAATATGAATCTGAACGTCTTCTCTTGGATACATTTAATTACTAAATAATTTATAATAATACACTTAAATAAATTAATTCTTATAAAGAATTTTATCAAAATTAAAAAAAGTAATTCAATTCAACTTTCTTTCACTAGTTTTACACTTTTCACTTCATTCGTTAAAAAATATAAAGTCGGCACTACCGGCACAACATAGAACCTAACCTGATTTTGTCAAACACTTGTACCAACACAGCAAATACACACAAGTCGATCCGCTTACACGTCACACGACGCACTTCTGCCAACCACAAATGAACAAACTTGTTTAATTTTGATTATATTAATTAATAATTTGATTGATTCTATTTATTATATTTTTTGCAATTTATAATAATAAAAATTTGTTATTATTATTATTATTATTATTATTATTATTATTATTTTTTTTTTTTTTTTGCTTAGGGACTTTTGGGAAATCTGCCTACAGATACCTTGGATTCCGCACTCCAAGGTTATGTGGGGTTGGTATGATAAAACAAAAGGAAATATAAAAAAAAGAAAAATAAATCCATAAAAAATTAAATTTAATACACTGGCGACCTACTACCGGCCCGACCCACTAAAACCCGTAACCCTTCTTCTGGAGCCCTTTACCCTCCCTCGGAACTGTCGTAAGACTTTAGCCTTCGAGGGTGGCGCTCCAACTCTGTCGCTAATGCGACTTTCTGCTTTTCTCTGCGGTTATCCTGCGTTAATAGTTAAAAATTTAATACTATTTCACTATAAAGCGGAACTAACAGCACAACAATATTTAAAAATAACAAATGTGTAATTAAGTGTAAAAAGTCAGAAGATAAAATTATAAACGGATATATAAAAAAAGAAAAAATAAACGCGTATAAAAAATTCAAAAAACATAAAACTGTACAAAGATGAATAAAAAACACAAACAATTAAAAAATGTATAAGGACAAATAAATCACAAAATAAATTAATAAAAAACAAACGAACAAAATTAAAAGCTGTTTAAATTACGCTTTTTGGCGGCCGTCGAGATCCTTCCTCGACATAACCGAGATTATGAAGTTCTCGACTTGCCGCCAATTCTCTTCCGACTGGGTCATCAGCGATACCATGTTCTCCGGTGTAACTTGACTGTTTACACCTTCGAACATGGCCCGCCTCTCCAAGTCCCAATTCTTGCATGAGAAGAGGGTGTGCTCCGCGTTGTCCTCAGGGAACTGGCAATATGCACACACCTTGTCCTCGCGTAATTTAAAGCGACACAGGTACGAGTTAAAACACCCGTGACCTGTGAGCGCCTGAGTCATATAATAGGAAACCTGACCGTGTTTCCTATTTATCCAGGTGGCGAGTGCCGGGATAAGGCGATAAGTCCATCGACCTTTTTCCTCACCATCCCATCTTTCTTGCCATCTTTCTATGAGCCTGTGCCTCGCTTCTTTGCGGATCAGGCCCTTGCTTGGTCTTAATTCCTCATTCAAGGAACTGCTTTCTTTAGAAAAGAGAAACATTTCTTCCCTTTCCCTCGCCAAAAGATCTGCTGGCGGGACACTTGCAAGGACCTGCACAGCACTCGTAGATACCGTCTTATATGCAGAGATGATACGCGTTGTTATCGATCTCTGCGCAGACAGTATCTTTTCACAGATGGTCACACATCTTTTACTCCTCAGGGATGGGGCCCACGCTGGTGCTGCATAGAGCATTTTAGCGTGGGCGACACTCGCCACCAGTCTTCTTTTTTGTTCACGGGGTCCGCCAACATTTGGCATTAGCCGTGAAAGATTAGCCGCACACTCGATCGCCTTATTTGACGCCGTAGCCATGTGGTGGTGGAAGTGTAACCTTCCATCTAACTCCACACCAAGATATTTAATTTGCTTACTCCACTTGACCTCGAATCCGTCTATCACGATTCGTGGGAGCTCATAACCACGTCTGTCTGTGACCAGCAGTGCCTCGGTCTTTTCCAGGGCCATTTCAAGACCTCTGGTATCCAGCCAGCTTTTAGCTAGTCGCAGACATTCGTTCACCAATGTCCCAAGAGCCTCCTCACTTTCGGCAGTGCACACGAATAACGCGTCGTCCGCAAAGCCGATGATCACCGCACCTTCGGGCAGATCCATTCGCAGAAAATCATCGTAAGATACATTCCATACAAATGGACCCACCCTCGAGCCTTGAGGAGCTCCACGCTGCATCTCTTCCTTGAGAGTGCAGGTGTCTCCCTCATATATAACCCACCTGTCGCTAAGATAATTATCCATTATCCGCAACAAGTAGGGCGGCATGTTTTTCTTTTCCATCGACTCGATGAGATCTTTCCATCTTGCGGAATTAAACGCGTTGCGTATGTCAATTGCTACCAACGCGCAGAAGCTCTTCTTTTTCCCAGGTCCCAATTTGTTTTTTCCTGCTTTGGCTATGTCCACAACTGCCTGGATGGCATCAACCGTGGACTTGCCTTTACGGAAACCAAATTGGTGATCGGATAGACGATTCTCTTCGGTCAAGTGGCTTTGCATTCTCTGCAGAACCATATCCTCTAGAAGTTTACCCATCGTATCTAGCAGGCATATAGGCCTGTACGATGAAACCTTATCTAGAGGTTTTTCACCTTTCCTTAGGAGGACTAACCTCTGTCGCTTCCAGTCGCGGAAGAACTCTCCTCTCTCAAGGCAAAGATTGAAGCATCGAAGCAGAATCTGGGGTGAAGTGTCGATTACCAACTTTAGGATCTCGTTACTTATCCCATCGATTCCAGGCGCCTTGCCTGTTTTCAATCTTTTGCCTGCTTTTTGCAGTTCACTAAGTGTGAAGAGTTCCTCCTCTTCGACTTTGCAAAAACTCCAGTCCCTTCTAAGGTATGGTTCCGCAGGAGGAAACAAAGAATTTATTATCTTTCTGACCCAATCGGGATTGTCCAGGCCGGGGGTCTTTTGCCTCGTCGCTAATTTCTTAGTAACGATTTTAAAAGCCAGACCCCATGGGTCCTTATCGACTTCCTCGATTAGGTCCTTCCAGCTACGGCGTCGCGACTTGCGGATCTCTTTCTTGAGGTTCTTTTTTGCCTCCTTGAAAGCCTCTTTTAGCAAGGGATCTCCCTTAGATCGGGTATATGTCCTTCTTGCTTTGAGGCATTCCTTCCTCAAGGAGGCTAGCTCCTCTGACCACCAGTGCAAGGATTTTCTTACGGGAATGGCGCCTTTGCGTGGTATTGATGCATTGCAAGCGGTGACTATCATGTTTCTCACCGCTCGCACCTTCCCATCCAGACTGCTCGGCCTTTTCACCCAGCCCAAGTCCTCAATCAAAAGGGATTCTCTTAGGGACCGGCCGAACTTTTCCTTGTCGAGTCTCTTCATATTCCACGAGGAGGTTTTGCGACTAGGAACATCCTGTCTTTTTTCTCCTCGTGTGCCTCCCATCGAGACTGAGAACTCAATGTACTGGTGGTCACTTGCGGTATATTCCTCTGAGACCAGCCAGTCGCTTATGCGGCTAAATAGTTTAGACGATGCGATCGTTAGATCTATAATTGATCCGATCGAACCTCGTCTAAAAGTCCATGTATTGCCTCGGTTCACAGCTAATAAGTCGTTTCTGGAGATCATTTCTCCAATACGAATTCCTCTCTTGTCGAGTCTCGTCTCACCCCACTCTGGCGACTTTGCGTTAAAATCGCCAGTGATGATGACATCCAGCCTGGATTCTGTGAGGCTCGCTTCTAGGTCTTCGATATTGGCTTCGAAGTTTGTCAGTGGGTCGTTGGGTGAGAAGTAGCAGCTATACATACGTATATTAGCTACCTCTATCCACACGAACCCACTGCTCGTCTCCAGAAACTTGTCAACCCGCAATTCTGGGTTGCACAGCTTTATGGCGGCTCTCTTCGCCTTATCCTGATACCAAGGGGCGAGGTCGCTTCCTTGATACTGCTCACTGCAGAACAGGACATCGACCTTATTTTCCCTTGCCGTTTGCATTAGGAGCAACTGTGCATCCTTACTTGTATGCAGGTTAACCTGCAAAAATTTTAAGGATTTGCCTTTTTAATCTTTTGCAGTTCTTCCCAGTAAACCGGGCAGGCTCTCTTTCCGGACTCATGATTTGTTTCTGGCTTTCCCAGGTCCAAGCATGTAAGGCACTTCGGCTTAACGTTACAGCTCTTCGCGAGGTGTCCCTCTCCGCCGCATCTCCGACAGTTTTTACTTCTGTCGGGGCCTTTGCAGAATAGGGTTCTGTGTCCGTAACCTAGGCACTTTTGGCACCTAATTACTTCAACATGCTCACGAATTAGAGCGTTTATCCAGCCGATTTTGATTCGGCCAAGTTTAAGCAGAATGTCACTTTCTGCTTCTGCTAAGCGGATTAGAGCCACCTTAGTACTTCTAAAGCGCGTCAAAAGGTGGCACTCTATCTTCAGATCAGGTTTGCCCAGCTTATCTCTCAGAACTGAAATCACCTCATCCTCCGTCGTGGTTTCATCCAGCTCCTTGATCTCAAGAGACCTTTTATTTACGAGAGCAGTGACGTCGCATGGCAAGGCGCCATGCAGAGCCGAGGACAGTGCTTCCGCAAACTTCAAGGTATCTCCACCCTTTTTCACTATCACAAGAACCTCCTGTTTAAAGGTTCTCCTGATTTTATGAATTACGGTACCAGTGTCTTCTGGTTTAATCTTTGCTTTTATCAGCGGCAAGATACCCTCATAAGATTTTGGGTCTCTTGCCGTAATCTTTACCGCTTCCGTGGTTCTAAGCTTCAAAGGGTGTTTTGGGAGCTCTTTTTTCTCGCCTGGGGGCTTTTTTCTTGGAGCCCGTTCCCTTCTCTTTCCAATAACCTTAAAGCCGTCCTCATTGTCCACTCCGTCTTTTAATACGGTCTCAGCATACGTCTTGCTGGGACTACTTGAGGGCGCCTCTTTTGCTCCAACTAGCGACTCAGAATTAAGCTGTGGAGCATCCTTTCGCTTAATCCTCTTTCCGCTCCGAGTTACTTGTTGAGGACTCTTATCCGGGCTTACACCTTCTCTGGGGCGCTTACTCACCTTCTTTTCCTTATTAGAATCTGTAGCTGCTGCACTATCAAGAGTTGCAGCAGCACTCCTCTTTTGCCTTGGAGTTCCCACAGTTGAAATCCGTGGCTCCTGATCTCTGAACGGTTCAGGGATAAAACGCAGATTCCTACAAATTGTTAAGAACGCACTCTCCAAAACCGCCACGCCATCCTGGATGTCGCGACTGACGTTCTTTTGGCGCTTGAATGCCTGGTGCACGCTCTTAAAAATCCCGGGAATAGCCAGGAACTGATTTGCGACATTTGATTCGTAGCATGTCAGCTGGCTATCTATTTGGCTCCCTCCAAAATCCTTGGAGCCATCTGCACCGACTATCGGGGCTTGCACCCGATCAGAATCGGTGGTGGGATTACCCTCTTTCGAGGTACCCACTTGGAGTATTTCATTAAAAATTTTGTCCATTTCATTCATTTTTTTATTTCTTTGTCCCGTGTCGAGGGACAATCGGGCCTTAACAGGGTACTACCATCTGGCCAGGATGGGCCCTGAACCGCCTCCGTTAGTTACATAAACGTTATAGCATTGCCGGAGCATTGATGCGACGTCTATGATATCCAAGGGCACGTGAACATGTATGTTCGGACGTGGAGGTCGATGTGTCTCTCCAAGATAGCAGGAAGTTTCCGCAAAGGGAGTGCATCCTGGTATCTCTTCACAGAGTTTACCCTCATTATTATTATTATTATTATTATTATTATTATTATTATTATTATTATTATTATTATTATTATTATTATTATTATTATTATTATTATTATTATTATTATTATTATTATGGTACCCAATACATAAATTGCTAGAACTAGGTCCGTATCCTGTAAAGGTCCATAAATTTCAAATAATAAGTCCATAAAAGTAAGTTGTTTTGAAAAATGGTCCTCAATTCAATGATTTTCAATAATTATTTGAACAACATTTTCAAAAGAATTCAAGTATTTAAAAAATTATAGTAAAATTGTAGACAAAAAAATAATTATTTTCATAAAATAATACTAATTTCACAAGAGTTTTATTATTTACAATTTTTTTTTATAAATTTCTTTGCAATCATTCAATTATTTTCATAAATAATAAAACTCCCCAATCAGCACAAAACGCAATATTACATTTCAGATTCGGAATGTTCCAGGGACCAAAAAGTAATAATAAAATGTTCACCTTACGTAGGAATATTCCAAGATAACATTAAGAGAATATTCTACGGCAATATCGAAGGAATATTCCAAGATGATGTTTTGGGAATGTTCACTGTAATATCAATGGAGTATTCCAGTGTGATGTTGAGGGTATATTTAAAACTTTTATACATATTTTAGTACATTTTTCGAAGAATGTAATTGTTTTAAAAAATCTAATTAAAATTTTTAGAAAGAATTTAATTATCAATTATTTTTAATAATTTTTTAAAAAGTTCTTTGAAAATTTTAAAATCTGTTTGATTATAATTGAATAATTCATAAATTTTTCAATTAAATATTTAAAAAATAAAAACTTGAAATACACTCGACTCTCGGATCTTTTGCATTCAGTTCTTTTACACTCTCGCTTCTTTTGCAATTTTTCTCCCGCACCTTTTACCTTTTATATTAAATAAATAAATGACTATCAAATTGTCAAAACATTTATTTCGCGATAACTTTGGTTATGTAAAGTAAATTAGAACAACTCCTCCATTATGTGATTAAAATTATATTAAAATTTTAATTATTATAAATGAAAATATTAAAACTAAAACATAAATACTGTCATTAATTTACATATTTGGTTATACAGATTGTTTTGTTTTGCGTTACCATGGCATTTGTTTTGGTAAAAGGTATGAGAGGATTTGGTCCCGTAAGTGCAAAAGATCCGAGAGTCGAGTGTACTTTCAAAAAATAAAATTTAACTAAATCTTTTCAAAGAAATTAATTGTTAGTTAAGGAGGTTCTCCGGCTGCTACTCATGAAAAAATCGATCTTCTTCCTATTTTAATTAAATTTTGAGGAAATGTTTCTTCGAGTGCGCTCTAAATGTGGTAAAAATTTCAGAACCCTTTGCCATGTCAAAAAACGAGAGTTGGCATTTTTAATTTTTAAAATAATTGCATGTAGAAGCTGAAGTTTGAACTTGAATATTTCAAAATTTAGCATGGCAAAGGGTTCTGAAATTTCTACCACATTTAGAGCGCACTCAAAGAAACATTTCCTCAAAATTTAAATAAAATTGGAAGAAAATAGATTTTTTCAAGAGTAGCAGCCAGAGAACCTCCTTAAAAGTATAAAAAATTCAAGATTTTAAAGAATAGGTTAAATAGTTTTCGAAAAAAGTGTACCGAAGGTAAGAAAACCAAATTTAACATGAAACTGCAATTACTAAAAACTAAAGAAAAACTTATGATATTCTAAATTAAATGCACTTCATTGAAACAATTATACTAATAAAAAATATTTAAAATAGTTTTATTTTGTTTTAAACTTTAAAGTGCTATGCCGGTCTGACAGAACAAAATTTTATCTACTTTTGAAAAATAAAATAAAAATAAATTCTTTTATATTTCTTGTTTATTTATAACAATTATAAAATTATATTCTAGACTACTTAAAATTGTAGGGGAAAGGTGTACGAGATGATCCTCTGGGGCAAGATGATCCTTTTGAATTTTAGAGAGCCTATTAGCGCCACCTTTTAGGCAAATACGGTAATACATTGCCAATGACATACCTATGAATCAGTCAAAGTGCCATGACAACACGCGTCATTAAAAAAATTCTATTGGAAGAAATAAAAATTTCATACTTTTGATCTAAGGAAACCTTAATTTTGAACTTAGATAACTTTTGTTCTAGCAGCTGAAATTTCATTTTTCTTGTACTCACAGCTTGTCCGATATTTTTTAGATAAATCCACTTCATTTTTACAATATAACCCTTTGAGGGGCGGCGGGACGTATACGTCCCACCTGTAAAAACCTCAATATCTTTGACGAAAATTAATATTTTTGAGTCGAATTTAGTGCGTTCTCTTCAGGAAGAATAGGGCTTGAAAAATATGTAACCTAGATCATGTTAAAAAAATTCCTACTGTTTAAAAAAATTCATAAATTATTGTTAAAAAATCACGAATTTTTTAAACATTTTAAAATCGACTAAAAATTGTTACTCGGGGAGTTTTTGGGGTCGCTGATTACGAATATGACATCAGTTTTTAAAAATTCAAAATGGCGGATTCAATATGGCGGACATTTTTTTTTAATTAATCGGATTTGTTTGAAAATGTTTACTCGGGGGTTTTTGGGGTCGCTGATTACGAATCTGATGTTAGTTTTTAAAAATTCAAAATGGCGGATCCAATATGGCGGACATTTTTTTAATTAATTGGATTTGTTTGAAAATGTTTACATGGGGGTTTTTGGGATCGCTGATTACGAATCTTATGTTAGTTTTTAAAAATCGAAAATGGCGGAAGATTTTTTAAAAATTGGCTAGTTTTACCTGAAATTTGTCACTCGGGGGTTTTTGGCAATCGCTGATGACGAATCTGATGTTAGTTTTTAAAAAATCAAAATGGCGGATCCAATATTATATGTCAGATGACAAATGTAAAAATTTATTAGATTGTCACAAAACTTGTTACTCGAAGGTTGTTGTAGTCCCTGTTTACAAATGTTCATTTTATTTTTAAATTTAGATTGTGGGTTAATAATTAGCGGAGAAATTTTCAAATCAGTGACTTCGAAAATTCTAAAATAACAATTTTTAAGTAAATCCATTTAATTTAAAAAAAAATTTACTGCCATGTTAGATTTGCCATTTTGAATTTTTAAAAAATAACATCAGATTCGTAATCAGCAATTAAAAAAACCCCCGAGTAAACATTTTCTAATTAATCCGATTAATTAAAAAAAAATTGTCCGCCATATTGAATCCGACATTTTGAATTTTTTAAAACAAACATCAAATTCGTAATCAGCGACCCTAAAAACACCCGAGTAAACATTTTCAAACTAATACGATTGATTAAAAAAAATTGTCTGCCATATTGAATCCGCCATTTTGAATTTTCAAAAACTAACATCAGATTCGTAATCAGCGACCCCAAAAACCCCCGAGTAAACATTTTCAAGCAAATACGATTAATTAAAAAAAATGTCCGCCATATTGGATCCGCCATTTTGAATTTTTAAAAACTAACTTCAAATTCGTAATCAGCGACCCTAAAAATATTAAGACATAAGTTGTAAAGAAAATCCGTCCATATGAACAATGTGCCTCTCAAAGGGATAAGTTATGTTGATTTTAATATATCAAGACAAACTCAAGAATTTTATTTTAGAAATTAATTAACATTTTTTGTAGGTTATGGTCATTTTACAATTCTGTTACATAACTAAAATAAAAACGGCTGTACATGTTTAAACATGAGAAATGTTTTTCAAGAAACAACAATGGAAATTTTTGTCAACGAGATTTCCACTGTTTAGGCCAAAAGTGTGTTGAAAAAATTTTTAATTGATTTTTATGAAACTTGGTACCCTAAGGTTTCTGGGGTCGCTGATTACGAATCTGACATCAGTTTTTCGAAATTCAAAATAGCGGAAATTTTGTCAAAATTCGTCGAATTTGCTTGAAACTTGTTACTCGTGGGTTTTAAGGGTCGCTAATTACGAATCTAACATTAGTTTCCAAAATTCAAAATGGCGGATCCAATATGGCGGACAACGAAATAAAAAATTGATCAGATTGGCTTGAAACTGAATTTGGGGATTTTCAGGGTCGCTGATTACAAATCTGAAATCAGTTTTTCAAAATTCAAAATATCTGGTTCAATATAGCGGAAACTTTTTTAAAAACGATTTTAATAATGACAGATTCGTAATCAGCGACCCTAAGAACTCCCGAGTATTCAGTTTCAAGCCATTATAATTGATTTTTGCTTCCTCATAAGGAAGCTTTGCATTCGTGACGATTTTCAATTTTTCAAAAGAAGGTTATATGGACTCATTTTCATCTATAACATATGTATATTCAATTCTGAGCAAATGTCCAGAGGTATGTGTGTGTGTATGTGTGTGTGTGTATGTCACAAAAATTGTGTACAAATTATCTCAAACAAATTTTGATGGATTGTCCTGAAATTTTGCAGGTTTATTGCAGTCATTAATACCTAAAATCTGACTAAAGGATTTTCAAAAATATCTAAAAAAAATTTTTATACAATTTTTTTAAAATTCAAAAAAAAATTTTTTGTATTTTTGTAAATAATTTTGTTATTTGTTAATATTTTAATTAATTATTCTCAAAATTACATTCCTGACAAGAAAACGAATCGATTGATGTATACAAAGTATATTTTTTATCAAAATTTATAAAATTAATAGAAATTTTTCTTTTTCACAAAAAATTCAGATTTTTTTTTTTTCATAATTTATTTAATATTAATATGTTTAAATGATTATTCTATCATAAAAAAGGAGCAATTTGCATATGAAATAGAGGTGTGCATTTAATCGAGTAGAACCGAACATTAATCGACTCGACAACAGAAAATTCGAATCATTTCGAATTGCAAAAGTTTGCAAACCGCAATATAATTACATTTAATTTATGAATATATCTTGCTGCATCAAAAAGAAATTTCCTTAAGAAGAATGTATGCTTTGATTGTTATGCTTTTGAAAAATCATAATTTGGTTTTCATGGAGATTTGTACCTAAAATTAAGTAATGAATATATTATTAACTTTAGTAAATATTTTATATGTTTGATTGGATTCTATCCCGATTCTATGCGATAAATTTAATTTTATACATATGTTTAGATGGAGTTTGCTAAAATTTTGTAAGTGAATTACGTCACGAATTTATATTTTATATGTTGAGGAAGCTAAATGGTCATGAAATGAACAACTTGTTTTAATTTACATTAATTTGTTTATTTTATTTTACGCGGACAAATTATTTGTTTATTTATTAATAACTTATTATTTATTTATTCATAAAATGTTACTAATTGATTTAAAAAAGAAAGAATTCAATTCGATTGAAATTTACAAGTTTTATTTTTTATTTATTTATTTATTATTTAAATAATATTCATTTATTATTTATTTATTAATAAAATGTTACTAATTGATTTAAAAAAGAAAGAATTCAATTCGCTTAAAATTTACGCAATTTCTTTCATTTTAATTGTTTGTAAATAATAAGTAATCCGTGAAAAAATCATTAAAATCAATCCATATGTCTCTGAGATATTGCGTTTTCAAAATTTCAAAAAAAAAAATTGAAAACCCTGAACAACCACAAATTTTCGAAAATCTTTTTTGGAATTTTTATTCGCATGTATTCCCCTACAATTTCTCAAAGTTTCACCAAAATCGGAGAACTGAGGGACAACTTTGATTTGTTAGTAGAGGTGTGCATTTAATCGAGTCAAATCGAAAATTATTCGACTCGACAACAGAAAATTCGAATCGAAATACCAATTCGAAGTTTCGAATTTTGAATTGGCCGATTCGAAAATCGGAGTTTCGAATTGTACAACTCAACTCGGTTATTTTATTCGCACAATTATTTTGACAGAAATCCTAATTCTTAAAGAATTTTAATTGAAAATTTTTGAAATTTTATTAAAATTGTATTAAAAATAATTGAATTTTTGCAAAGATTTTATAACGAAATGAGAAAAAAATTGAAATCATTCTTAAAATTTTTTTGAAAATAATTGAATTTTTGCAAAGATTAAAATCTATTTCTATTTAAGAAAATAATTAAATTGTTTTGAAGTATTTATTAAAATTTTAGAAAATAATTGTATTTATTCGTAAAATTTTATTAAAACTTTGTTTAACCCCTTGGCAGTCGATGACGTGTATACACGTCATGGTGCAGGTGGGCTCAAACTGTCGATGACGTGTATAGACGCAAGCAGATTTTTGGCTACAAAAACACACAGATTTGTCCACAAATTTATACTCAAGGGTTTTCGAGGTCGCTGATTACAAATCCATTTTCAGATTTAAAAAATTCAAAATGGCGGATCCAATATGGTGGACAACATTTTCAAAAATTCATCGGATTCACTTGAAACTTGTTACTCAGGGGTTTTCGGGGTCGCTGATTACGAATCTGATATCAGATTTTGAAAATTCAAAATGGCGGATCCAATATGTCGGACGACATTTTCTAAAATTCATCGGATTCACTTGAAATTTTTTACTCGAGGGTTTTCAGGGTCGCTGATTACGAATCCGATTTTAGATTTCAAAAATTCAAATTAGCGGATCTAATATAGCGGACGACATTTTCAAAAACTCCACCGATTCATTTAAAACTCGTTACTCAGGGGTTATCAGGGTCGCTGATTACGAATCCGATTTCGGATTTTAAAAATTCAAAATGGCGGATCCAATATAGCAGACGACATTTTTACAAACTCGTCCGATTCATTTAAAACTTGTTACTCGGCGTTTTTCGGGGTCGCTGATTACGAATGTAGCATAAGATTTTTAAAATACAATGTGGCGTTTCGAATATGGCTGGCGCCATTTTAAAAAATTTAATAGATTAACTTAAAAGTTATCCGCTATTTTGAATTTTCAAAATCTGAAATCGGATTCGTAATCAGCAACCCCGAAAACCCCCGAGTAAAAAGTTTTAAGTGAATCCGATGAATTTTAGAAAATTTCGTCCGCTATATTGGATCCGCCATTTTGAATTTTTAAAATCTGAAATCGGTTTCGTAATCAGCGACCCTGAAAACCCTCGAGTAAAAAAATTCAAGTGAATCTGATGAATTGTAGAAAATGTTGTCCGCCATATTGGAACCACCATTTTGAATTTATTTATTTTTTCCGATCTGATATCGGATTCGTAATCAGCGACCCCAAAACCCCTGAGTAACAAGTTTCAAGTGAATTCAGTCGATTTTTAATTTTCATGTCCGCTATATTGGATCCGCCATTTTGAATATTCAAATTCTGATATCGGATTCGTAATCAGCGACTTCAAATACAATAGTATGCTCGTTTGCGCAAATTTTAGATTTCTAAAAAGTTGTCGACATTTTGAGCCCACTTATGAGATTTTGGTCTTGACTGCGAAGGGGTTAAAAATAATTTAATTTTTACGAAGATCGTTTTTATGAAAATAATTATTTATGAAAATAATTGAATTCTTGCAATGAATTGAATTATTTTCAATATTTCCGAAAATTCAAATACATACACAAACTAATTAAAAATTTTAGATTAAAACAATTAAATTTGTAAGAATTATAATCATACCTATTTATAAATTAAAATTCCACAAAAAATAATTTTTTCAAATTATACAAAAATTCTTCAATTTTTCTTGAAACATTAAATTACAATTTTTATATAAAAAAATAATTCTTAGAATTGGAAATTGTATTTATTAACCGTAACTATTGGTTACTAAATGAAATTAAATTTTGAGTGGTCTCAGAACTTTTTTGGTTAAAAAATTCGCTGAGTTAAGGAATTTCAAAGTTTAGAACGCCAAAAACCTCATTTCGAGAAAAACGGAGTTAAAGATTGCGATACCAACCAATTGTTGTATATCTGGTTCTTCTTGGAAGTTATTCAGATAAGCATTGTTTCCAGTTCAGGGCACTTTGAAGATAAAAAACCAACAAGTTTTAAATTTTTAAAACCACCCCCCCCCTTAATTAACTAATTTAAAAACCGACAATATGGGCCCTTTTCTAAAAAGGACAGTTTTTTTTATTAAAAAACCATTTTTTTACAAGATTAATGATTAGGTACAATTTTATTGTGTCATTTGAAGAAAAAGAATATATATTAAACTTATTAAACAATTTTTTACAGTCTCTATTATAAAAAAATTTACGCCATATCCAAATTTTCATGTCGACAATTACGAAAAAAAGACTCTAACATCAATATCTATGGTTCTTTTAGGAAGTTATTCAGATAAGAATTGTTTTCAGTTCAGGACACCTTAGAGATAAAAAATCAAAAGGTTTTAAATTTTTCTGCACCTCCATTTTTAAAATAAGGATTACCTTTGCAAATGACTGACAAAATAGGCCCTTTTCATTTTTCTAAAGAACCAATGAAATCAAACAGTTAAATTATCAATAAATTAATGAAAACCGCTTGATTCGACTTGCCAAATCATGTAGATTGATAATAAAAAATAAGAAAAAATTAAGATTTTGCTCCAAAATTACTAAATTGCGATTATCTCGAAAACTAGAACCGACAATATGGGCCCTTTTTATGTGGACGTCCACATATGAAAGTACTTTATGATAGATTAATAAAGTTTAACTAATTTTTTTTTATGTTTAATTTTGCAAAAAACGTTTTTTGCCCATAACTTTAAAAAAATGTTAGGACACCTATAAATGTTTTTCTCTAGTTTTGTAGAGTTTTATTTAGATGCATCTTTTGGTCCCTAATTGAACATTTTTCGTACATATTAACCGGAGACTTTTTTGAAAATTTTGTTGAAAAACGTAGAAGTAACTTTAAAATTATCGTTACCAAATTGTAAAGCATTAAAAAACGATTCGATTGACCTATTTTTGAACCTAATTTGATAATAAATTTCGAAATCATTGGTATTTTAAAAACGAAAAATTTTGGAAAATGACATTTTCTCAACTTTTGTGTTTAAAAATTTTTGTTTAACTATTAAATTATTGTAACTATTTTGTAGGGTATTTAAAAATACATTGATTGATCCAAAATCCAATCACTTTTACCATATTTATAAAAAGTAATTAATATATTTCTATTATTTTTATCTCTATGAGAAAGTACAGTGTTCATGAAATGAGTACCAAAATTATAAAAAAATATACAACTTAGCAGCGGCTTTTAATTATATATTAGCTATTAAATTGTTAAAATAAATGAAAATTTATTTTAAAAATTGAGCAAAAAATTTGCAAAATAATTTTTTTTCCTTATGTACTACAAACAATAAGCGAAATATTTTCTTCACTTTCAACACATTATTGGTATTTGTATGTTATTTATATATTAAAATTATATAATAATTAATTGTGCGAATAAAGTAACCGAGTTGAGTTGTACAATTCGAAACTCCAATTTTCGAATTGGCTAGTTCGATTCGAATTTACTTTCGATTCGAATTGGTATTTCGATTCGAATTTTCTTTCGATTCGAATCGGCCAATTCGAAATTCGAAACTCGAAACTTCGAATTGGTATTTCGATTCGAATTTTTTTTCGATTTGAATCGGTCAATTCGAAATTCGAAACTTCGAATTAGTATTTCGATTCGAATTTTCTTTCGATTCGAATTGGTAGTTCGATTCGAATTTTCTTTCGATTCGAATTTTGCACACCTCTATTTGTTAGGTATGATTTGACCCAGCAGCAAATTTTTCACAGAGAAATGCTTTGCGATCGATGATTTCGGCTACTTTCAAGGAAATGCATGCGAATATTGTCAAAGTACTTTTAAGCAATACGTCTAAATTATCGTTTACGATAGATAGTTTGACTTCCATAACTGCAACGTGCTTTTATGGAATAACAGGTTAGTCATTTTATCTCAATATTAAATGAAATTTTTAAACTCTTAATTAAGTTTAACAAATTAAAATTCTGAATCTTGTCTCAATATTTGATACTGTCTTGTATAATTGATGATTCTAAATAAATATTATAAAGAACTGGTTGCTCTTTTTAATATTGAATGTATAGCGTCACTATGAGGAATTGCTATTATATTTTTTAACTTCATTCTTAGGTCATTACATTGATGTCGATTGGAGATTGCAATCATTGACACTGGATTTCATCCCCGCTAATGGATGTCATACTGGACGCAAAATGGCAAATATATTTTTTAATTTTTTGAATGAATATCGTCTTGAAAAAAAATTGCAAGGAATGACGCTTGATAATGCAGCAAGTAATATGAAATTCATAACGGAGTTAAAAGTTTTAATGGATAAGCAGGATATTGAATTTGATTTAGAAAATCAACAATTTCGTTGCGTCGCTCACATCGAAAATTTAGGTGCACAGGATTTCCTTAAGGAATTGAATTTACAAAACGAAAAGGGTGATTGCGATTTAGTTTATGGAAATGGAGAAGATGATGATGATGATGATGATGATGATGATAAGGAAATAACAACAGAATATCAAAACATTATCAATTTTTCTCCAATTCAAAAATTAACCCCTTGACTGTGGATGACGTGTATACACGTCATGAAAAAAACTGGCCCAAACAGTGGATGACGTGTATACACGTCATGGCCCAAACAAGAAAACATCTTAACGTATATTTGCAAAAATTCTTACCCGGGGGTTTTCGGGGTCGCTGATCACGATTCTGAAGTCAGATTTTCAAAATACATAATTTTTCATGCAAAATGGACGCTAAAAATTTTAAAAAATTTCAAAAGTGGATAAATTTTTTTAAAAATTCTTACTCGGGGGTTTTTGGGGTCGCTGATCACGATTCTAAAGTCAGATTTTTAAAATAAATAATTTTTCATCCAAAATGTCCGCCAAAAATTTTGTAAATCTTTTAAAGTAGATAAATTCTTTTCAAAATTCTTACTCGGGGGTTTTTGGGGTCGCTGATCACGATTTTGAAGTCATATTTTTAAAAAAAATAATTTTTCATACAAAATGTCCGCCAAAAATTTTGAAAAATTTCTAAAGTGGATAAATTCTTTAAAAAATTGTTACTATTTAAACTTTGAAAAACTAATAACAGATGCGTAATCAGCGACCACGAAAACCCCCGAGTAACGAATTTTAAGCGAATCCAATGAATTTTTCAAAATCGTGTTTGCCATTTTGGATTCGACATTTTGAATTTTAAAAAACGAATGTCAGATTCGTAATCAGCGACCACGAAAACCTCCGAGTAACAAATTTTAAGCGAATCCAATGAATTTTTCAAAATCGTGTCCGCCATTTTGAATTTTAAAAAACTAATGTCAGATTCGTAATCAGCGACCACGAAAACCTCCGAGTAACGAATTTTAAGCGAATCCAATGAATTTTTTAATATCGTGTCCGCCATATTGGATCCGCCATTTTGAATTTTTGAAAATTAACACCGGAATCGTAATCAGTGACCCCAAAAACCCCTAAGTACATAGTGTCATGAAAATTCACAAGAAGGTCTTACACATTTTTGGACCATTTTGTTATATTTTAGCTGCAGACTGAAGGGGTTAAGAAAACTATTTATAAAACTAAAGTACAGTGAACAATTGCGTCAGAAATTAGAGGCCTGCTGCATCTCAACAAACACAAAATTTCTATCACCAGGTATAGACATTAAAACACGATGGCATTCGACTAACGATCTGATTGTTAAAGCACTAAAAATGAGAGCAGCATTAGATCTTTGAAGCAATTTGAACTCAAGCTTAGAAAATTATCGTTTAAGCGAAGGTCATTGGACTCTTCTTACTGCGGCTCACAAACACTTGAAGCATTTCAAGTATATTTCGAAATCTCTTTGTGGTGAGAAATATTCAACTCTGCCCTTAGTAATAATGGTATTCAATTTATTATTGGACAAAATTGACAAAGGGGTTCAAGAAATTAACGATAAAGACGCGACTATAATTAATTTGAAAATCCGAAACGGTCTTTGCGCAGCTCAGACGAAATTATTGAAACACTACAGGAAATTTAATTGGATTTATTGCTGTGTTTTAATCCTTGATCCGAGACATAAAATCGAAGTGTTTGATAAAAGCGAATGGGCAAAGGTTATGAAAAGAGAATCGGTTCAAATTTTCGAAAAAGTTTATCGAACTGACTATTATACTGCGCCTTCGAAAGAAAATCTTCCAGTAGAAGTTTCCGATGATCAACTTGTGCAAGACGATTCGAGTGACGATGAAATTGATCTATTTCAACTATATAATAAAAATTCATCAAGAAGGAAGAATCAGACTCGCAAAGATCATAATAATTAAAGTACCTGGAGAAAAGAAATCGACGAATATATTAATTCAGATCGAGCACATGAAACTACAGATATTCTCCTTTGGTGGAAAAATAATCAAAACATCTTTCCGAACTTATCAGTGGGGCACAATGCATAAAAAGTTGGCAAGAAATAAAAATATAAAAAATTTAATTACAACTTTTAATTATATAAAGGTAAGGTTTGTTACCTGATTAAAACGTACAATGTCACGGATTTTGAATTATTTACCATGGAATCTTCAAATTCAGGTATTTAATTATAATATAGAAAAGATAAAATTGTATTTTATAATATTTTAATTATTAAAATTCTTTAAAAAACGAGCTTCTGAAATTCAAAAATTAAAAAAATTTGTGTAAACATTAATTATTTTAGTTATGTTCCAAGCTAGTCTAAGCGTTACTTCTTGGATTTTTTATTATGTTTTGATTCTACGTTTCAGAATCTGCTTGAAATTTTTGCGAGTATTTGCGATTTTTCAAAAAAAAGTGATTTTATTGGACACATTGCAAAATACAGAAATATGTATTTTGAATAATGAATGTACTTTGTTTTGAGAAAATTTGTTAACCTTTAAAAATTAAACTTAATAAATTTTGATTTTAAAATGTTCAATATTATTAATTCTATATTAAAAAATTTATAAATTGTGATAAATAAATATTTTTACAATTTTCGAAATTCTTTGTCACATAAGTATTTTAAACTTAAGTAAATATTTGTAATTAGTGTAAAAATTAAAAATAAATTATTGTAATTTTTATATTAGGAATGACTTCAAGCACGCTTCATGTCAGGTAAATCAGTGTCAGAATTTGGTATTTTAAAAATACCAGGATAAGTATCTATATTTTCAACCTTATTAATTTTTAAAAATTGAAATACAATTCATAACACTGTTTGACAAAATTTTGCTACAAGAATAAACGAAAGTGATTCTTACAGGATTATTGACGTAGATTACGAATCTGTAAGTGAAATTGTCCCATCACGTCTCAATTTTGAGAAAAACGCGTTCTCTATAAATAAAGAACGCGACGTGATAAAAAGTTCAAATGTGGCTTAAATGAGATAATAAATAAAATCAATAAATATTTTTTTCAAGTAATTAAAAAAAACATTTTGAATTTATTATAAAATAATATAATCTATAAAAGCTTAACGACAAACGAAAGTATACACACACTACAACTTCAGATGTAAAAAGAAAGAGAGAATACCACAATTATTATAGTTAATAATAATTAATAATTATGTGAATGAAAAAATGTTAAGCTGAATTTCTACTTGTTAAGCTTACATATTTGATTGGTTATAAATTTTGAGTGTAAAGGTTTGACAGTAAAAGAAATATTATTTTCAATGTTAGATGTATATGTAAAAATTATTAAACAATCTATAAGAAAGTAAATGTTAAATACACGATTAATTCAAAACAATTCTTTAAAATTCTCTCTATAATAAAAGTATTTTTCGGTTAGTAACAGTATAATAATTTTTAATTTTAATCGATTTTAATATAAAATTTTGAAAACAGGTTATTCTAAATTTTTTTAGTAACAGTTTTGCATCCATTATTGTACAATGGCAGTCTCAACCCTGAAGAATGCCAAAAAGCTATTACTGAATTAAGTGCAGTCAGAATATCTCATTGAAAAAAACTTCGGCTTTCCAATAAAATTATTTTTAAAAAAATTCCCAAATCGGTCAAATATAAAAATTAATTTTGAAAAAAAAGAAGTTAAAATTTTTTGTTTGAAAATTTTATTGCAAGCATAATTAAGTACACGAAAAATGGTTTAAAATACGTTATTCATAAATTAAAATCCATAAAGTTTTATCCGACTTATAGGGATTTAAAATGTCAATGTTCTCGAGAATGTAAAAACTTTTACCCCCCCCTACTTTTTACAATTTTTTTTAAAAATATTTTAGGAATTTGTTACTCTTATATAGGAGAACAAATTACCGAAGTACCAAATCATAGGGAAGCCGGTCGTCCCCGCAATGCACGAAACCCGGAGAGTGTTAGAAGAGTTTTGCAAGCAGCGGCTGTGAATCTACAAGGTGGAATATGCGGAATGGCGAGGGAATTTGACTTGTCGCATTCGACCGTGCAGCGTATCTTGAAAGAATCGAGATGGCATGATTTTCATATATCGAGGGTACAAAAATTGTACCCTCATGATCCTGAGAATTGCGTAACATTTTGCCAATGGATACTTGATCAAAACACAGCGAATCCCGAACTCTTGTAAAGAATTCTGTTCACAGACGAATCCGGGTTTGGTAATGAAGGTCCTTTTAATTACCACATTTACCATTTCTGGTCACTTGTGAACCCGTTTTTGACAATCGTTCGGAACAAACAGCACAGATTCTCTATCAAACTTTAGACTGGCATGATCGGCAACGAAATAGTAACTAAAATTATAATTATGGGTCAAAATTTCTTAAGTGGACCACCCTCCCCAAAAAAAGTTCTGGGATTGATTTGGTACTTCGGTAATTTGTTCTCCTATATATGAGTAACAAATTCCTAAAATATTAAAATTTTAAAAAAAATTGTTAATAGTAGGGGGAATAAAAGTTTTTACATTCTCGAGAACATTAACATTTTAGATCCCTATAAGTCAGATAAAACTTTATGAATTTTAATTTATGAATAATGGATTTTGAAGCATTTTTCGTGTACTTTATGATGCTGTTGGTGCACCCGTCAGGACTGCGGATTCTGACTGCACCTGATTCAGTAATAGCTCCTCGGCATTCTTCAGGGTTGAGACTGTCATTGTACAATAATGCCTACAATACTGTTACTAAAAGAATTTAGAATAACCTGTTTTGAAAATTTTACATTAAAATTGATTAAAATTAAAAATTATTATACTGTTACTAACCGAAAAATACTTTTATTATAGAGATAATTTTAAAGAATTGTTTTGAATTAATCGTGTATTTAACATTTACTTTCTTATAGATTGTTTAATAATTTTTACATAATATACATCTAACATTGAAAATAATATTTCTCTTACTGTCAAACCTTTACACTCAAAATTTATAATCAATCAAATATGTAAGCTTAATAAGTAGAAATTCAGCTTAACATTTTTCCATTCACATAATTATTAATTATTATTAACTATAATAATCGTAGTATTCAATAATACAGATCCTTAAGAGTATAATGCGACTTTAAAAACATTTTTTTAATGATTCACAGATTTGACATGCAATGCAAAAAAAAAGTTTGTTAATTAACAATTAGATTCTGTGAAAACTGTTAATCAGATCGGATCGAAATTTTTTATACTTATAAAGGGCCTCAAGGGCAGTAATTTTGCAAACGGAAAAATAAATTTAATAACAATTAAATAAATTATTAAATATCGTCTGATTTTTATCGTTTTAATTCGGTAACTCGTAAAAAAATTGTTGAAAAATACCGAGCGACAACTTATTTGTTAGATATTCTTAAGCTCTACAACTTTTAATACAACTTTTTTGTGCAAAATTTCACTAATAATAGCAATCCTCAAAAAACATGACGTGCAAAAAAGCCACTTTTTTAATTCTATTTAAAATTTTTTTTTGGATTTTGTCTCGAAAAATATAGCCACTATCATGCAAAGTGCAACAAAAGGACACAAAAATTGTGCATTTAATGTGGCATATTTATATATGTGCGTCACTTGTTTTCAGTCAAACCACATGTTGTGTTAGTTTCTTTTTTTCCATTGTATAAAAAATGTCATAATTATATAAGTGTGATAATCATCGTTGATTTAGATTAAGAAAGCCGAATTAAAATTTTATATTATTTATTTTAAAAAATATCAAAAAAAAATTTTTTTAATAAAAAAAAACAAAAAAAATTTTTAAAATAAAATAAAAAAGTAGCTTTTTTGCACGTCGACCTCCTTGTGGTAAGAGCTGGGCAACGTCATTAAAATTTTGTTGACGGCAAACGGACGTGGAGAATAAACATAATATTGTTCTGAAGTCAGATTCGTAATTAACATCCTCAAAAACCGCCGAATGACCATTTTGAAGCAAATTTAATCACTTTTTAAAAAATATGTCCGCCATATTTGATCCGCCATTTTAAATTTTGAAAAAGTGATATCAGATTCGTAATCAGCGACCCCAAAAACCTCCGAGTAACCATTTTCAAGCAAATTTAATCACTTTTTAAAAAATTGTCCGCCATATTGGATCCGACATTTTGAATTTTGAAAAAGTGATATCAGATTCGTGATCAGCGACCCCAGAAACCCCCGAGTAACCATTTTCAATCCAATCTAATAACTTTTGAAAAACATTACCCGAAAATTTTTTTCGGCCTTTTGCATTTTGGAAAAATGGCCATTTTCATATCCGCCATCTTGAATTTAATAAAAAGTAATTATGGATTTTTATAGCTGAGAGTTCGAGGACGCGATATTTTGTGCTTTGGAGATCATATTCTTTAGTTATCCATGTCATAATAATATTTGAAAAAAATTTCTTTCATAAAAAAGTGTGTTTTTTTGCAATAAAATTGTTATAAATTTTTTTGAGATAATTATAAACAAATTTTAGCTTCATATTCAGATTACGTCGGAAATGGTATTTCCTAAAATTTTTAACTAATTATTTCATACAAAATAAGAGTCCTGAAATCATGGTACATTTTGCGTCCTGGTGGGCGTTAATGGGTTAATTATGGACGGTACTATACTGCATATGGGCAATTCCACGTGCAGTCTGCGTTTTAAAATTGGCCAAAAATATTTTTTTTCTATTCTGTAAGGGAAGTGTTCCGGTTGTGGGCACCCTTTTGTTTTTGCCTCATAACATTTGTCCATGTGCATATTATACAAATATATGTGTACGAATTTAAAGCTAGAGGTCTAAGGTGACTGTCAGTGAAGGAATTAAATTGATTCCTTTAAATAAAAAAGTTTTATTAGAAATTTAGTGAAATGGGAATTTTTTGACAAAAAAAATTTTGTACCCGGTTGTGGGCACCCTTGAAAAATCCGCTAAAAATGGAAAAATATTAAAGGAAACCAACACAAATAAAGAAGAAATGAAAGTTTCTTTATTTTAAGAGAATTTGCTGGGATAAAGAACAAAAATGATGACACGTTTTCACACTGTGCTCATCGCTAACAAAAGCATAATGCTTGCATGTGAAGTAGCTAGTACGCATAACATAACGCACTTCTAATGCACTGAACGACTATATTCATCGCATTTAATGGAGTTTGCGGCTGTCACTTTCCTTGGCAGAAAGTTTAGATAGATGAGACAGTAGTCCTCATCATTGTCAGATGGTAGAGCCTCCTTAACATAAAGGTGCCCACAACCGGGAATGACAGTCATTTTTTAAAAAGACCAACACATTTTGTGATGCAGGATTTTGGTTAAACACGAAGGTAAATCACAAAATATAATGACAACACTGCAAAAAAAAAATTAAACCCTTTTTTTCTGAACGAATCTACACCCATATGTTGCTCTTCGAAAACAATACAAAATTACTTTTTTATTTATTTAATGCAAATTTTCTTTATTATGCTCACAGCTATTACACAAATGCATATATTTGTTTCGTTATCAATACGAAAAGTCCGTATTGTCAACGAACACGACTTGCAATACTTAGATCAGTAAAGTCTGCTTGCCGTCGAAGTTTACGTAGGGGTGCCCACAACCGGAGGGTGCCCACAACCGGCGCACTTCCCCTATTAAAAAAAGATACGTATTTTTCTTAAGCTAAATTTTTGAGTTATAAATTTTCAAAATTTTCGTTTTTAAATAAAGATATATTTTTAATGTCAGATAACTTTAAAAATATTGCTTCTTTTCATTTTTTGACAAGAGAAAAAAAAGTGGGCCTGACAAGTTTGATGGGTTTACATAAATAATTAAGCTACCCGTGAAGGTCGCTCGCATGCGGCACACTGGGATTCATTTACATTATTATACTGTTTAAAATTATCTAGAACCTACAAATTTTATAGGATTTTGATGTTCTTAGTCTTAAATAGAGGATAAATTTATTTAGATCATGTGCAGCAACGGAATAAGAAAATAAATGTCATTTTTTAAAAAAGTGTATTAATTTGTTAACTTTGATTAAAAAAAATTATAAACATTAAAATCTTAAAAATCGCTCTCGAGGGATGTCTTAAGAATTTATTTTCCTTTAATAACAGTAAAATATAAAAAAAATTCCACTGTGGGCCGGTGACTGCAGAAGTAAATGCTTAAATTGACCAGTTAAAAGTTCTTGTCCCACGTTTTGACCTATACTTTTTTTAGGCAAAAACCTCACCTTTATGAAAAAAATTTTTAACAAAAAATTAAAAAATTTCCATTTGATAAAAAAAATTTTTATTTTTTAATTTAATTTTTCAAGGTCAAATTTTTTTTTTTAAAAACCCCAAAATAGAAAACATCTTTTCGTTTCATTTTAAAGAAACTACAAATTTTTCAAATATTCTATGTAAATTTGGACCCGGATCACTTGACGTGGAATGCTACATGGAGAAAACAATCAGGGCTTTGTAGCATGGAGTGGTCTATAGCTTTAGCGCATGAGCGCTTCCTTACGGCGAAAGAACGAATTTGTACGATTGCAGCAAGAGCTCGCCCTATTTTAGTAAGGAGCCTTGCTGCAATCGTACAAGTTCGTTCTTTCGTTGTGAGGAAGCGCCCATGCGCTAAAGCTATAGACCACTCCATGCTAGAAAGCCCTGATTTTTTTCTCCGTGCACATATGGCGGATTACGCATCAAATGTCCAACCAAAATAAGTATGTTGATTAATAAATCCCCAATTTTTTCTATGAGTTGTCCTATACGTTAGTAATTTTTTTGCTAAATATTTTTCAATTTTATCAAAAATTATCAGAAGGAAAGGAGGTAAAAGTTTTGAGTTTTGACGCGACACGCACTACTTCATTTATTTATTGTATTTAAATCAAACAATGAAAAATAGTTTCCGAAAATGGTTTCTTTACATTTTTTTATCAGCTTTCGATTGCCGTAGTTCATTTTTAAAAAAAATTTTATTTTGACAAAAATTTTTAAAAATTAAAGATAACATTCAAATTTTTTCATCTCTAGGCTCGTTTTTTTAATTTTATTTTTATTAAATTATAAAATAGCTTTTCTTTACATATATTTGGAAAAAATTTCTTTCTACTCGACGTTGTTTAAATCTTATGAGTTTTAACATATGAAAGATAAAAACGATATTTCGACAATAAAAATTTCTTTTTTATAATTTTAAACAACTTTTAATTTAATTCAAATTAACAAAAGAATAGCTCGCTTATAGTAAAAAAAAATTTGTTTCTTTTTCTTCTTAATATTTTTCTTCTTAATATTTAACTGCCGAATGATAAATTCACATTCTATAATTAATAATTATTATTACTAGTAACGATTAACATGAAGTATTTTTTATTCTCATTTATTAATTTAACATTGTTTAAGCAAAGCTTAATTTACATTTGCATAGTATCTTTATTTTTAGTTGTTTAAACCTAGTTTTTTTGTATATTTCATTGCATATAAAGTAATTTCTTAACTTGTTGTCAAATTTCACATTTGTTAATAATTAGAATTGTTATTAACAATTGTTAAAAACTCTTAAGCAGAAAACTCTTTTAACCTTTAAACTGATATGCCGGTCTGACAGACCGCTACAAAAATTTTCTTTACTTATAACTTTTTTTCAAAGTATAATAAGAACTTGAGCTTTACAGTAGCTGCATATTTTATAAAAATCTTTTTGTTGACTACTTTTTCAAATTTTTTTTCAATGTTAAGTTATGTATTGTAACATATGTAAAAATAAAAAAATTGAATCAAAATAATATAAAAATGACTTTTTTATGTTAAAAAGTAAAAAATATTTACAATAGACTATACAGCTAAGAAAATACCCCTAAAGCACCGGAACTTTCCTAAAAATTTATTAAATATTTACTTGCAATATTCAGAATATTTAATTACAATGTTTATTGAAAGTTATGTAAAAATTTAAATGTCCCGATGAAAAGGAAATCTAAATAATAGAGATAAATAAAAGATAAAAAGGAAATCTACTATATCAACGTGTATTATTCAAAAAACATTTTCAAATTTTTAAACTTAAAAATTATTAAATTACACTACCGTCTACGAGTATCTGGATAATTACTCCATTTATTCACAATAAGATTTTCTCAATAGAATAAAATATAAGGGACAAAATAATTAAATAATTATTATAAATAGAACAACTCTATTTAAAATATAAGGGACAAAATAATTAAGTAATTATTATAAATAGAACAACTCTATTTATTATTTAGGGATTTTCTTTCTTAATCGAAAAAGAGACAAAATAAATGGGACGATTCCATGCATAAAAATTACAATTTTCTCTATTGACAAATTAAGGGACAAATAAATTATAAATGGAACAACTCCATTTGTTAAAATTAGGGTTTATTCAATTACATATTTAAAGAATACCACTTATGAATGGGACAACGCCGTTCATTAAAATTAGAATTCTCTCAGTAGGGAAAATTTTGGGACAAAATAACAACTTACGGGACAATTAAATATAAATGGAGCAACTCCATTTATTTAAGGAATTTTCTTAATAAATTAGAGAGGGAGAGGGCGAAGAAATTGTAAATGAGACAACTTCATTTACAATTCTCACAAAATTACACTAGCAAATAATTAATAATAACAAAATAAACAATCAAAATTAAATAAAGAGAACATAAAATATTAAAATGAGGAACTCTGGCTGCATGGTTGAGCGAGAGTAAAAGAAATTAAGACACTACTAACACACTCTCGCTTTACCATGAGGCCGGCTGAACCACTTGTTACATTTTAAAAGAAAAAGGAAAATTTACATTTTACATACAAAAATAAAAGAAATTAGGAAGATATTATGACCTGACTTACATTTTGTTATGCGACGATCCACTCAAAAGATTTCCAACGTCAGCACGCACACACAAATTATAATAAAAGAAAACTTTGGAAAATTTGATGAGAACTTCTTTGAAAATTGGCTTCCTTCGAAGGCAGTCAAATCCAGAGAGAGCGATTAGGATTTTCCTTGCGAGCATGCTGCCGTGATTCCTCCCTTCGTTTACCCCGCCGGTTACCATGGTCCCAAACTAGTATTACTCTGCCGAAAACAGGAGCGTAATTACTTTCGAAAATAGTGACACAGGGGTATAATTTAAGTTGTAATATCTTGCTTCCTGAGATTTTTACTCTTCAATTCTTAGTTTCCTTGTTGTCAACCTCCAAAATTCTCTGATTGTCACTCGTAAAGGGAAATGCAATTAATCAAAATTAATCAAAATCAAAAAGGGAAAAAGTTAAGGTTAGTGACATGAGAATTCGGGCCTGAGCAAAAGGTGTCTCTTTACAATATAGAGAAATGACAGGGACCATCCTGTTGAATAGTCAATCTCTTAACAATTTTGAGGTTTTATTAGAATTTGGCAAATATGAAAAATAATTCTTATTTACTCAAAGGGTTATTTGTGAGATGACTTTTGGGTAGGTTGAATTTAAAAGTGACAGGTATATCGACTCAATTCGATTTTCATTTGGTTAACGTTGTAGTTTTCTGCTGTGGGCAAACGTGATGAGGAATCTGCGCAAGTGTGAGGATCGTTTTCTTCTGCTTCAACCGGGAAACGTGTTGATTTGAAATTTCTTGATAATATTTTCATGAAAGAAAATATGACAACGTAAATAAACAAATTTAATAAACAAATATTTTATCAGAGTTGAGAAATTGTTGCTATTATTGTTAATCGGCACAAGGGAGGTTATTTGTTTATAATTTTTCAGTTAAAATTCTGTTTACAAATTTCTTGAAAAATTTGCCACGTCACAACACTCACCTTCTAAAAGAGGGCCGAAAACGGCCTCTTGCGAAGGCAACCAGTTCTCGAAGTGATTAAAGATATACTAAAATGAACTTACTAATTAGCTTTGTGTGTTCGTCTGGATTCCTTGGCAGCTTTTTCGATTTCAACAATAGTAAGTTTTTAATTTAAAGATATATTTGATTTTACGTAAAAGGAAACTTGTGTTTTGAGTTAGTGTAAAAGAAAAATATAAAATTCTTGTTTTAATATTGTTCCGTGCTGCTTCACTGTAATTGATAGGGTATTTAATTAAGTAAAATAAAGTTGAGTCGGTTTATTTTATAGAAATTAAACAGATTTATTGTCCATACTCTGGTTTATAATGTTACAGAATTGTAGTACTAACAATTATAATAATAGTAGTATAAAGGGAATTTTTATCTGATTTTTAATGACATAGTACTTTTTACTTTTTTATGGTGCAGCCCTGGCATCTTGTAAATCTCTGTTTTACGTCACCGCATCTGCGACAGTAGAAAACTTCTTTATCGCGAAGATAGGGGCAACCCTTGTGTTTGTGATTTTGGCTTTCGCAATGCCAGCAGCCGGGGCGGGCTGACCGACGCAGCCAATTTACAGTGTTTTGGGGCACGTTGAGTTGTTTCTTAATAGGGATTTTTAGTAGCGAAGGCAGAGGTAGAGTTTGAGCAGGAGTTTTATAATTTTGTTGGAAACGAAAGGGTGACGGCGGTACTATTACATTGGATTGTGCGAGAGAGTAGCGATAACCTGGACGACAGGTTGGAGCAGCTTTATGTGGTGGATAGCGATTTGGTTTTGCAGGTTTGGGGTTTTCTTCTTCAGTTCGAGGAAGGAGCGGGAAAGGTGATGGAGGCCTAAACTCGGGTTCCGGTACGAAAGAGCTACGAGATGAGATGTCCGGTTTGAATGATGTGGTTGGGGAATTATTCATTCGTGATTTCTTTGGGCTAACAAAGTTCTCGGGTAATATTGGGTGTGGTTGTTTTAAATAATCTTTGAGATTAAATTCTGAGCTGTTGTTGTTAAGATCAGATGAAGATGGGTTTTTAATTGATGAAGCGTGACTTTCAATTGGGTCTGACGGAATTTGTTCACTTTCGCTGATTGAGGAATCATCCAACTCTATTTCGATAAAATCGTCAGTTTCTGAGCTGGAAAGGGAATTCTCTGGATGTTGTTCGTCGTTGCAACAAGCCTGACGGAGTCTTCGGAGTCAACTCCGGTGGTGAATGGGTCTTTCGTTTCCGAAAGGGAATCGGAAAACGGTTCTTCAACATTTATTTCGAGAGGAGTAGTAGTAGTTTCGGGATCAACTTCCGAAATTGGACCAGAAAGTGAGTCATTATCGGCGATATTGAGAGGAGTGGAGAAAGGGTCGTTTACGATGACTTCAAAGGAAGGAGTGGAACTATGTTCCGAGTTATGATCACTGACAGTTTCTCCGGCGTTGGTGGTAATGGCATCGTTTAAGGAGTCTATGACTTGGTCTATGGGAGTCGAAGGTCTGTGAGGTTCAGACATTTTCTCTAGGTTATCGGGTAAGTCTCCATGGAATTGGTCTTCATGGATGAAGGTAAAGTCGCTATGGACTGAAGAGTTTGAAAGAGAAGGGGGTCGATATCGGTTAGGAAGGACATCCGAGTCAATGATTACGACGTCATCATCTGAATCATCGGAGATGATACTAAATGAGATATTATCAGAGTTTGTAGGTACATTGGCGGTCGATTTCGCCAGATCTGGGGGAATTGAGGAAGTTAAATCACGGTTTTGGGATTTCTCTTGGGTCGAGTCATCAAGAGGGGTTTCGTCAACGGCAATGGGGACTCGATTGTAGGTGCATTTAGATAGAAGGAGCGGTTCACCATCGGGTGTCAATCTAAATTCACTAGATGTTTGACAATTTTCTAATACGACTACGCGGGTGTTATAAAAGTGTTTTCTCTCCTCACGAATGCTACGTTTAATCGCATATTGGAGACCTGGGTAGAGTTTAGAGATTCGAGATAAAATTAGTTGGTACGGTTTAATGTATCGCCAACTAGGTTGCGTTTTATTCTTTTCTTCGTCCTCGGGGCTCCACGAGACGTCAATATCTTGGGGTTGTCGATATTTCTCTATGAGACGTTCCATTTCATGAATTTTAACGAGCAAGCTTGAGTTTTCCTTCTCCTTTTCTGAGAGACAATCGGACGCTTCTTTCAGGAACTTGGGGTACTGTTTGGTCAGTTTCTCGTTTTCCTTCAGTTTCCGAAGCAAACTCTGAGCCATGTCGACAAGGTAGGAGATAGTGGCTTTGAGGTCGTCGACGTTGTCAGTCGCCATGTTGACGGGGTTAGTTGATCGACAGTAACTCGAATCTACAAATCAGAGTTAACATTAGTACATTGAAAAGGTTTAATATCTTTAATGTGGAATTTTCCAAGGTGTTTAAGGGACAAATCATTTAGTTCAACAACATTAGGGTAACGAATTTTTGTAATTTTATACGGTCCAGCGTATTTAGGAGATAGTTTTGAAGTAATGTTTTTGATTTTGGAGGACAGAATGCGACAGCGAGTGAGAACAAGGTCTCCTACAGCTGGGGCTTCAACAATTTAAGTAGCAGGGATACGAGATAAGGCATCAGGCACATGATGCATTGCTCCTTTCCTGTGTATTATCTTGTAATTATACTCAAGCAAGGTCAAAGCCCATCGAGCTAGGCGACCTGTAGGGTTGCGCAAATTATGAAGCCATTTTAAACTACTGTGGTCTGTAATCACAGTGAAATCATAACCTTCAAGATACGCTCTAAACTTCTGAATAGACCAAATGACAGCAAGACACTCCTTTTCTGTCGTGGTGTATTTCTGTTCAGCTTCGGTTAGACTTGGGCTGGCATAAGCAATAACATACTCAACATTGTCAATTTTCTGAGTAAGTACTGCACCGAGACCTACGTCACTGGCGTCAGTTTGTAGTTCAAAAGGTAACTCGAAATCGGGACGAGTAAGGACGGGTGCGTTCATGAGAGATGATCGGATTTTCTCGAAAGCTATTTGTTGATCTGTTAGCCACTGCTATTTTTGCTTTTTGCGTAGCAGTTTGTTTAAGGGTGAAGCTAAGGATGCAAATTGAGGGATGAATCTACGATACCAGCCTGACATGCCGAGGAATCTTCGTAATTCCTTTACATTTTTCGGGGGTGGATAGGTCAGAATGGGAGCGACTTTATCTGGGTCTGCAGATAAACCTTTTTTGTCAACAAGAAAACCTAAGTAACGTACTTGAGGGACAACAAATTCGCATTTAGTGGGATTTATTTTCAATTTGTGTTCTTTTAGTTTATTGAGGACAATCTCAAGCCATTTGAGGTGTTCTTCAAAAGTTTCTGTTGCGATGATAATATCATCGAGGTAAACGAAACAATAGGGATCCATCACGGGTTTAATGACTTTGTCCATCATTCTTTGGAACGTTGCGGGGGCGTTGGTCAAACCGAACGGCATACGGGTAAATTGAAACAATCCTAGTCCAGGTATTGCGAATGCAGTTTTCTCTTTACTTTCTTCGGATAGTGGGACTTGACAGAATCCTTTATCTAAGTCTATTTTAGAAATGTATCTCGCTTTTCTTAATTTGGATAAAATAGCATCCATGTGTGGGATAGGGTAACTATCTTTTTTTGTTAGGGCGTTCAACATTCTAAAATCTAGGCAAAATCTGTATTCGCCGTTGGGTTTTCTAATCATGACTATTGGGTTAGACCAATCACTAGAGGAGGGCTCTATCACTCCATCTTTCAACATCCTTTTAACTTCGGCTATAATGGCTTCCATAACTTTGGGTGGAACCATATAACATCTCTGTTTTACAGGGGCATGGTTCTCTGTGTGTTTAGTTTGTTTCTGTAACTCGAGAGGTAGGGTGATTTCTTTAGATACGGTCAATATTTGTCCGTTTGCTACTTGTACTATACCATCTTTTTCGCTTACTGGAAGGTTTAGGTTTTTAATTATTTCAAGTCCTAGGGGTTCAATGAAGCTTTTTGACGCTCCACAATCTACGAGGGCTTTTACTTCGTGATTTTTGATGCGGACCGTAACATAGAGTAATGGTTCTGGGGAAGAAGGTGCTAAAGAAGGATATTGTAAATTTGAAATTTTAAAACAGGCGGTAGGAGGGCAGCTCTCCTGGAATTCATTTTCCGGAGTGCTGGTTTTTAAAGTTTCATCTTTTAAAACGATTTTTTCTTGATTAGTGTTAAGGGTGGAATTATCAGAATCGTTTTTCAAGATATAATCTTTACTTTCTTTAATTTTTAATACGTCTTTCTAGTTAACGAAATATTTACCAGTTTCACAATAAATAAAAATATCTAAGTCCATGGGGCTATAAATTCCAGTAATTTCAGTAATATCTGTCTCTAAATTTAGACATTCTATCTCGACTAGTTTTAGGGAAGGTCTTTTACTCTTTTTCCGTTTAGTTTTAATTTCTGGAACATTAGGTAAGTGGTCAGTCACTGGTTCGGGTGATGATTCAGAATTTTGTAAAATTTTTGAAATTAACTGATTTTCTGAATTTTTAGGGATATTTTCTGATGTTTCTGTGTTTAAAGGTCGCTGAGTGGGATTCAGGATTATTGGGACCTCATCTAACAATCCTGTTCGTCTTTTCCCGTACACTTAAGACATTTGGGTTTAGTTACATTTTTCTTGCCACAACCATAACAAAATATGTTTCTAGTTTCTGTACAATCGTTATGTCTCTGACCTACTTTATCACAATTCCAACACGTAGTTTTGTTAGTTTTGTCAGTGTTTGTTATAGGGATTGAATCTGTCGGATTTGGAGATTCTTGTTTGGGTTTACTCTTAGTATTTTGGGGTTTAGAGGGCTCTGGTCTCTTTGTATTATTCTTAAAAGGGGTGAAAGAAGATTTAGAGTTCGTGTTAGGGGATTGATGTATCATCAATAATTCTTCTAACTCATTTTCTTCGAATTCTTGTTCGATATCGGGATCTTCTACCATTTGTTTCAATTGTTCTTTTCTTCTGGGTATAAATCTTAATGAGGAACTTCGATATGCTAAATCAGGAAGCAAAGAGCTTTCTGGTTTGGGAGGAGGTTGGTAAGATCGGGCAACTCGAAAAGATTTCTCAGCGGCGACTGCTATTTGTTCAAAATGGCTAAAATTTCTTATAGCGGCTCTGGGAATAGTTAGGTGTAAGCGAGGAAGCAAATTTCTATGAGCGAAATTTATTTCTTCGTATTCTGTCAATCTAGGGGACAACCTGTCAAACATTGAAAGCATGCAAGTTACACGGAGAGAAATCTGTTGCTATTATTGCTTGCAGAATCTTTACAAATTTTATTAGTCACTGCTGAATAGAATTTTAGCTTGAGGTTATAATAATTTATATACGAAATCATCTATTTAATGTAATGGAGAGTTCGATGCAATAAACACAAAAAGCAGCTGCTAATTTTGCACGAAATCTTTATTATAAATATAAAGAGAACGTGCTATAAAAGTATTAGATTCTTCTTATAAGAATCGCTAGAACTCCGACTGATTTTCAGGCGGACTTTATACAACACAATCTTACCTGCGTATACGCACATATAACTCACACACACACATATATTTCTCTGGATGGTTTCGAGGAACGGAACGCGTACAAAGCGGTGACGTTTGCAATAACATAACCTAACAATTTTCACATGTTGCTTATATATTCAAACACGAATAAAAATGCAATAATTTTTAAATAATATACATAGTTACTATTAAATAAATATTATCCTTTTATAACAGCAACAAGTATTAAATACTACATATAATATATAATGTTTTACCAGACGACAAAACCGTCCAGAGAAATATATATGTGTGTGAGTTATATGTGCGTATACACAGGTCAGATTGTGTTGTATAAAGTCCGCCTGAAAATAAGTCGGAGTTCGAGCGATTCTTATAAGAAGAATCTAATACTTTTATAGCACGTTCTCTTTGTATTTATAATAAAGATTTCGTGTAAAATTAGCTACTGTCTCTTATGCTTATTGCATTGAAAGTATTTTTACAATAAGTATATGAATCCATGCTAAAAATATAAGAGAAACGTTAAGAAATTTAAGTAATGTGCTCTTTCGAGTAATATTAGCAGCAGATTTCTCTCCGTGTAAATAATCGGCAACTGATTCTTGTTCACCCTGTGTTCGTCGGTGAATTTCTTGCATTAGTTCGAACTGAAAGTCTGGGTCGCTAAATCGGTTTCTAAAATCTCTAGCAAATTCATGGTAATAATACCAACGATATTGATTAACTTCATACCAACGGGCTGCTCTTCCGCTTAGAAAGAAGGGCAATAAATTTAAGAGGTCTTCATCTCTTATGAAAATGATTGATTTGGCGGCAGAGATTCTACGTAAAAATGCACAAGGATCTTCTTGTCGCGTTCCTGCAAATATTAGGTCCCATTTTCGCATGGTTTGATACGCTTGAGCTGCAGAATTTGATTGATTTCTGCGATGAGAAGGGTCATAAATAGGTGGTAATTGTGAGTATGGCTCATAGTTTCTGTTCAAGGGTCTTCCTTGATTATAAGAAACATTTTGGTTGAAGTGGACGCGAGGTCGATCTTGGTCCATTGGGATATTAGGGTCTCTATTCTCGGTATTATTTTGAGTTGGTTGTACACCTACTGGTGGACCATACATTTAAGGAGGATTTGTCATTTGATTTCCATAGTTAGGTGTTGGTGTAGAGTTCCTATTTTCAGTGTTATGTTGAGTGGGAATCGGGGTTTGATTTCTGAAATAAGAGGTTGGTCTAGAATTTCTAGTTTCTCTTATGGGTAATCGGTCAAATTCTCGATCATAGTCTTCAGCATAGGTAAAATTTGGTGTTGGTTGTCGTCTATTATTTCTAATAGACATTCTGTCAAATTCCCTTTCGAATTCGTCAGTGAGGTAGGTTGCTCGGTTTAACATATGATCTAGATTGTGATTACCATCAGCATGATTGAGAGGATGATCATTTCGATCACGATAAGTGGAATCAGGGGCTGTATAGCTTCTGTTGTTTTGATTTTGGGGAATTTCGCGATTATTCGCTGGTAAATTCGGATTATTATAACGTTGGTTGTTATAATACTGAGAAGAACTTAAGGAATCATATTGAGGTGGAGGTAAATTCGATTCATTTTGCGGAATTTGATCTGTGAAAGCCAAAGTGTTTGGAATAGTTGATTCTGCGCGATTGCGAGTAGTATTGTTAACAGGGGGTCGTATTCCTTGTTGTGCAACATAAGATGAACTGGGTTGGGTGGTTCGTGGGATGGCTCCTAGACTAGTGTTAGGTTGAACAGGGCGACTGTTATTAGCGTTTTTTATCAAAGGGGTTTGATTCTCGGTAATAGTATTCATAGGTGTACCGTCTGCTTCATTATTTCGAGGTTGAGTGGGAACAGTGTTTTCCTGATTTAAGGGACTAGAAGCTGTAGCTGTAGAAGCATCACTAATTTGTTCATGAGATGCATTAAAAGGAGGATTAGTGCTGACACTGTTTCGTGAATCTGGGTTTTGTGATGGTCTTAACTCATCACTAGGAGGAGTAATAGGAGGAGAAGTAATTTCTGTAGGTCAGTTGGTGCGTTCATAATGGCGTAAACGTCTTCGCCGTTCATCTGCCGATCCTTGGACGGACAAACCTCTACTGGTTAGTTTTACTTCTAGATCTCTTGGATTGAGATTATCAATCCAGGATCTTGATGACTAACTCATATCGATCTCTTAAAGAAAATTATTTTGGGGTCAAAGAAAAAATTAATTAAAGTATGAGATCATTTAAAAAAAATTTTATTAAATAATATTCAAAATTTTCGATTTATAGAAATTAATATTATTGATAATGAGCTCATGACATATATGGCAATATATATAGTCATGATAAAAAAAAGGAATGATTTTAAGAAAGACCAAACAAAAAGAAATTCAGTTTAGTAATACCTTTTAAAGTATTAAAATGTGGTGATACAGTACCGTCCGAAATTGTCAGTCCACCCATTTTTAAAGGAATGAAAAAAATTTTTTAAAATAAAATTCATGAAAACTAAAATTTTTTTTGGTTTATATTTTGAAAGACTATAAAATTTTGAAAAGAATAAGACCTCACAGAAGTCATTTGGACAAAATTTGTAGAAGATATTCTTAAAAATCGTCATTTTCAATGTTTTACAAAAATTTGAATAACTTCTAAAATAATGAACGCTTTTTAATAATCTTAGGCTTTTTTTAAAGGTCATTTTCTACGGAATAAGAATTACTTATAGGCATTAACCTATAATTTTTTATTTGGAATAAGCATGACGTCAAAGTTGGACAAAAAAATTGGAAAAATTTGAAATAATATTATTAAAAGAAAAATAATTATTTAAATTCAAACATATTTTTTTATTAAATTTTCTTGAAAAATCTACACCATATCATGTTTTATATATGTTCTAGAATAGTTTTTAGTACAAAAAATTTATTTCAAATTTTTCCAATTTTTTTGTCCAACTTTGACGTCATGCTTATTTAAAATAAAAAATTACAGGTAAATGCATATAAGTAATTCTTATTCCTTAGAAAATGACCTTTAAAAAAAGCCTAAGATTATTAAAAAGCGTTCATTATTTTAGAAGTTATTCAAATTTTTGTAAAACATTGAAAATGACGATTTTTAAGAATATCTTCTACAAATTTTGGCCAAATGACTTCTGTGAGGTCTTATTCTTTTCAAAATTTTATCGTATTTTAAAATATAAACCAAAAAAATTTTGAGTTTTCATAAATTTTATGTTAAAAATTTTTTTTCATTCCTTCAAAAATAGGTGGACTGACAATTTTGGCCGGTACTGTAATTGGTAAAAAAAATAATATATAATTATACAATAATTTAAATTTATTATGAAATATTATTAATTAAAATAATAAGGGAAGTTGAAAGTAAAAAAAATTTATTTATAATTAAAAAAAATTAATTAGCGTAATTTTAATTTTTGTTAATCAATGCAAAAAAAATTGTAATTATAATTTTATTGGGGTGATAATGGTAAGAGGTATTGTCGATGTGGTGGTAAGTATTATGGACTTTTCATAATATAAAATTATTGAGACACCGGGTATAAATTTGAAATAGATTTATTTCAATGTAGGTGATAAGTATTATGGACTTTTCATAATACTTAATTATTGGGACACCGGGTATAAGCTTGAAATAAATTTATTTTTGCACAATATATTTTGGGAAATTGATAAATTCGGTTTTCGTACAAAATTTAATTATGACTGTTTACAGGCAATATTTAAACAGGTGAGTCATCAACACAAGTATAAAGGGCACAAAAGACAAATATATTTAAATATATTTAAATATATTTATCCCCAAAAAAATAGCATTTCACTTTTAGTTACTGAACCTAATGTGCCTTTCTTCTGACTCTCATACAAATTAGTTTCTCCAACTAAAATGTCAATCAGTTCGGGTGTAAATAACCAGTAAAATGTATCTAATGGTCAGGTGACTGAGTCTGGAACATTCGGTCCAGAATCTTCAGAACATACGCCATCATCAGAATCGCGAAGATCAACTACAGAATTAGAATCACTTGGGATATCTACAATATCTTCTTCCATTGTCAGTTGAAGGACAATGTAAATCAAAATTATGAATCCAACTTTCCTTCAACTAACACTTTTTTTATTAATGTTTTAATGAAAAGTAACAGTAACATTCATTAAGAAAAAATTACATCTACAAGATAGAACACTAAATATACATTTGAATGCTAATGTTTCTGTCAAAAACTAACTAGCGGAATCAATAAATCAAATGACGATCGACATGCACTAACACTCTAATAACTTTCTCAAAACACAAGTATATGATTCAATAAGACAAAAGATAATCGTCGCGCACTAACACTAATACTCTAATAATTTTACCAAAAAGAAAGTATTGAATTCTATTAAAGAAATTACGATTGTCACAAAGTAACACTAATGCTCTAATGACTTCCATAAGAGATAAGTATCGGATCAATAAAACAAATGACGATCATCACAATTTTGAGTAATCGTTTGAAAAAGTCATTGTGAGTTGGCATTAGTGCGTGATGATCGTCATTTGTTTTATTGATTCGATACTTGTCTCTTAAGAAAGTCATTAAAGGTAAAAACAGGCTTATCACGGTGCGTCTAGTCAAAATTAAATGAAAAATGATATTACCTCAAATTTTTTTGTTGATTCTGTATCCTAGCCCTTTATAGACATATCTTATGAAGAAACGAAAATTGTAAGTTTAGCGCTTTTTTTAACGACGTCAATTACATTTTTTGATAATTTTTACATTTTTCAACATATTTTATATCATTTTACTTCCTCATAGAGGAAGTATTGTAATACCAAAATTTTTCGAGTTCAATTTTTTGACATATCTTTATGTTGTTCGACCTCAGGAGGATCCATGGACACGAGTTCATCACGGATTAGGTGGCAGAGACTCGCGCCTCAATTGCCACGGCACAGCCAACGTAACCATGGAAGGGTTTCTTCTTGGTCAGACTTCCACTAGTAGGAAGTCTTCGGAATGGACCCGCGGTTAAGCCTCTGTCCATCCCGTCTCTCTCGATATCCTTCTAAATCCCCATGCCCTGGGACACTGCCCAGCGAAACACATTCGGTTTCTGTAGCGGCCGACCCATTTTGAAGGGTCCGTCCCCTCAGCCCCCACGAGAGATATTGAGAAGTAGCCTCCCACTGGGTAAAAGCCCCTCGTGCGCCTCATACCAACGGCAAAATCTTGAAACCCCTAGGGAGGGTCCACGATTATAAATCTAAAGTTTTTTTTAAAAAATCAGAAATGACGGATTCAATATGGCAGACAAAATTTTAATTTGATCAGATTCGATTAAAACTTGTTACTCAGGGGGTTTTAGGGTCGCAGATTACGAACCTGAAGTCACTTTTTAAAAATTCAAAATGGCGAATCCAATATTGCAAAAAAAATTTCAAATTTGATCCGATTCCCAAAAAAGGTGTTACTCGGGGGCTTTTGGGGCCACAGATTACGAATATGAAGTCATTTTTTAGAAATTAAAAATAGCGGATTCAATATGGTGAACAAATTTTCAAAATTGATGAGATTTAATTAAAACTTGTTACTGTGGGGTTTTTAGGGTATCTCATTACGAATCTGAAATCACAATTTAAAAATTTTTAAAAGCGGATCCCATATGACTGAAAAAATGTTTAAATTTGATTCAATTCGCTTGAAGCTTGTAATAATAACAAATTGTTTACATTATAGAACATTATGAAGCTAGAATTTCTTAAAAGTGACTTTAGATTCTTAATCAGATACCCTAAAAACCTCCAAGTAACAAGTTTTAATTAAATCTGATCAAATTTGAAAATTTGTCCACCATATTAGATCCGACATTTTTAATTTCTAAAAAGTGACTACATGTTCATAATATGGGGCCCCAAAAGCCCCCGAGTAACATGTTTTAAGGGAATCAGATCAAATTTAAAAAAAATTTCCGACATATTGGATATGCCATTTTGGATTTTTTAAAAATCTTTTTGCTTTTAATTCATAAAAGTATTTTGAGATTTTTTGACTTTTGACAGCTTTATTGGCATCGGAAATGGAAATTTTCAAAAAACGCCTATCGGCATCTTAAAGAACATGAATGTAGAAATCTTTTAAGCCCTAGTACGTTGAAATCCATCAAAGCAATTTTTGTTTGGAGCTCGTCCGTATTGACATGGAATGTCCCATATATATGGGCAATTCCACGTGAGATTCAGTCGACCTCTTAAAATTGTCCAAAAATATTTTTTTTCTATTCTGTAACGAAAAAAACAGATACGTATTTTTTTATTTTTGTATAATTGTACAAATTCTCGAGTTATGAATTTTCGAAATTTTTGACTTTTAATTGTAGATCTATATTCAGTAGCTTATAAGTTTGAAAATATTAGGTTTAGGAAAAAGTTGTCAAAGAATCGTTTTCTTTCGACTTTTAAGAAATGAAAACAAAAAAATTTTTTTAAATTTTTTATTAAAAAAATTTTTTTTTCAACTTTGAGTCGGATTTATTTTATTTTTTTTAAATTTATTAATACCTTACAATATAGAGAAGATTTTCCAAAAAGTACCGAAATGGGCCTGGTGTGTTAAATGAGTTTTAAAACATTTTCAAAAATCACTTGCAAGCATCACAGTGGGATTTTTTTTAAATTAACTTTTTAAAGCTGTCTACAGCGTAGACCCTTTAATTTAAAACAAAGAACACTTAAATAGATGAAAAATTATACGCTGTGACAGATTTAAAAAGTTATTTGTAAAAAAATCCCACTGTGATGCTTGTAAGTGATTTGAGATTGAAAATGTTTTAAAACTCATTTAACACATCAGGCCCATTTCGGGACTTTTTGAAAAATTTTCTCTATACTATAAGGTATAAATAAACTGAAAAAAAATTTTAAAAATTCGGCCGAAAGTTAAAAACAATTAATTTGTTTATAGAAAAAAAATTTTTTTTAATAAAAAATTAAAAAAAAATTATTTGTTTACATTTCATAAAAGTCGAAAGAAAACTAAAACTTTCATTCTTTGACAACTTTTTCCTAAACTCAATATTTTCGGACTTATAAGCTACTGAATATAGGTCTACAATTAAAAGCCCAAAATTTCGAAAATTCATAACTCGAAAATTTGGACAATTAAAAGAAAATAAAAAAATATGTATCTGTTTTTTTGGATACAGAATAGAAAAAAAATATTTTTGGCCGTTTTTAAGAGGTGGACTAAAATCTCACGTGGAATTGCCCATATGTAAGTTAAAAATGATACATTGGATTCAGTAACAAAAGTTGAATGCTAACTTTATTGTAAAAACAAATATTGTTATTGATGCTGATGAAAAGGCTTTCATTTTATACAAATTACTGGATTGCAGATTGTCTTGTACATGACCATTGTACAAATCATCTTTCATTTTTCTTAACCATTTTCAATCATCAAAATTTATTTTCTTTTTCGTATTCAACGATCCAATAAAATCCCTGAGTAACTAGTTTCACACAAATTCAAACGACTTTGAATTTTCATGGCCGACATTTTGGATCCACTTTTTTAAATTTTCAAAACCTAACCTAAGATTTGTATTCAGCAACCCTAGAAACTCCGAGTAACTATTTTTAAGCAAATCCAGTCAACTTAAAATTTTCATGTCCGCCATATTGGATTCGACATTTTGAATTTTTTTTAAAGGTACCACAGATTCGTATTCAGCGACCCCCAAAATCCCCCGAGTAATAAAGTTCAAGCAAATTCAGTCGATTTTTAACATTCATGTCCGCCATATTGGATCCGACATTTTAAATTTATTAAAAATAACTACAGATTCGTATTCAGCGACTCCAAAAACCCGCGAGTAACTTTTTTTGGTTATACATATAGAATGTAATTTTCTCTAAAAATATTTTCATTTATAAAATATTACATAATAAAGTAATTTATTGTTAAAAATTATAGTAAAAATGTGCAAAAAAAATCTACAAAAATTGTGTAGGATATAATAAGTAATAAAAAAATTCACATCTCAACAGTTTGAATGGATTACTAGAAATTTTTTTATGTAAAAGAGACATTTTTCTGTTTTTAGGGTTCCGTACACCTACGGTGTATCGGCGGAACCCGATTGGTGAGACTCTGTTGTCCGTAGCCAAATCGTGTCCCCCCCCCCTAGCGGCTAAACTATTTGACCTAAAGAGCTGAAGAGAACCTAAAGAGATTTGGTCCAAATATGTATTTTCACTCGTAGATTACAGGAAAAATATAGCGAATGTGATTGGACGTGATGGGCATAGCGTTGTCAAGGAAATAACAAGATTTTTGGCCAAAAATGCATAAAAAGTGACCATTCCCCCCCTTAATTTCTAAACTATTCGACATGGAGAGCTGAAATTTTGCATGCTGGTGTATTTTTACTCGAATATTACAGGAAAAATATAGAGAACTTGATATGTAATGATGGCCATAGCGTTGTCAAGGAAAAACTAAAAAATTAAAAAAAAATTGGACAAGTGCGAGTTGTACTCGCACTGCAATGGCGGATTCCGTACACAAATATTAAAACAATACTTGCAACATTTATCGGTAATTAGTAGAATTAAAATAAACAATTAAAAAAATATATTAAAATCATTTGATAAGAAGAAATAACTAAAAAAAATTAAAGTATTGTATATCTAATATCGTAAACAATAATAAGCAGAGGAACAAAATTTTCAAAATTATAGTTCCTCTGCTTATTATTGTTTACAATATTAGATATATACAATACTTTAATTTTTTTAGTTATTATTTTTTATCGAATGATTTTAACATATTTTTTTAATTGTTTATTTTAATTCTACCAATTACCGATAAATCTTGCAAGTATTGTTTTAATATTTGTGTACGGAACCCGCCATTGCAGTGCGAGTACAACTCGCACTTGTCCATTTTTTTTTATTTGCTTATAATGGTTTTATTATTAACAAACTGTGGTTTAGTAGTTTTTTTTAACATGTTCATGTATAAGGAACATGCCAAAATTAAAATATTCTTTAATCCATTGATAAATATGTAATAAAAATGCAGAAAACTGCAAGAGAATAGGTGGGTCGCTGATCAACCCACTGTGACGCAAAAGGTTAATACATATTATAAAACATTTTTTCTAAAAAGGGATAAATTTTGACCAGAGTGACAGCCGTTTTAAAAAAAATTTTTTTTACGTAAGTAAAAAAAAAATTTTTTTAACGTAAGTTTCTTTTTAAACGGCTACGTCACTCTGGTCAAAATTAATCTCTTTTTAGAAAAAATGTTTTTGAACTGCTGCACTGAAATGCGTGCTTAAATATTTTCGTCAAAAAGAATTCTTAAAAATGGTGGCGTAACCCCTTAACGGGTTACGTAACGCCCCCTTTTTTAAAAGACGCAGCTTAATCAACTTCAAATTGTGATAAGCTACCTCCAAATTGTACAGCAGTGTACCCACTTTTCTCTGAGTGTAAATTTCAATTCTTGTAAAAAATGGGAAAAGTCCAAAGTTTTATATTAAAATTAGTAATGAATCAGCAAAAAGTCAATCACTGATTGTTTAAATCATCATTTTTAACTGATTAAAATTAAGAGAGCATAAAATTTTTTTTCTTGTATATTTAGATTTATTAAAAAGATATTAAATAATTCATTGATTTTTAATTTTTCAAAATATTATTTTAATTTTAGAGAAAAATAAATTAATCACACATGCATGAAGTTCACAGATTGAATTTATATTTTTAAGAATGCTTTGTTTTGTTTATGTTTTGATACACTATAAATCTGAATCAGTGAAAACACTAATTAATCAAAGAAAACTTGTTCACTGAATTAAAATTAGTTAAATTTTCACTGATTCAGATTTATAGTGTAAATGATATTATATTATTCTTTTTCAAAAATATATTTATTAACACAAAAAATGTTTTAAATGTTTTTTATATATTATTTCGCTCTTCACTGTAATCATAACATTTTACAAAACATCCAGTTTTTTTAAGAAAAGAAAAAAGTTTAGCTATTTCTTCATTTTTCTTCATCACAATTCTATAATACATCTCATATCAATGGAAGTGATGGTAGCATCTTCGTAATCCTGTTGGAACCTGCATTTATTCTTGGCTTTCTCGGCATTAAGTGGTAGTGATAACGTTGCCCCAGGTGGAAAATTATTTATTTTCCATTTAAAATGGAAAATCAAAATAATAATGAAGATGGAAATAACCCATTGCACCGGATTCAGACGATCAACATCAGGCCCTACCATTTATACATGAAACAGAACATGAAGTCTGGAGTCACATATCTTCTGTGTAAACTTCATCGCACTCTGGCTTGTCCTGGACGAGGAATAATAAGACGCAATGGAAATTTCGAAATTTCTGTCGATCACACGCATCTACCTGATGCAAGGATCCAAAATCAACTTTCTTTTAGGAATGCATTACTCAACACGATCGCAAGACAATCTACAACTCCGAGATAGGTCTACAATGAACTTAGTGCATTGCATGAAACTGCAGCAGCTGCTGTGCCTTTCGAAGCGGTCCATAGTCAAATGCTGCGGTGGAGGGAGGCAAACCTTCCTAATACCCCCACATCCATGAGAAATTTTACAGAAACTCTTCAGTCCAATGACGGAAAATACTTGCTGGACTATAATGACACCAGACAATTAATTGTCCGGAATGTGGGTTACTCAAATTCATCAATATTAATTGATGCTGATTTCTTTTCATCGCAATTTTCAGGCGAAAATCCAATTGAAGTTTATATAGATGTTTCAAACAAGGCAATTCCGTCGTCGCAGTTTTGTAATAACCTAATTTCGTTATTGTGCATTAAAAATGGATACGCAATACCACGTGCTTGGGCATTGACAACAGAAGATACAAGGGAAGAATACAAAAACATCCTCGAAGAATTGCGCATGATAGTTCCAGGTTTTTCGATAAGTCTTGAAATAACTACATATGGCGAAAACTTAGAAGCGGCCATTAAGGATGTCTTCCCACGTGCTAACATCTATGGAAGCCTTCACCATTATAGTATCGAAATTTTCAAATTAATATCAATGTTACATTTGGATTCGCAATTTTACTCAAACTACGACAATGACATCAAAAGTTTTTTGACAAAAAATTTAACATTGCCTTTGTTACCGGCAGAAAAAATCGAGAATCAATTTGAAACACTAAAGAACAATTTGAGAGCTGAAGATTTTCAAGAAGTTCTTCTTTTTTCTGTGGTGTATGATAGAGAATGGGTCAGGGGTGTGACACCCAAGAGATTTTCGGTACTTCAAATCCCAAAGCGAGCAACCAAAATTTTTCAACTCTATGCTCCCCGTCTCCAAGGGGGTGGGACCAGGGGGTGGAGTATGACCCCACCCCCTGTAATTTTATTAAAGCAATTGTCGCTATGCAAAAGCAATCTTTCACTGATTGCATGAAATTAAATGGAAACGTGACTCAGGACCTAAAATGTAGGAAAGCATTAAGCAGAAACATGGAAACTCAATTGAAAAGAGCCTCGATTTCTTTAAATAAACGAAATCTCACTCGAAGATTACATCGACTTATGCATAAACCACTGCACAGGACAATAAATCGAATTTTTGTCGATCTACGACGTTAACGACACAAACTGTAACAAAGTAAATCGTTACTTAATTTTCAGTTGACTTGACCTTTGCGAGACAGTATATTTTGGTTATATAGCTGTCTCATCTCGTATTGTCGTTTCTCTGTCCAAGCCGTTAAATTCAAATTCTTTTGATCACCGTCGTGTGTAGTCCGTCAAGTCGTTTCTAGAATGATTTGACGCATGAGCACTAGGCAATTTTATCACATGGTCAGCGGTCCCTCTTTTCGACGCGTTAACAGGTGTCGCATAGAGGGGGACGAGTGAGAGGGTGTGATGGGTGTTTAGGAGATTTGACGGAGAGGAAGAGTTTTCTCGAAATTTTACCGGCGTTTCAAGGAAGCGGTTGCAGCGTGGTCAGCGAGAGAGTCCCCAGCGGTCTGGAGAATCGGACGCGTTTGAGTTTCGTAAATTGGTCGTGTGATCAGTACGAGTTTTGAGAATTAAAGTAGTTTTGTAATTTATTTTAGCAATTAAGTTTTGATAGTTAATTTTAGTACAATTAGTTTAGTTATTTACTTTATTTTATTATCGTTCTTTGTTAAATAAATAATTAGTGTTAATACGATACGAGATTTATTGACTTTATTCCATTCCGGCTGTTATCTTCTGTTGAACCATCGTCGGAGGCAATTTTGCTGCATCAAGTAGTAAGTGTCAATAATTAAAAGAAAAGATTGGAAATTGAGAATCGCAGCACCGCGATTTTATCTCAACGGAATTTCCCCCAGAGAGTTTGGTTTTGTATGGAAAGGAGAGGTTTGAGTTTAGTTTTGGGAAAACGGTGCAATTTACTTTATTAGAAGCATTAAATAATTTAAACGAATTTTCCCATTACAAAACAATGAAAACAACCAACAGTCAGAGTTAATATATCAGGATTATGGTAAAGTCTATCCCTTCCATCGTGAAGAAAATGAAATCGAGGTTGAAAATTTACCGGAGGAAGAACATAATGAAGTTTTGATCAACAATTCTGCAACATCGAACAACACTGAAGAACATAGTACACCCTCACCGGAACCGTCAAATCAGTGCATATGTCGTGAGCAAGTTGCAGAATTCTGCTTTGTTCCTTGTGGACATGTTAACCTATGTATTAATTGCAAAGTTGATTATTCATTGTTGCCGGAACAAAAATGACCAATGTGTCGTGCTGAGTATACTTTGATCATACGCGTTTATTTTTAAAACATTTTCTCAAAAGTTATAAGCATGAAGGATGTATTGATTCCATTTTTTAGTTAAAAAGGATCTCGCACGATTTAATAATTCCACTCAATATGATTGTAATTTTACAATTTATAAGTTTTTTCATAGAATGAAAATGAACAGGGCATAAAAAGTAACGAAAATCCTGCGGGTTCCTTTCTAGTCATTTTTAGGTAATATGTTTACCAACAGTATTAACACTGTTTATATCAATCTTTTAAAATGACAGTGCCTAATGTTTTTGATGTCAATGTAGACTGACTATCAGAGAATTTTTATCAATTACGTTAAAAATATTACAAATAGACTAACTTAAAGTCTCAAAACATAAAATTGTAATTCCTAATTAAAGAATTGGTTATAATTTTTTAAAATTCTAAATTCTTTGCATCTTATTAAAGAAGATTTTAAAACTTTTTAATATAAAGATTGTGAATAACTACCCTTAAAACATGGGATTTATAACTAAAATTTTCGATTTTTAAAAAAAATTAATATTATTCTAAAAAATTATAACCCGTTCTTTGATTGGAATTTTCAATTTTATCAACACATTAAAAAAAAATTTAACGAACTTCAAAGTTTTTAAATAATAAATAGAAAATAAATCTTTCTAAATTTTTTATTTACAAAATTTTATTTTTTTAGAAAAAAGGAGGAAATTTAAAATTTTTTCATTGTTACTAAGGATTGTTCCTGCGGTGGTGGTAGAAGATGTAAAATATAGCATTTTTAATCTCAAAAAAAAAATCTCAACCTCATAATTTCTATCAAAAACTATATATTTATTTTATTACTGATATATTAGTATGTTGACAGAGGTAAACCTCAAATTTCTTAGTGTTGTAAATACGAAAATTGAGAAAAATAGAATGTACTATATAATTATGATTCAAAAGAAATATAACACATTAATAGTAATAATAATAAATAATATAATTTATAGAATAAATATTATTATCTATTTATTGACATAAAAATTGGAAACCAGGCATGCGTTATGTTTTAGCTAGCAGAGATTTTTATTTAGAGAAATGTGTACCTTTTTAATTAATCCAGATGAATAAACAAACGTATCTATGAATACTCTTCCTTAAACGATAGATTAATTTTGAGTTTTCTGCATTAGAAATAAATATTTCTACTTTTTCGGAATCTTCATTTTCACGTCAAAGACTTTTTCAAAACAAATTAAAATAGTATTTTGAAATTGTTTACTCATGAAAAACATAATTTACGGCTGTTTTTAGCACTTACTCAGGGTTAACTCAAAGTTTACGACGGTCGAATTACACAGCTACACAAAAAAAAGTTCTGATCTGGGGGTCTCACTATGTAGACTTTATGTTTTTTGGGTCGCTGAATCCGAATCCGAGGTCCATTTAACCTTATCAGATCAGGATTTTGACATAACCTCAAAAAACCAATATGGCGGACACATTTTTGAAAAGTTCATTGGATTCGCTTGAAATTCGTTACTCGGGGGTTTTTGGGGTCGCTGATTACGAATTTGAAGTCTGATTTCAAAAATTCAAAATGGCGGATCCACTATGGCGGACACGTTTTTGAAAAATTCATCGGATTCGCTTGAAATTTGTTACTCTGGGGTTTTTGGGGTCGCTGATTACGAATTTGAAGTCAGATTTCAAAAATTCAAAATGGCGGATCCAATATGTCTGTGTTAGCCATATTGGATCCGCCATTTTGAATTTTGAAAAACCGACATCAGATTCGTAATCAGCGACCCCAAAAACCCCAGAGTAACGAATTTCAATCGAATCCAATGAATTTTTCAAAAACGTGTCCGCCATAGTGGATCCGCCATTTTGAATTTTTGAAATCAGACTTTAAATTCGTAATCAGCGACCCCAAAAACCCCCGAGTAACGAATTTCAAGCGAATCCGATAAACTTTTCAAAAATGTGTCCGCCATATTGGTTTTTTGAGGTTATGTCAAAATCCTGATCTGATGAGGTTAAATGGACCTCGGATTCGGATTCAGAGACCCAAAAACCATAAAGTCTACATAGTGAGACCCCCAGATCAGAACTTTTCTTTTGTGTGGCTGTGTTATCAATAACATAATGTTAGATCTAGCCAATCACAATTAACTTAGGGCGAATGCCGAAAACAGTCTACGTAATACAATATCTAAAGGTAAGTTCACATTAAACTATTTAAATTTTTTATTTTCACGTATACATTTAAAAAATATCGCACAACACTAAAAATATATTTGTATAAATTTTATTTAAAATTTAAATAAATTGTTACGTCCGTAACTAACATACGTATCATAATTATATTTTTTCCCGTATATGACAATATCATTTAATCGATATTTTGTTAATGCATGTATAGTGTCGCTTAAAAGGATTTGTCCACCCTACGGCAAATAAAGACATTACAAAAAGTTATTATTTTTATTTCAATGTAAATACAAAAAAGTAAGTTAAGGTCTCATTTCAAAGATAATGTTTTCTACTTTCATAATATACAAATAATAAATTTAAATAACAAGTTCTTCATTGTTTAAATGCAATAGTCAATAAATTTTTTTTATTATTTTTTTGGGTAAATTTTAAACAAATGTAGTTTTTAACAAGTAATCACACAAATATTTAGTACAATTCAATCGGAAGCCCATTTTTTCACCTTTCAAATGGATTTTAAAAAATTATTCTACGATAATTTTTAAGAAAGTTATCGTCATTTGTTTAAAAAAGCAGCCTACTTTTTAAATTCTTTATAATTTTAAAACAGTTGATTTAAAAAAAACTTGAAGGTAAAGAAATGTTCATTTTATATGTAGGATTAGGAAAAAAATGTTAAAAAGCTTTTTTAAAACAAATTTTTTTAACATGTTTGCACGTCGTGGAAATATGACTTAAAATGTGAGGTCAAATTGTAGTAAAAAAAATTGTTTAAAAAATGTTTGTAATTTTTTTTAATTCTACATATAAAAATGAATATTTTTTGTTCTACAAGTTTTTTAGATTAACTGTTTTAAAAATATAAACAATTTAAAAAAATAGGCTGTTTTTTTATTCGCGATTGGTTTATAAGATTACTATCACACAACCAGTAATCGTTATTCTTAAAGTAAGATTTATAATTATACTCATTATATTTTGTCAATTCCTTTCTTTCTTGTTCGTTTTTAAATAAAATATTATCTTAATACATTTAGTAGGCTCATTGACTTATCCTCAGCCCAAATTAGATTTATTCCTAAAACTAATTTAAAACAAGGAACGTTAGGTATATTTAAAAAGGTTTCTTGTTTTTGACGTAACAAAATTCAGAAAATAATGTATTTTCAGAAATACAAATATATTTATAGATAATTATTAAAGATAAAAAATAAAATTCTTTGGAATTTAAATTTTATTTTAATGAAATTTTACAAAATTTCTAATTGTTTTAATTTAAAAAATTTTTTTTTTGGAAATTTCAGCAAACAGTAATATTCTTAATAATAATATAAAATTAGGTTAAGAACCTATTAAGAAAAAAAATTACAGCATACTATAATATATATATATGGGACATTTCACGTCAAACGGCCCAAAGCTGTGCCCAAAATTGTATGCAATGAAAATACAAGTTATACACATGAAAATACTCGTCATGACATCCCCTTTCAATTGCAAAGTATTTTCAGAAATTAGAAGAGGCTAAACTCGAAAATAAGTAAATATATTTATTAATTACTTTTAAAAAACGATTCATAAATATTGGGTCAAAATATATTTTAATGTTTTTGGGGTCGCTGATTACGAATCTGAAGTCAGATTTTAAAAATTCAAAATGGCGGATCCAATATGGCGGACGAATTTTAAAAAATTTCTTGACTTCGCTTGAAACTTTTTACTCGGGGGTTTTCAAGGTTGCTGATTACGAATCTGAAGTCAGATTTTCAAAATTAAATATGGCGGATCCAATATGGCGGACGAATTTTAAAAAATTTATTGAATTTGCTTAAAACTTTTTACTCGGGGGTTTTCGGGGTCGCTGATTACGAATCTGAAGTCAGATTTTCAAAATTAAATATGGCGGATCCAATATGGCGGACGAATTTTAAAAAATTTATTGAATTTGCTTGAAACTTTTTACTCGGGGGTTTTCGGGGTCGCTGATTACGAATCTGAAGTCCAATTTGCAAAATGAAAAATGTCGGATTCAATATGGCGAACGAATGTTGTAAAAATTCGTTATTTTTGAAAAAAATTTTTAAAAGATTGATGAATTTTCATAAAAAAAATTTCTTATGGGTTTTCGGTGTTGTTGAATACGAATATTTTGTCAAATTTTTAAAATTTTAAATTGAGGTCTTATGATGGCAGACGGCTTTTTGAAAATCATATGCAATTCATTTAAAAATTGTTATTTCAGGTGTCCAAAACCCCCGAGTTAGTACATTGCGTAACAAGTGTGAACTAGCGGCTTTTTTGGAACGAACGCTAAGTTTTCGTAACGAGTTTTATTATTATTATTAATAATAATTAATAAATAAATACAAATACTAAGAGTTTCTAACCTTCTTTTCGTGATCGCTCGTGTGAAAGTTCCGTTTTTATACATTAATTATATTATTTTCATTAATACGTCGAAGTACATGACTCGTTACGCAAAAGTAGCGCGAGTTCCAAAATGCCGCTACACGTGTTGCCCACGATACTTTTTATAACAAAATCATAAAAAGACGTTGACACTGAAAAACTTATTTAATTGAAAAGAATGTTGAGAAACGGGTACATAAGATTCGGAACACAGATCCACTGTCAAGCGTACGCTACTAGTTGATCGCGCGGGGGTGTTCGGGGGGTCTCTCTCAGATAGGGTCCAGGGTCGGAGCACCGATCAGGGAGTTGGAGGGGGCAAAGTCCCCGGACTACAAAAAACCAACTCAACAGAATAATAACAATTTTCGACATTTCGAATAATCGCATTTTATAATACCCCAAGTCACCGGACACGTTGGGGGCGAAGCCCCCTGAAACCTAGTCATGTACTTCGACGTATTAATAAAAATAATATCATTAATGAATAAAAACGGAATTTTCACACGAGTGATCGCGAAAAGGAGGTTGGTAACTCTTAGTATTTGACAGATGCTGTGTTGCAGCTTTAAGACACGGTAAAAGTAGGTAACTGAACAAAAACATAATCACGCCTCTACTGGACGGAATTGCAACTACTCGAGCGTTACAATAATACTCGAACAAGCACAAACAAAGTTCTTTTTGAAATGAACTGTCATTCGCAGTATTTTCGTAACAACGTACTAAAAAGAATCACTTTACGTTGGCCTACTGAGAGACAAATAACGCTATTTTTATGATTGCGTTATTTGAACAAAAATTTCAAGCGAATTCAATAAGTTTGTTCAAATTCCTCCGCCATATTGAATCCGTCATTTTGAATTTTTAAAATCTCACTTCAGATTCGTAACCAGCGACCCCGAAAACCCCCAAGTAAAAAGTTTTAAGCAAAGAACGATGCTGAAAAATGGTCAAAATTTGCCCCCGAAGGGGATTGTAAAAGAAGTATATGTTTTTATAGATTTTGACCTGCTGAATCCGAAAATCACCCTTAGAAAGTTCTAAACCTTTGGGAAAGGGTTGAAAAACCACCCTTAACTCAGAGACACCGTTTTCAATAAACAACAGTAAAATATGATAAAATTATGTAAATAAGAAACGTTTACACTATAATTTAATAAATTAAGGTAACAGTAATAACAACCGCATAATTTAAATCACGATTACGACCCTTACAGTTTAAAAAACTACCCCATCATACATCAACACTTATGCCAAAACCCCAAAAAGTTATAAAACGTCAATATATTGATACATAACAAAGCAATAATTAATCCTTTAAAAATAAACAACGTTTACCACTACTGTAGAAATATCGGCCACCCCTAAATATGTTAAAAAATCACCCCTAAACAACCAAAAACGAAAAAAAACTTAAAATGTCATGGACTAAGATTCTAATGTTTTTGTTAAAGAGTTATCCCTACCAATAACAAATAACCCTTAATCATGATTAGAAACTACCCCTATATCATCCCTAAAAAATTACCTCTGAAGTTACAAATTAAAAACCAAATTATTTTGCTATTTATGACACTTTAAATAAATATTTGATATGGTGATAATCAATTTATTGCAATCAATAAAGAAAACACATAAAATATTCAAACCTTGAAGGTACAGTTTTTTGTGGTCCAATTAATAAAGATCAGAGTTTATCAGATAAAACCACTGAAGGTAAGAAACATTGTAGTCCAATCAATAAATATAAGGGTTATCAGGTCTAACCACTGAAGGTAAGATACATTGTTGTCCAATCAATAAAGATCAGAGTTATCAGGTCCAACCACTGAAGGTAAGAAACATTGTTGACCACTCAATGAAGATCAGTGTTATCAGGTCCAACCACTGAAGATAAGAAACATTGTTGTCCAATCAATGAAGATCAGGGTTATGGGATCCAACAACTGAAGGTAAGAAACATTGTTAACTAATTAATGAAGATCAGGGTTATCAGGTCCAACCACTGATTAATTGGACAACAATGTTTCTTTCCTTCAGTGGTTGGACCTGATAAACCTTATCTTCATTGATTGTTCAACAATGTTTCTTACCTTCAGTGGTTTAACCTAATAACCCTGATCTGCATTGATTGGACAACAATGTGTCTTACCTTCAGTGGTTGGACCTGATAACCCTGATCTTCATTGATTGGACAACAATGTTTCTCACCTCCAGTGGTTGGCCCTGATAACACTGATCTTCATTGAGTGGTCAACAATGTTTCTTACCTTCAGTGGTTGGACCTGATAACTCTAATCTTCATTGATTGGTCAACAATGTTTGTTACCTTCAGTGGTTGGTCCTGTTAACACTGATCATCATTGAGTGGTCAACAATATTTCTTACCTTCAGTGGTTGGACCTGATAACCCTGATCTTCATTGATTGGTCAACAATGTTTTTTACCTTCAGTGGTTGGATCCCATGACCCTGATCTTCATTGATTGGAAAACAATGTATCTTACCTTTAGTGGTTTGATCTGATAACCCTGATCTTCATTGATTGGACAATGTTTCTCAGCTCCAGTGGTTGGACCTGATAACATTGATCTTCATTGAGTGGTCCACAATGTTTCTTACATTCAATGGTTGGATCCAATAGCCCTGATCTTTATTGATTGGACCACCAAAGACTGTACCTTCAAGGTTTGAATATTTTATGTGTTTTCTTTATTAATTGCAATAAATTGATTATCACCATATCAAATATATATTTAAAGTGTCATAAATAGCAAAATAATTTGGTTTTTAATTTGTAACTTCGGAGGTTATTTTTTAAGGATGATATAGGGATAGTTTCTAATCATGATTAAGGGTTGTTGAGTTAATGGTAGATGTAACAATAGTTGCTTATTTGTTATTGGTAGGGATAACTTTTTAACAAAAACATTAGAAACTTAGTCCATAACATTTTAAGTTTTTTTTTCGGTTTTGGTTGTTTAGGGGTGATTTTTTAACATATTTAGGGTGGCCGATATTCCTGCAGTAGTGGTAAGCGTTGTTTATTTTTAAAGGATTAATTATTGCTTTCTTATGTATCAATATATTGACGTTTTATACCTTTTTGGGGGTTTGGCATAAGTGTTGATGTATGAGGGGGTAGTTTTTTAAACTGCAAGGGTCGTAATCGTGATTTAAATTATGCGGTTATTATTACTGTTACCTTAGTTTATTAAATTATAGTGTAAACATTTCTTATTTAATAATTTTATCATATTTTACTATTTTTTATTGAAAATTGTGTCTCTAAGTTAAGGGTGGTTTTTCAACCCTTTCCTCAAGGTTTAGAACTTTCTTAGGTTGATTTTCGGATTCAGCAGGTTAAAATCTATAAAAACATATACTTCTTTTACAATCCCCTTAGGGGGCAAATTTTGACCATTTTTCAGCATCGTTCTTAAATGAATTTTTTAAAATTCGTTCGCCATATTGGATCCGCTATTTTGAATTTTTAAAATCTGATTTCAGATTCGTAATCAGCGACCCCGAAAACCCCCGAGTAAAAAGTTTTAAGCAAATTCAATAAATCTTTTAAAATTCGTCCGCCATATTGGATCCGCCATATTTAATTTTTAAAATCTGACTTCAGATTCGTAATCAGCGACCCCAAAAACATTAAAATATATTTTGACCCAATATTTATGCATCGTTTTTTAAAAGTAATTAATAAATATATTTACTTATTTTCGAGTTTAGCCTCTTCTAATTGACGTAGCAAGGACGCCATTTTGAATTTTCAATTATGCCACTTTGCAATTGAAAGGGGATGTCATGACGAGTATTTTCATGTGCATAACTTGTATTTTCAATGCATACAATTTTGGGCACAGCTTTGGGCCGTTTGACGTGAAACGTCCCATATAAATATTTTTTTCTCGCTCACGATCGTTATTTTGGGACTAATTTCCCGTCCTGAATCCTCCTCGTCCAACCCCTCGACCTCCTCTTTCACCCACTTCTTTTTTCTCCTCCACGTCCACATCCTTGTCCTTTTCGCCTCCTATTTGATCCTGAAATTTTCTATTATTATTTAAAAGATTATTAATGTATTTAATAAGGAAACATCCGATAAGGGGCGTTCCATGCACAGGGCAAACTTTAAATCTCAGATTTTCTTCATAATTTTGCCAATTTGTTGTCTTAGGAGACATACATAAGTTGTGAAAATAGTTTTGCAAAATTTCGATTATTTTGCAAGATATTGTTATTTAAACTTTTAAGTCACTTTTTTCAACAATTTTTATTTCGAAATCTATTATAGTTACAAAAAAATGTTCAATATAAAAATTGTAGTGAATCTATTGAATATTAATATTTTGTTGGAAAATAAATAATTAATTTTTTTAATTAATTTATTTAAGCAATACATTATAAATAATTTTTTGTTACCAAAAGTACCAAAAAAATTTTCTCTAAAAAATATTAAAATGAAAGCTTAAAATGTCCTTAAAAATCCTTGTTTTTAGGGTTTCGTGGCCAAGAGCCAAAACCCTTATAGCGAGACTTCGGTGTCCGTCCGTAATTCTTACGTCTTAAGTTTTAAGTCTTATGTATTAAGTCTTATAGCGAGACTTCGGTATAAGAAGTTCTTAAGTCTTATGTCTTAAGTCTTATTAAGTTTTAAGTCTTATGTATTAAGTCTTAAGTCTTATGTATTAAGTCTTAAGTATTAAGTCTTAAGACAACATAACAACCGTTGCGATGTTTATGGTTGACATAACAACCGCTGCCGTGTCAACCGTTACTATGTTAATGGTTGCCATAACAACAACCGTTGCCGTGGCAACCGTTGATATAGTAATGGTTGACATAGCAACTGTTGCCATGGCAACCGTTACTATGGTAATAAAAAAAATTTCAATATTAAGTACAAAAAAAAATTCTAAATAAATTATTATTTATTTTTTAACATTTTAGGCCACAAAACCCTATGATGTAGGCGCATTGCGCCTGCTTCTCTGACTGATTTATTTGTTAATTACAATTTATTATAAAAAAATTTTACTCAATTCCGCACCACCTTGTTTTGGCGCTTTTTTAAAAAAAATGTTGTATTTCTTATAGGCCTAATCTACATATTATTGTTCTTCCCTATGTAGTTTATAGTAATTTAATGAAATTTGCTATTATAAATGTTTATATAATATCCATTATATATCGATTAAAGTCGTCGCCAACTAATTTAAAAAAATTACATTTTGTAGGTATGCTATTGAAGGTATTGGATTACTAAACAAACAGAATTTTTAAATATTTATTGTAAACTAATCATCTATTAGAAAATATTAAAGAGATCACAAAATGTACTATGAAAATGTAAAAAAATTATTAGAATTTATTAAAATTGATTTAATTTAATTAATAGAAACAATTAATGATAAGAAATATTAAAAGAAAAATTATTTTAAAGTTCGCCTGTCAAATAACATAATTTTGCAAATTTTATTCACTAAATGAGAGAAAGATGAATCATTAAATTGAATAAAATCTAACCAAATATAAAGTACCTGTGATTAACTATTAGTTTTTCTTATCACTTTTTTCCATTTTCTTTATCAGTATGAAAGAACAAGCAATTAAAATTGGCACTATGCTTATTTTCACAATTTTGAAATGTAACTAACTTTTTTAGAGAAAAATGAAAACTTACAATTCTTGGCAATATCTAATTGATCACTAAATAGATACACTGGAAAAAAAATTCGCTTTGAACCCGAATACTTTTAGAGATAATTTTATTTTCAAACTTTTTTGAGCCGTTTTTGAAAAAATCGATTTTTTAGGTTAAAAAATTTAATTTTAGTATTTTTATTTAAAGAATATGCAGGATTGTAATGCACATTGATTCTAAGATTAATTTTTAGCAATAAGAGGATTTTGTAGTGTTATTATAATTTTTTGTTAAATTATTATAAAAATTAAAATCATTAAAGTGCGACTTTTAAATTTGTGTGTAATTGTTTTTGCGGTACTGAATTTTTATACACAATCTGTTATTTGACAAGTTTTGACGTTTAAAAATGTCGAAGGACCATGCGAGAACACACGATGAAAATCGTTTAAAAGTATGTTTATTGTGTTTTCATAGTACGAAAAAAATGTTTGAAATTAAGTAAATGTTAAAATCCGACATTGAAAAATTGTTTTCTAACTATGTTGACGATAAAAGAATATCTAGCGCTTTATATGGTACATGCAAAAGAAATGTTAACGAAGTGAAAAGTGAAAAAAATAAAGAGTTTATATTTCCTGATTTGTCAAAGTTTCACTCTCAAAAAACCCGATTAAAAAGATCAGACAAAATGTACATGTCACCTTTGTGAACTCGTATTCAAACGTTAAAGTTTATATTTTCCACAAAAGAATAGAGATCGAGGACCGCTGGTCAATATTTCAAATGAGCTCCCGCGTCCAATAACTCGATCTGCGCTTGAACTGAAAAATTCAAGCCAATCAAGCCGTCAAAAAATGGAAAAAAATAAAAGTCGGAATTTTTAATTTTAAAACATACTACCGTATAGAGCATAAAAATGCGCAACTTTTTTGTCTTTGATATTTTTTTGTGGAACTTTTATTTTTAATAATAATGGACAAAAACAGAATTTATTTTATTCTTCAATTTCATTGAATTTCAAAACATAAATCGACTTTTCTCAAACAAATCTGCATGAAATTAATTAAAAATTTATATATTTACATATCAGGGTCTACTAAAGACGATAAAATGATTAAAACATTTTAAAAAATTAATTGTAAAATTATTTGTTAATGTAAATAAAGACCTGTCGGTAAATACGTTTTCTCAACTTTGAAGAGAAAAAGTATGCGGTGAATTTTCGAGTTGACAAAACTTCCAGTGAGACATTTGTTTATTAACATGTCAAGAAGTTTTTTGGAAATTTTTATTTAAATTGGATAAAAAATAAACAAGATACATAATGTTTAAAAAAATATGCGTCGCGCGGCGTTTTGACATTTTGACGCGAAGTATTTAGGCCTATATTAGAAACCTTTTATCCACTCTTAAATTTTTTAAATTAGATTTGTGGAAACAGTAACATATTTTTATAAAACTTCTTATATGCAGAACTAAAATCAAATTTTTTTTTTAAATTTGTTAATACTGTTTGGTTTTTCAGACCAGATTAAAACATTAAATAATAAATAAAAGTGTTACACTGAGAAAACATACTCGATTCAAGTAAAAAAATAATTTTAATTGATTTTGTTTAATTTAAATTAGTTTGTAAGCTTAATCCTTATATATAGAAAATATCTACTGCTTTGATTCAAAAATAATATTTGTTTGAATAATTATGTTTAATTCAAATATATTTTCTGTTTTGATTTAAACAAGAAATACCTATGTTTAAAAAATTTATGTTTAATTTAAACTTAAAAGTTGATTTTAAATAATTTAAAATCAACCATAAATTACGTTTGAATTAAAGATATTATTTTTATAAATGAACCAAAAAATGTGTTTGAATTAAACTTACATTTATTTGACTGTAAAGCAAAAATATTTTAAGTTTGGTTTCAGTGTATTATTATAATGAAAAACTTAACGACAGGAATAAAGTAAACTGTATTTTCTTCAAAAAAATACAAGGACCTGCTTTGTTTACATTATTGCACAGTATATAGTGCATCAAAACAATCTTAACCTTGGATTGAGTTAAAAAGTTAGAAATAAGATTTAAAAAACGTAAAAAGCTGCCTATCATATATAAATGTATGGAATTGGTTTTATTTTAAATACAATACATGAATAAAATTATTTTTTAAATAAAACAACAGAAAATAGCAATAGTTTACAATAATTTCCTCCTATCGTAAAGCCTTCGCGTCAAAATGTCAAAACGCCGCGCGACGCATATTTTTTTAAACATTATGTATCTTGTTTATTTTTCATCCAATTTAAATAAAAATTTCCAAAAAACTTCTTGACATGTTAATAAACAAATGTCTTACACCGACATATTGGCTCAGTCGGATAGATGCCTGGCGTTGGTGGTCGTTTAAGGACCAAGGTTATAAGTACCCTTGGTTCGCGCCCACTTGGCTTGGTATTTTTCCGGCACGTGAGACAATCTGAGCGGGAGGTTTGACGTCGAGGTTGTAACGTTGATTTTAAATAATCACGTTATAAAAACCGAATTTAGTTTTCGCCGAAACTTATTCAGTTAATTCTTGATTAATTATTATAAATTAAATGCGGTAGCCAGAATCGAACTCAACATTTTACTTTATTATTATCTTGTTGAATTGTATAGAATCAATATAATACAAAAATGTTGAGTTGTATAAAAATCATATTCATATTTTTTTGTTTTCGTAAAATAAATGTTGACTTTGAAGAATTTTCAATAAAGATTGAAATTTAATTTATTGTGACTACCAGTCTTTCTTTTGTATAAGTAAAAATTAATTTTCGAAAAATGTCAGACAAACAGAAAGACCCTAATGACAGTACGAGTACGGAAACTGACGAGATAATAACTGCTGAGCAGACAGACAATATTGAAACGATAGTACAGGTACATCGGCCTGAAACACTTGACTCCAATGAAACTAGGGACCAATCGAATCAAGGCTCAAGTCTCGCAGAGCAGCTAGGAGGGGGCGTACGCGCTTTTGAGGAAATGAAACGCCAATTAGAATTAAACGGTTGTAGTAGTTCCGGTAGTTTTGCGACAGTTCAATCGAGAATAGAAAGACTAATTGCGAGAATGCAAGGCAATACAGCAGTACCGTGGTACGACAGCGATGAGGCGCTTCCGAAATTCGGTAACGAAGTGCAAACATCTACCCCCAACACACCAGGCTCGGCCAGAAATTTTGAATTACCCGAAAGTCCGGTTATTAATCCAGGAGAAACGAATCTCTTAAATAAAAATCCTAATGACATTAATAGAATTTACAGACCAGAAAATTTTCAAACCAGCTTTCCCCCACCCAACCTAACGTATAAATACGTTAATACAGATCCGAGAGACAGGGTGACAGTAGACCCCCGATTCGAATTTTCTGACAAATCTGAAACCCAAGAATTGCGTGAGTCAATTTTGCTTATGCAAAAACAAATCGAAGCACTGGCGACACTGGTACAGAAACAGACAGAAAAACCAACGACAGTTACAAGTACATGTCCAATGTGTCATACGACAACAACTGTCACAGGACAATCTGCGGCGTGGTGCCAATCGTCAACCATCAGACCAACTGACACGTACAGTATACCGAACCCGAATACTGGAAACTGTTATTCCAATATTCATACAAACGTATCAGTGCCACACACAATTCAGACAGCAATTCCAGACAGTAGAAACTATCAATTTCAGGGTCTAAGTTGGAGTAAAAATGAAGGTCGAGTACCCCCTCTACATCCAACAGATATGGATTCAAGATACGCGCGCGACCAAATAGATTTGAGGGATCGACAAGGGGCTTGGGGCTACCAACCGACAATAGACCGGTATCCTCAAGGGTCGTACGGACACCCGACAATAGAGTCCAACCGACCACCACCCCAGAGCCAGTACTACCCTACAAATAGTATATTTCCTTACGCGAACCCGACTTTAGCCGCGGAGGAAAAGCCGACAGTAGGCAGATACACCCAACATAGTAGATCGACACAATACGGGGAAAGAAATGACACAGAATACCGTAACGTGTTTCAAGATCCATATTTCGAGAACAGACAAACGGGATTTATCCCAGACCCAACTCGGCAATGGGAACCAGCCCCTAGATTTTCCCAAATGTCGAGCACTCAATTCAGACCACCGAGAGATGTCCCGAGAATCGTTCGGAGTTGGAACATTAGTTTCGACGGACAGAAAAACGCTAGTGTAGACAATTTCTTATGGCGAGTTGAGGAAGGTAGGGCCGCGTCTTTTCTATCAGACGAAGAACTACTTGTAGCAATACCATTTCTTTTGACAGACATAGCAGCCCACTGGTATCGTCAAAACCGACAATTTTTATTTTCTTGGGAAAACTGTAAAAGCCAATTTAGAAACCGTTTCGGTGATGCTAGGTTCCAAGACAGGCTCGAAGAACAGATTATTTCGCGAAGACAAGGTCCTGGGGAACCAGCGATTGATTTTCTGACTTGCATGTATGGTTTATATCAACTATCAAGGCGACCGATAGACATGACAGCTCAAATGAATCGAGTTTACGCGAATTTAAGAGCAGATTATCGGAGAGCCGTAAGACGACACGAATTTTTCGATTACAACGGTTTAACCGAGTTAACAAACGAATACGAGAGAGCAATAATGACGAATCCCGACGACGAACTCCCACCCGCACCGGAAAAATCGCTAATTCCGGAATACGCGTTTAAAGGAGCGGAGAAAAGTACTATCGACTCGAACAAAGTTGCGGCTATCGATTCAAAACCGGATCAAATCGGAACATCGTGCGGAACGGACGAACCGAAAACAGTCGGTGAAAATACGAACGAAGTTTGGTCAAAGACAATGGACGCGTTAGTAGCAGCGTTGGTAGGTAGTAAAATGCAATCCCTATCGAACAATCAGAATAACGCGAATAAACAAAATGGCGGAGGTTCTAAGTGGAACAAGAAAAAGAACTATTCGCCACCGAAAAACCCGGATAATAAAAATGACACAGCCCCACCTGCGTCGAGCTCACAAACCGATACGAAAAACAGTCCTAAACCGAGTGAAATAGTTTGCTGGAATTGTAAGAAAACGGGACATTTTCAAACCGGTTGCGCCGAACAAAAACGAAAGGACTATTGTAGGCGTTGTAGTAAAGAGGGAGTAACGACACAAACATGCGAAGGTTGTCCGGGAAACTTGAAAAAACTGTCTTGCTAAACGATCGCGTTGAGGGAATAAATGGTGCATGTCCTTGGGAGAAAAACCAGGCGATTATGTCACTTTTGAAATCGGACATCGAACCGAAGTTAGTACCAGAACAAAAACCGCTGCGATTAGAAATTAGGGAACCGCCAGCGGAAGACAAAGGTTTTAGTTTAAGGGTATTCACGAATATACGGATAGGTAATACCCATAACGTACAAGCCTTGATAGATAATGGTGCATCGCGCACAGTATTGGGAGATATCGGTTTAGCAATTGCCGACAAGTACAAAGCGGAATTGCAACCGGCAACCGAAAAAGCAGTCGTGACAGCCGACGGTACGGTTCGTCCAGTAAAAGCAGTCTGCTATCTCCCAATAGAGGTCGATCGGGTATCTCGCATGATGAAGGTGCTGATCGTCCCAGGAATGGGTGAACAGGTATTCCTGGGAGTGGACTTTATTCACACCTTTGGCGTGGTACTCGATGGTAGTCAAAGAAAATGGTACATGGCCGACTACCCAGACACGGTACACCATTATACAGAAGATGGTATAGAAGCAATTAAAGTCACAGAAGAAAACACTCCAACGGAAGTAGATCAAGTAAGCGGGTTAAAAGTAATCTCTGCCGAAGAGAGGAACGACTTAGAACAATTTATTTCTTCTATACTTAGATTAGTACCAGATAACTTACCCGCGACAGACCGCGCAGAACACGTAATTGACGTACAGAATCACCCAGCTATCAAACAACGGTATTATAGGGTATCGCCGAAAGTACTGAAAGCGATGCACGACGACGCGTTAAGAATGTTAGCCGAAGGAATTATAGAACCGTCTAAAAGTGGTTGGTCGAGTCCGGTAGTTATGGTCCGTAAAGCGAACGGAACTTACCGATTATGTATAGATTTCCGGAAGCTTAATAAAATAGCCAAAACCGACGCGTATCCGTTACCGAAAATGGACATGATACTGGAAAAGCTCAGAAAAGCAAAGTATATTACGACCTTAGATTTGAAATGGGGTTATCATCAGATCCCCCTTTCGGAAAAAAGTAAAGAATATACTGCTTTTACAGTTCCAGGTCTTGGACTTTTCCAGTTCACTCGTATGCCATTTGGGTTGTCAGGTGCCCCAGCGACATTTCAGAGAATGATCGATTCTCTAATCGGACCAGAAATGGAACCATACGTATACGCGTATCTAGATGACATAGTAATAGTGACAGGGACTCTAGAAGAACATAAAGAATGGCTCAAACTAGTAATAGATCGTTTACAAGCGGCAGGTCTTACAATTAATCCTGAGAAAAGTAAGTTTGGAGTCACATCCACAAGGTATTTAGGATTCATTGTAAACCACGAGGGTTTATAAGTAGACCCAGAGAAAGTAGAACCCATCCGCACGTATCCCGAGCCAAAAACGGTTAAACAACTAAGACGATTTTTAGGAATGGCGTCATGGTATAGACATTTCATTCCCCAATTAGCCACCTTAGCAGACCCCTTAAACAAATTGTTGAGGACAAACGTTTCCTGGGAATGGGATGAGAGCCAACAAATCGCGTTCGACAGTATTAAGGAACAACTCGTGACAGCTCCAACTCTGACATACCCCGACTTTACGTTACCGTTTGAACTACACACCGACGCGAGCGATTTCGGTATTGGTGTAGTTCTTACCCAAGTACAAGAAGGGCAAAATCGAGCAATAGCTTACGCGAGCAGAACGTTAACAGCAGCCGAACGGAAATACTCGGTCACCGAAAAAGAATGCCTCGCGGTAATTTGGGCGGTAAAGAAGTTCCACCATTACCTCGAAGGGTTTCAATTCACGGTCATTACCGATCACATTTCACTACGCTGGCTTCACAACTTGCATAATCCGACTGGACGGTTGGCTCGGTGGGCGTTAGATCTCCTAGAATACGATTTCGACGTAGTGTATCGTAAAGGTTCAGAACACTTGGTTCCTGATGCACTATCGAGAATGTATGAAGAGGAGATGGCGCTACCGATAGCCGCTATGGAACCGGTGGAAGATGCATGGTATTGCCAACGTGTGAAGGAAGTGAATGAAACTCCGAGAAAATTCCACGGATGGAAGGTAACCGACGGTAAACTTTATCGTTATCGCCCAAACCCGCTAATTGATTCGGTAATCGACGACCTCGACGCGTGGAAATTAGTAATTCCTAAAGAACAAAGAAAAGAAGTGTTTAACGAGACACATTGCGAACCCCAAGCAGGTCACCTTGGGATAGAAAAAACGTACAGACGAGTATCTGTACAGTATTACTGGCCAGGTATGTACCGCGATATCAAAGAATGGGTAGGAACATGCGACACTTGTCAGAAGATCAAACCCGATCAAAGACCCGCGGCAGGACTCATGGGAAAAAGGGTAATACAAACACCGTGGTCAGTAGTCGCGACAGATGTTATGGGCCCATGGCCTAAAAGTTCACTAGGATTTCAATATTTAGTAATTTTCGAAGACTTATACACTCGTTGGATAGAATTAGCCCCGATGCGCAAAGCGAACGCGGAAACGATAATTAAAGCTTTCGAGGACTTAATTCTCAACCGATGGGGAGCCCCCCGAGTATTAGTTTCGGATAACGGTACAGAATATGTAAATCAAGCGTTCGAAGGGTTAACCGAAGCGTACGGAATCAAACACGCGTTTACTCCAGTATACCACCCGCAATCCGATCCGGTAGAAAGGGTAAACCGAGTAATTAAAACAATGATTTCAGCGTACGTTTCCAAAAATCACACCAAATGGGACGTATACCTAAAAGACCTTAGATTTGCGTATAATACAGCAGTACACGGTAGTACTGGTGTAAGCCCGGCATTTCTAAATACGGGAAGGGAACCTAGGCCGTATAATAATTTACGGTACAGAACGGAAGAACCGACAGAATTCGAAGCGACAAACGAAGACAAATGGTTAGAGCGAATAGAGAAACTAAAAGAGTTACAAGACCTCGTCTCGCTACAAATGGACAGCGCTTTTGACAGACAGAAAATTCACTATGACAAAAGACGTCGAAACGTAGTATTCCAAGTAGGAGATAAAGTCATGTGCAAGAAATAAGTAACTTCATCCGCTAGCAAGAAAATCACACGAGCGTTCGGTGGTAAAAACCAGGGACCGTTTACAGTAATACGAATTTTAGGACCTTCCGTATACGAAATCGCGACAAATGAAGGTAGATCACTAGGTAGGTTCCCTATAAAACTCTTGGTCCCCTACAGAGAACCTAGGGATGGGGGAGAAAGAGATAGCCCATAAGAGGAATCTCTTGAAAATAGAACTCGTCAATGTAAATAAGAAAACTAGAATAGGCATGTTAGTTTTGTTTTAACGGTATTAAGAGTTTCTAAATCAAAGATAACAAAAATAGATAACGAGTAAGAGGTGTTCTGGTCATAAACCCGATGAAGTTCAGGGATATGTTTCGGCTAGGCCAAGGGGAGTTGTAACGTTGATTTTAAATAATCACGTTATAAAAACCGAATTTAGTTTTCGCCGAAACTTATTCAGTTAATTCTTGATTAATTATTATAAATTAAATGCGGTAGCCAGAATCGAAATCAACATTTTACTTTATTATTATCTTGTTGAATTGTATAGAATCAATATAATACAAAAATGTTGAGTTGTATAAAAATCATATTGTTTATCTCAAGAGAATTCCACACGTTTTGGTTGATTAGAAAACACAATGTTATTTATTGTTATTTAATTATCAACCGACCGAAAATGTGTCAACAATTAATATTAATCGGCACAAATCTATTGTCAACTGGCAACCACCTGTCATAGATGTTGGGCCTGTTATCATGCTGCCGGGGCGAACCCAAGGTGCGCATGACATATATACGGGACCGAAGCAGGATGTCAATTAACCTAATTTCGACAGTTCGTGCCTGGCTGCCGAGTAATTATACGGTTTCACCGCGGTTGACCATTTTCTATTGTCCAAAGAGCCAAAATGGATTATCGTGCATTCCTGGAGCGAGCAAAAGGTTAGTGTCCAGTGCACATCTTCCTCGTTGTCTTGGGAATATCACCGGTGTACGGTGTGACCGAGAAATAGTATTGAGAAGGAAGACCTCATGGCAAGCCGATAGGACGCCGCCATTTTCGGTCGACCGTCGCAATCACCGGCGTGTGGAAGTTCTCAGTTCTCTTCACAAAGTTCAAAGTTTAAAATAAAAAGAAGAGTGATTTAAAAGAAAATAATCTGCTTGTGTGTTCTTATAATTTTCTTTATTCATTTGTTTTATTTGTGTGTTAAATTCAACTTGTCTCTCTCCTCTGTGTGCGGTACTCGCGCCCTATTATTTCAATATAAAACGTAACTTCGTAAATAAAATATTGAGCTCGGTAAGAGCTAGTCCGGGAAAGTTTTTTGTTTTGTTACAGCATCGTGATCCGGGTAGTTTACCTACCTGGCGCCGGGGAAGTTCCCTAAAACGGGTCATCGATGGTGTATTATAAGTTCGAAGTGTGGAATTTATAATTCGGCAATTTGGAATCCGTAAATTGCCATTTTTGTAACGATTCGCGGGTAAGATCCGCAAGTAAACGTAAGGATCAATAAATAATAATAAAATAATGATAATGATAAATATAATAATATAATAATAATAATATAATATAATGATAATGATGTGCACCGTCGATTATTGTCCGGTACACACCATTAGAACTCGATTGTCGATAAACCGGTTGTACTCAGAGAGGTTTTCTACAGTTTCCCTCTTCTCTGACGAGAAAACCCATTGACGGGTGGTCCAGACGTAATGCGAGTACTCCTAATAAAGTCGGCTGTAGACGCAAAATTAGGTTAATATATATATAGAAAATTTCTAAAGTAGAATGGTTATGCTTAATCCAAAAAAGTATTTCTCGGGGACTCTTGTCGAAGTGCGTAAGGCCAATAGGGCAGGAGTATAAACAATAAAAAAAAACAAATGTCTTACTGGAAGTTTTGTCAACTCGAAAGTTCACCGCATACTTTTTCTTTTCAAAGTATTCTCTTTCATTTTTTTTCTTTTTGTTTTTATTTGTAAAGTTTATTCTAATGGCTTTCTCAGCTTGGTCTAGGAGTTTTACAGAAAGTAAAATGTTGGTATTGTTCATTAAGTGGGTGTCGGTCACTGTACCCGATACTCTATATATACCTAATTGTAAGAATACAGTAATTCTGAAACGTGTCACCTGAAACTTGACAATTTTTTTTCTAAATGTTAATTTTTCTGTAGAATTTTAAATGAAAAATCACTATGTGAAAGGATTTTGCAAAAAAAATTGTACTCTTGCTAGTGTCGGATTCACAAACTGTTCTTGAAGGAGGTATTGCATGAGAGAGAAAGAAACGTCAATATAGTGTTATCTCTTTCTCTCTCACTTAAACATAAGGCTTTTGGGGAGGGGGTTAAGAATACGTGACTGCCCTCTGGATCCACCAATAGCATCTAACTTTTATAGCGGTTGCATTACAGTGCAATGAGAGAATATATTATAAGTATCAAGTAACACTTGAACAACTAAAGTAAAGATATAATTGAAATAAAGAATTGTTGGAAATTGTAGAAAGTTTAAAAATTTCTGAAAATTATTGAAATATATATTACAATATTCTGTTAACCACATACAAGAGACTGTATTGTGAGAGCTTTGTTAGTACAAATTGTTACACTATGTTTATCATAAATATCCGAAAGTACTAAAGTGTTATGTAGGTAAACAGGATTTTACATTTAATATTGTTGCATATAGTTTAACCCTTGGCTGTCAACGAGATTTCCACTGTTTGGGCCAAAAGTGTGTTGAAAAATTTTTTAATGGATTTTTATGAAACTTGGTACCCTAAGGTTTCTGGAGTCGCTAATTACGAATCTAAGATCAGTTTTTCGAAATTTAAAATGGCGGATCCAAGATAGCAGAAATTTTTCCAAAAAAAAAAAATCTTTTAAAATTTATTTAATTTGTTTGAAACTGGTTAATCTGATATCAGTATGATAATTTTTGGTAAAATAAAATTTCGTTAAATACCCTGACATTAGCTGGTGAATTTAATTTTTATGGTTTAAATTTTTTAAATTCACGATCCCAGAATGGACCACGAGGAGGCTGACATAGGATTTTACATTCCATTTTCTTATTTTTTTAAAAATTTTTATATATTTAAAAAAATTTTTTTTATATACTAGATTATATACTACACGCGTCGTTGCATGCAGCTACGTAATACTAAAACCCCCAAGTAACTTTCAAGCCAATCCAATTAATTTTTTATTTTGTCGTCCACTATATTGTATCCGCCATTTTGAATTTTCAAAATTTGACACCAAATTCGTAATTAGCAACCTCAAAAACCCTCTCGTAACAAAATTAAACTCAATTTGTTAAGATTTTAAAAAATCGATCCGCCATTTTGAATTTTTTAAATCTGACTCCAAATTTGTAATCAGCGACCCCAAAAACAGTAAACTACGCAGTTTGGTTGCAATAAAAATTTGCATTATAATTTTGGCCACTTTTTGTGGATCCTGGCCCACTGTGTCTTTGTGAATTCCACGTAAACTCAACACAAATATTTTCCTGACCTAATGGGATTCGCTGAATATTTTGTTTATACACTCCTTAGGTGATGAAAAAGAACCTCTCCAAATGTTTTTTTGAAAAAAAAATGGTGGAAATACAAGACTTTGAATTTTTTTACTATTTGTTTAAAAAACCTGTAACTTCTGTTTTAATAATCCGATTTAAATTTTCAATATCGGAATTTGTGCAGGATATGTCATATCTTATAATAAAATTAAAAACCCCATATTTTCGTAATAACGATTTCTATTTTTCAAATTCGCCAACAATAATGCAAAGTTTTTTTCTTAATTCTAATTATGTTTATTATAAGATATGACATATCCTTTACAATTTCCGATATTGAAAATTTAAATCGGATTATTAGAACAGAAGTGTATGAACAGAATATTAAGCGATATTAAGCCTACGACGCCCTCGACCTCCACTCGTGTCACAAAAATCACCGTAAACAAATGGCTGCCTTTATACCCTTGTTGCTTAATATACTATTATGAAAAGATGGATGAGATAATTTAATTGCTCTATCGACTAGAGAGTAATTAACTCCAATTTTTTGTGGTAAGGGATGCTGTGATACAAATTTAACATAACGCTCAGACCAAGTACTTTTTCGAAACCAGATAGTCTACCCTTTAACGCCCGACTTTTTTGTAGCAGTGTAATTTACGTCATTGCTCGTATATAAAGGTTTTCGGGGTCGCTGAATACGAATTTGAGGTCAGATTTAAAAAATTCAAAATGGCGGATCCAATATGGCGACCATCTTTTCTAAAAATTAATTCAATTTCCCTGAAAATTGTTACTCAGGGGTTTTTGGGAGCGCTAATTTCGAATCCGATGTCCTTTTTTCAAAATTCAAAATGGCGTATCCAATATGGCGGACATCTTTTCTAAAAACTGATTCAATTTGCTTGAAAATTGTTACTCGGGGGTTTTTGGGGTCGCTGAATACGAATTTGAGGTCAAATTTTAAAAATTCAAAATGGTGGATCCAATATGGCGGACATATTTTCTAAAAACGGATTCAATTTGCTTGAAAATTGTTACTCGGGGATTTTCGGAGTCGTTAATTACGAATTAGATGTCAGATTTTAAAAATTCAAAATGGCGGATCCAATATGGCGGACATCTTTTCTAATAATTGATTCAATTTGCCTAAAAATTGTTAGTAGGGGGTTTTCAGGGCCGCTGTTTACTAATCCAATGTTAGAGTCTATGTTAGGCAATTGTTTTTCTATAGTCACGAATGTAAACGAACATTTAATTTTGACATCGTTTTCTCATTAGGCATTTGTTTATAGCATTGTCACAAATGTAGATTTATATTTTATTCGGATCGCGTTCTCATGTTAGGCTTTGTTTTCCGATTTTCACAAATATAGTCAAGCATTTTAGATTTATTTCGTCTTTGCGTTAGGCATTTGTTTTTCTGATTATTACGAATATAGAAATGAATATTTCATTAATCATTATGATGCCGGTTTTGCGTTAGGGCATCAGCGACCCCGAAAACCCCCCAAGTAACAATTTTTTAGGCAAATTACATCAGTTTTTAGAAATGACATCCGCCATTTGGATCCGCCATTTTGAATTTTTAAAATCTGGCATCAAATTCGTAATCAACGACCCCGAAAACCCCCGAGTAACAATTTTCAGGCAAATTGCATCAGTTTTTAGAAATGATGTCCGCCATATTGGATCCGCCATTTTAAATTTTTAAAATCTGGCATCAAATTCGTAATCAGCGACCTCGAAAACCCCCGAGTAACAATTTTCAGGCAAATTGAATCAGTTCCTTTTATTTTCGAATTTGTAATTTTGTTGCAAATTTTGCAATTAATTAATTACAAAAAATTAATTAATTACAAAAAAAATAAAAAAAATAAAAAAAAAAAAATAATAATAAAAAAAAATAATAATAATAATAATAATAATTAATTAATTACAAAATTGTTAATTATTTTTTTAAATGTAAATTTTTTTTCATAAAGGTTTATAAATTTGTGGGTCGTGGGCGTCTAGAAATCAAAAATATCTTAATTTTTGTCAAAGTTATAGATTTTAGAAATCAAAAGTGGTTTCGATCGAAACCGCTGGGCGTTAAAGGGTTAAGCTATTGTTTTCAACTATAAGTGATAAATCTAAAAAATTAATTGTATTATTTTTTTAGAAAATTCTAAAGTAAATTTTAAGTTTTTATCAGTGTTATTAAATTGAGTTCGAATTTCTTGAATTTTGTTTGATGGAACACAAATAAGGATATCATTTTATATATCTAAAATAAAAAATGATTTTCAAATTGAAAGAATCCAAAAAAATTTTTTTTAAATTAAATTAAATTCTTAGTTTTATATGATATAACTAAAACTACAATGGCTGTTTTCTAGAGCTGTGCAAAATAATTCGAACCTAACTGTTCGAATTTTTTCGCCTAGTTCGAATGTCGAAAAACCGACATTCGAACTAGCCCAGTTCGGATGTCGAATATTCGACATTCGAGTTACTACAAAATTCGAACCGAACCGAGTTGTGTTCTGTTTTATTACGCTAAAATGTCGAATTCTAAAATTCGACATTTCAGTCGCCCAGTTCGAATGTCGAATATTCGACATTTCGGCGCCCCGAAACCGAACTAAACTCGGTTCGGTTCGATTTTTGCACAGCTCTACTGTTTTCGTCACACTCCCGAGTTAACCATCGTTAACTCTCGGTTAACTCGGGGCGAGTGCCGAAAACAGCCTTTATCAACTTTAAACCTAACCTACAAATTTTAATTAACCTACAAATTAAACATTTCTCACATGGTGTTCACCATGCCTCTTACCATGACTTTCAAGTCTTACCATGGCTTTTACTATAAACTTTTTTACCATCATGGTTTTCTTAAAATTTGTAAATTTTACTTTTAAATATAAGATGTTTAACCTTTTATTATATGGTTATTAGTGTGATCAAACACATGGTGAGTTTTCTCTTTTGAATTTTTTCTTCAAATTATTTCTTCTTAGTAACAATTGATATCTCATAGTCTTATAATTTTTCTTACAGATGTTATTTTTTATCCTACGTAGCTAAAAATCATTCAAAAATATTTTATTTTTGGGTGTGGAATTTAAAAAAAATGGTCTGGAATACCTGCAAAAGTAATGGAATTTTAAAATCGGTGTTTTGTGGCAACCCTGTAATTACTCATAATAATAATTATTCCTTAATAATTCCATATTTTTACTAACGTTAGAAATTTTATTTTACAATACACGGAAAAACTTTTAAGCAGTCTGCTCACCCGAAACTTATGCGTCAGCGCCACCACTAAACTTGTTCATCTGCACTCCCAAAGTGGGTTGCCAACGTACCCAGTTGTAATTTTCTAAACTTTTTGGGAAGTTTGTCTATCGAAAACGGTAATGCTACGCACCCAATGGCGGGCGATCAGACTTTCCATGCAGTGAGAAGCGAAATTTTGTGACAGTGGGAAGGCAGACTTCTCAAAGGTTTTTCCGTGTAGGGTAGACTGGGGCTAAACCGGACAAGTCAAATATTTCCGAAACCATGAAGAATTTCAAATAATGTTAATAACCTGTGAACGCACCATTTTGTGAAGCATATATTGCATGAGGTTTTAGGGACGTGTCATTTTTCTTGTAATAATAGTTGCCGTTAATATATGAAAATGTCGTTTTTCGCAGTAAAAGTAAAAAAAAATTTTCTCATTTTTTTGGTTTTTTTTCGTTCGTTATAATTAAAGTGCACATATCATATGGCAATTTTTTTATTAGCTGAAGGTGTACTGAGTTTAGTAGAAAAAAAGTTTAATGAAAAACGTTAGGAAGAAAAAATTTATTGCAGGTTAATTATTAGATGACGGTGTGGCGGGGCTAAATCGGACGTCGTGATAAAAAACCATCAAATTTGCGAATACTATAATTTATTTCATATTAATGACCTATTTTATATTATATTCTTTGCATAGAACCACTTTATCAATAAATACATAAAGAATTTATTTTAAAACACAAATTATCAAGCGAGCTGCTGAAAACAAACAAGTCTGAAAACTATAATTCATTTTATATTATATTCTTTGCATATAACTACCTACTAATAAATAAACAAAGAATTGATTTGACTTTTCTAAAAAAAACGAAAATTTGTGTCTCTCTCTTTAATTAATTAGCCGTGTCCGAATTAGCCCCACCAATTTTCAGATTTTCGTTTTTGAGGTAGTCACCTTCAAAGCAATATATCTCCAAAGCTATTGTAGTTTTTTAAAAACAAACAAGTGCGATTTGTAGGTGAAGGAACAAGCTTCAAAACAGTATATTACTCTTTATCAAAAAATATTTTTTTCTATGAGTTTTCTGGTCAAAGACCAAATCCGTCCGGTTTAGCCCCGGTCTCCCCTACGTAATATTTTAGGGTTTCTTTTTTTTCAATTTATTACGTCACCTATATATTAGTTTTTAATAATAATTTTGCTTTAAATTTAAAAATTAATCAATATCAAAAAAAATTTACAGTGAAGAAAGTTTTAAAATGTTAGAATATAATTTATTTGCTATTAATAATAATTACGCTTAAAATTTAAAAATTATTCAATTACAAAAAAATGTAACAGTCAACGAAACAAAAAGAGGAAAAGTGGAGGTCGCAGTAGGAGAGAATGATACGAAAAAAGGAGCCGAACAAATAAACACCAAAAGAAGCCCAACAATATCAATATTATAGTAATTTTTTAACTATGCCTAAAAAATTAATTTTTTTATACGTAAAAATTAGTTCAAAATCTAATTTTTTAAAATTATGTTGTTTACTTAAAATTTTAGAATTCAAGTTCATTTGGATTTTTGTTCTTACTTTTAATTACTTTAAAAAGCATAAGACAAATAACTGCACAACTTATTTTTAGTCAAGGAAAAAAATATAAATTTCTACCAATTTTTCACTAAAAATTGATTTTTCTCGAACTACTGTGCGCGTCTCGGTTTCTAGTTTGCATTTTCTACTTTATTCTACTTTATGGAGCATAAAAAAATGGGGAACCACTTATTTTTAATCTAGGAAAAAATATAAATTTTTGTAAAAAATTTTGTTGATTTTTTCACTAAAAATTGTTTTTTCTCAAACCACTGTGCGCGTCAGAGGTTCTTCATTGGATTTTCTACTTTATTATGTTCCTAGGAAAATAAGCAAAAATAGAGTACTACTTATTTTTAGTTAAGAAAATAAATATAATTTTTTTAGTTAGATTTTATAAAATTATTTTATCCTGAAAAATAAAATTATCTATTTATATTATTATATTATTAATATTTCTCTTGAACTAGAATTATTTATTATTTATGTAGTAATATGAATATATTAATTGTATTTAGGAATGATACTTATTTTTTTATTGAATGTTAAGTGAATTATTTGCATTTCATTAGAGTCTGTTGAGCGTCTAAATATTTGAATCAAATAAATTACTTTTTGAAACAATAATAAATAAATTATTTGGAACTATTAATACGACTGAATGATAGAATCATCTCCACTTTACTATTAATTTATCTATTTCTTTCGAATAAGTGGATGTTAGATATAAATGCAAATTATTTGTCTGAATTAATTTAAGCCCCTTAAGTGTCATGTCAAAATGCAATAAATTGACCACGCGTGTCAAAGAAAACTTAAAATTTCTGAATTAAAATAAATTCACTTTAAATTTATTACTTGGTCAATTTTAAATTCTTAAAAACTTACACTGAATTATTACTTAGTAACCCTGTAAACACCTGAGTAATCAATATCAAAAAAATCTATAAAATAGAAAGAAGATTTTTGTCAAAGGCGTCAGTGACACTCCTGGACAGTATTTTGATGACGCCTATAGGCGTCGGTGACATTAAAAGGGTTAGTAAGATTTATATTAATTATAAATAATTTTATAAAAATAATAGGAAAGAATAGTATATAAATCATAAAATTTTTACGCTTGCAATTTTTAATAGACATATCAAATATAATTTTCCAAGTCGGTTCGGTTGTCGATGTCGTAAAGGCTCTTCTGTTATAGGTCTTAGGTATAAGGTCTTAATTTAATTGTAAGAATTTAGTGCTAATACTTCTAAGCTTAAGTCCTTAGAATGTAGAATGGGATAGTATAAAATTTGAATTTTTATTATTTTTATATCTCAACATAGAATTAAAACTATAAGGAATCAAAATCCGTTGAGAAAATTTATTGTTTAAAAAGTTGCAAAATAATTAATTTTGCAATATCTTTTTAAAAAAATTTTTTCTTTTCTTTGGTAGACACATTCCCAAGGCCAAATAAAAATGTTCTTTTAACATTTCGATTTAAAAAATATACTTTTTATTTTTTGAGAAAATTTCACGAATTCTGACCTGATTTATTTGAATCCAAAACTGCTTTGTTTTGATACGAATAAATTTTGTATTTGCAGTGAGAGGATACTGAGAGCATAATTAATTATGATAAATAATTGAGGGGCTGGATGCTATAAGGTGTTACGCGCCATTTTCATAACATGACGCGTAACACCTTATAGCATCCAGCCCCTCAATTGCATATTGCTTTATCGAATCAAGTAAATAATTTTTATTATTGATTTAACGGACTATTTATTAGATCCAATTATTCCATTTATTTACTTAGCTCAAGTAAATAAAAACAAATAAGTATAAATACAACCAAACGAGCGTTATTAGCGAGTGAGGTATACGTTGATAGTTAAAATTAATTTTAATCAATTTAAATCGTGTTTGTTGAAAATAATGAGTTAGTCTAAAAAAATCAGACTTGATATTAATGAATATCCATAAAATTGTGTTATACAATTTTTTGATAACTTTTAAAAAATGTCGTCCTGGCCTCAAGGTGGCCACCATGCGTTTTATGTAAAATCACTTTTGAATTTTTTTACGATGTAATATTTATCAAAATATATTAAAGAAAATGTAAATTTTATCGATTTGGAAAATTTTATGATGAATAATATATGTAATAATTTAGTATTTAATGTATGAAATAGGATAAATAATTAACAATATTTTAAAATTGATTCTTATAAGCAAAGAACAGAGTTTGCAACTATTGATTATGTGATTATAAGCCAGACAGAATACATTTTAAATAAAATAACCTTAAATTAATTTTTGCAACTATTTTTTTAATTTTTTAGTGAATTTTTGGATGGTGGCTACCTTGGGGCCCCTTACCCAATAATACTTTTATAAAATTTCTTTTCATTTTTTTTCTATTTTTCGTTTCTTCTACATCTTATTTTTTCAGAATTAATTTTTTTGGATCATTTATTCTGTGTAAAAAAATCAAAATAAACATTGAAACTTAACCTTCAGTCTTATTTATTAACAGTTTTTATAAAAAAGTGAGAATCGAAAAGAGCACGCTCATAACCTATAAGAAACGTACTTGCTGTATAAAATATGATCCATTTTATTCATAAAAGTATAGGTTGAAATTGCGTAAAGAATTTTCTTATTTTAGGCATTAATGGGTTAATGAAAAATGATAAATATGTCAATTACGATCAAAAAGGTTTAAAGTGAGGGACAACTTTTAAAAGCTTATAAGTTTTTTCACAATTAACAAATTATTAATTTTAATACGGAAAAGTGTTTATACTGTTTAATTAATTTTAAAAAGATGCGTTTTAGAATTATTAATTTTTATTCATTACGAAGTTTTATCGTTTAAAACATCCAAAAGTATGGATAGGAATAAAAAGATATTTTTAAAAAACGGGCACTCAAGTTGGAATAATTAATTATCCATTTAATAAAGTATTGTAAAACCTTTTGGAACTGATTCATCTTATCCAGCTCTAATATTTCCAACAAAAATAAAGTAAAAAGTTATTGAAATTATCAAAACTTAAAAACTTAAAAAACTTAAAAATTAATTTATATAACAAATAAATTGGATTTTAGTATTCTTTCGTTAGTGATTAATCGAATCGTCTCATCAAAAAGTGGTACACATATGTATGATTCCCGTTAGAGATGGCCTCATTAATTTTTACTTTCTCTTATTTCACAGTTTACTACTCAAAATATTACCAAAATTCTTCTTTAAGGTAACAGAAGTTAATTATTTAATTTAGTTTGGCGTATGGTTTTTAATGATATTCAATTATGATTTTCGTGACTTTTATCACAATATTAATTATTTAAGCTATAAAATTCGATAATATACAAATTTAATAAAACGTATTTTATACATTTGTATATAAAAGCACAAAATAGATAAATAACTTAAACAATTTACATTAAACTTTTGAAATCTTTATTTATCTTTATTTATTTTTATAATACATTTCATGCTTTTAATTTTTATTTGAATCTTTATGTGCCAAGTAATTCATACACGGAAAGACATTTTATTTCAAAATCTAATAAAAATGAGAATATCTATTTACCTATATTAATAAAATTAGACTTTTATCTGTATATTGCCAAAAATTAATTTTTTCTATCATAATATATTGTTTTGAACAACAGAGAATACAAAAGTATCAATAAAAAATTGTTGTCTGTATGTATGTATATCTGCAAAATTTTGTTCGCGCATCACTTGAAAACGTCATATTAACGCCCAAATGTACAATTTTTTGGACCAAAATCCTAAATAACGCGTCAAAAATATATTCCCTATCAGATAGGGGTATTCAGAAAAAAAAATTTCAAAATGGCGGACACAAAATGGCGTCTAAAGTGAATTTTTATTTACAATATCGTAGCCATGTGAACAAAATCGCAAAACTTGATAGATTTCTTTAAAATTTGACAGCTAAGTGTTTTTGATGTCCCTGATCACGAAAACAAAGTCAGAGTTTAGAAATTCAAAATGGCGGATCCAACATAGCGGACGAAATTTTTTGAAAATCTGTGGATTCGCTTGACATTTGTTACTCGGAGATTTTCAGGGTCGCTGATTACGAATCCAAAGTCAAATTTTGAAAATTCAAAATAGCGGATCCAATATGACAGATGGCTTTTCTAAAAATGGATTAGATTTGCCTGAAATTCGTTACTCGGGGGTTTATGGGGTCGCTTATTACGAATCTTACAACCAAATGTTTATAATTTAAAATGGAGAATTCAATATAGCGGATGGCTTTTCTAAAAATGGATTGGATTTGATTTTTTTAAACAATGCTGTGAATTCTTGTATAATGTTATTTTGTTTTTGTGTTACTTTCATTCAAGCTGGTGCTAGTTTCAGGCAAATCTAATCCATTTTTAGAAAAGCCATCCGCCATATTGAATCATCTATTTTGAATTTTAAAAAATGGGTCTAAGATTCGTAATGAGCGACCCCAAAAACCCCCGAGTAACGAGTTTCAAGTGAATCCAATTAGTTTTTAACAACTTTATTCGCCATATTGGATCCGCCATTTTTAATTTTCTAAATCTAACTTTGAATTCGTAATCAGCGACCCTGAAAACCCCCGAGTAACAATTTTCAAGTGAATCCAATTAGTTTTTAACAATTTTATTCGCCATATTGAAACAGACATTTTGAATTTTCAAAATCTGACTTTGGATTCGTAATCAGCGACCCTGAAAATCCCCGAGTAACAAATGTCAAGCGAATCCACAGATTTTCAAAAAATTTCGTCCGCTATGTTGGATCCGCCATTTTGAATTTCTAAACTTTGACTTTGTTTTCGTGATCAGGGACATCAAAAACACTTAGCTGTCAAATTTTAAAGAAATCTATCAAGTTTTGCGATTTTGTTCACATGGCTACGATATTGTAAATAAAAATTCACTTTAGACGCCATTTTGTGTCCGCCATTTTGAAATCTTTTTTTCGGAATACCCCTATCTGATAGGGAATATATTTTTGACGCGTTATTTAGGACTTTTAGATGTGTTCCAATACGAATACCTGTACTAAAATTGGAAAAACTAAAAAAGAAACCTGAAAATTTTATGTTTTTTTTAAAACATATGTAATTTGTTTATTTATAAATTTATAAAAATTTTTGGAACGCCATTCGAAAGAGTGGTTTTATTATTAAGCAAAGTTTATGTGTGAATTATTTCTTTACCTCGATAAATTTTTTAATTCGAAAATTCTTCAAAATATATCCTCTTTCTAGTCGATGAAATTGCTGTACTTTTTCTACTTTGAATTCTAACGTCATTCTGTTCGATCGTGGTTATAAAAAAGATAACAAAGTTTTTTAACCCTAAAAAATGACAAGCTTTAACGTTAAATAATTTCTATTTTGACCCTCACACGCATCTGAAAATAAATATATCTTATTAAACACATCATGTTCTCTTTCTTTATCGATAACGTCTAAAAGAAAATTACATACGATATTGAATCCTTTCTTAAACAACCCTTTAATAAAGAGTTCCGCGAGATCTTTGCTTTCAATTTTGTAAATTTCGTTTTCATAGCAAAAGTTACAAACATCAGTTTTCGGTATTCGGAAAGTAAAATTTAAATGATAGTTAAAATAATTACTATAAGTAGGTTGATCAACATTTTAGTTTTGAGTTACAGTTGAATAATAATGAAAAAAATCTTCATACAAACGCTTTACATTTAATTAAGGATTATTAAAGTAGGGTAAACCAGAATGTAGTAACAAACAAATTGTTTTTTTCTCATACGGATTTATAGTTATTCAAAATTGAAAAGTGTTTTAAGGGTTTTAGAGGTCACTGATTACGAATATGGAGTCAAAATGCCAAAATTCAAAATGGCGGATCCAATATGACGGATAACAATTTTTAAAAAAATTTGCCCGCCCTTCGGACGGAAACATTCTCGTCCGCGCTTCGCTCGCAAGTTTCAGCGCCCCTCGGGGCTGCGACTGTTGATCGTCGCGCTCCGAGGATTGTTGCGCGCTTCGCGCGCAAAAAATTTTCCGCGAAAATTGTGCATTGCTTGCGTTCTTGTTCCTTTTTCCTATTATATGTTTTATAAAACTTTTTTTCTTAAAGTTACTACGACTTTAAGGATAACATTCTCATCACATATTTTTGTTTGCTGATAATTCCCGAAAATAAGTAGAATTATAAGAAAATTTTTAGTCCTGCTAATTAAAAGTGTGAAATTATTTTTAATTACTATAACTTTCTTCGCAGAAACATAGTTTGCTGAATTTTCGTCTATAATAGATTTACAGGAAAAAGTAACTTTAATTTTTAGAAAAGTTTCACGCTAAACATTTATTGAAGTGGGACATGTAAACCTTTACACAATTTTCTTTAAATTTAAAATAAGTAATACTACGAAGTTTGCATGTAAATCTTTAAATAATTAATTAGGAAAGATTTAGCACTGTGTGAGACGAAGCTACACTGTAAGAAAAATTTTGGAAATTTTCCCAAAAAAATTTAGGAAGCAAATTCCACTAATTATTTAGAAAAATTTCCTATCATAAATAAGGGAATTTTTCTAAAAAATTATAGAAAATTTCCTATAAATTTAGAAAAAATCCCAAAAGTTTAGGAAAATTTCTGAGAATTTGGAAAAATTTGAATATTATTTGAATATTTACGTAAAAAATCAAAACTGTTTATATTGTTTTCTGATATGTTATAATGAAAGGAAATTAACTAAAAAAAAGCTTTATTAGCATTATTACGGAAATGCGACACCACGATTTGAACTCTTAGTCGTATATAGTGTTGTCTGTGTATAGTGTATTGTATGGAGCCATCAACCTTGGGAGCTGCGCCTAGACGCGCTCCGGCGCTCAACCAAGGGAGGCTATGAAAATCTCTTGCAAAAAATCGGTTGTAAGAAACATGTGGACCATACCCTGTTTTATGACTTCTTCTAAATTTCTAAAGATCCAATATTTTCAAAACTCTTCACTAACCGATTTATTCTTTAATTTTTTTCTCTTCATGTTTCTGTTAAATTTATGACATGTATTAAGATGTTTGAGAAATATTTTAAAAAATGCTTTATACACAGAAAATTTTTTATGGAAAAATATTTTTCTATTTAATTTAGCAGTTTTTAAATTTTAATCAGTAAAAAATACACAGGAAAAAAAAAGTCTGACTCCGTTTACACCTTAAATTCAGCCCATGTATTTCACATAAGTCTGTCCTTGTTTAACGGGGCTGACTCCGTTTACATCTTAAATTCAGCCTCAAAAAGAGGCTGAAAGTAAAACTTTTTTTTTAGTGTGTAACTAACTATATTAATTAATTGCATTGTAATTACATTACAGTGCATGTAATATATAAAGTAGAAAAATTCCCGCAACAATTTGGAAAAATTCCTTTAAAGATTTAGAAAAATTCCTAAAAATTTGTAAATATTCCCTCAAACGTTTAGAAAAATCCCCTTCCCAACAGAATTTAGAAAAATTTCAATTCGTATCTAAAAATTTCCAAACACTCAGGAAAATTACCATTTTTTTGGGAAATAGTACATTGTACAACTAGTGGCGAAAGTGTGATTTTTCGAGAGTGAAGTTTGCGGCTCGAGCGTAGCGAGAGCAGCAATCACTCTCGAAAAATCATTCTTTCACCACGAGTTGTGCACTACGTTTTCTCCAACGCCTTGCGAGGAAAGGTTTCTTCGTGAGTTTCGTATAATTTTAATTTAACGTGTGCTTATGTTTAATACATAATGTTATGACATTATACATAATCTTTATGAAAGACGAATGTTTTGAGTGGGGAAGAAGTTAGATACAAAATAAATCTCGGTCAAAGAAGAAGAAAAAAGAATAAATTCATGATTTACTTTCGCCACGCCAAATTTACTTTCGCCACGCTAAAAATTACTTTCGCCACGCTGAATTTACTTTCGCCACGCCAAATTTTACTTTCGCCACGCTCTTCAGAGCAGTTGAGAAAAGTTCTACTTTCGCCACACTTTTCTACCAAGAAAAGTACTCCTTTCAGAGCAAGTGTTGGAGAAAAATTTTTTCTAAACACGTTTTAGGAAAATTTCCATGCAAAAGTTTGGAAAAATTCCCGAAATTTTTAACAGTGTATACAAACTTTTAAATTCGATTACAAGGTATGTGATAGTTCAACCCTTATGATAAAAAAATTTAAAATTATTTTCAACCAATCAGGACCATCACCATGTCATTTTCACAACCAAACAAGACCGGCACCCTTAAACTCCATCCAAAAAATAGCAGTTTTTCAATTAAGGAAACCAATATTGTCTGATTATTGACAAAACATGAGATATTTTGTTAATGCAGAAAAAAATTTTAATTTTAAAAAACGGTTAAAGTGTTTTCTTTATTTTGTTGTCAACTACAGATTTTTATAAAAGTTTTAAATTTTAGAATATCAATAAAAATTGTTTCATACAGTTGAGGTGGTCTGAGTTTTAAATTTTAGAATATCAATAACATTTTTTTCATAATACCATTTAAGAGCCTATAACTCCGAAATTTGAGTTTTTATAAAAAAGATTGTAGAGAAAAGTTGTTTGTATTTTCCTAACCTAAAATAATATAAAGTTAAAAATTTGAAAATTTTTAAAAATTGAGTTTTCAAAATTTTGAAACTATTGTAGTTATCGTATTTTTCAACGAAAGTGGCTGGTTAACGAACTTAGCCTTCATTTTACACTAACTTAAATTACACTTACTTAAAATTTAAGTGAGTTAAATTTAAAAACAATCCGATAAGTTTTTCAAAAGTTATCATGGGAACAACATTTTGTGTCTACAGACAGACAGACATACAAATAAATAAACTAAACTCGACAAATTTGACCAAAAAAATTACATATTAAGGGGTGGTTCCCATCGCGGAAGTCAAAAAATTTATTTCATTTTTATTGTATTTTTTGAAAGCAATATATATATATAGAATATGTGTGTATAGCGATTTTTTGATCCGAAAAATATTTTCGTTTTTATGGTGTCTTGAACTTACCGGCGTCCCGAGCACTGAGTAACAATAATGTCAGGCAAATCAAATCGATTTTTAACAATTTTGCAAATCTGACTTCAGAATCGTCAAGAGCGACCCTAAATACCTATCAGATATTTATGATATACGCAAATTGAACAAAGAATTGCAAAGAATACAATTATTGCACAAAAATGTTTCTAAAATTTTAAACGCGTTTTTCTCGAAACAAGATTTTTCAAACTGGTGGGCATCGTAGAGCGTCTAAACTATTTAATCAATCAACTTCGGGTTTGCGGCTTATTAAAGGTAACTAAATTCTACTGGAGATATACCTATAATATGATAAAATTGTTAACAATAGAGATTTTTACAAGAGGTCAAATATGGAAAAATATTGCAAAAACGCAGTTTTTTAAAAATGTGTCCGCCATTTTGTTTACTTTTTAACTATTTTATAGGTATAACCTATTCTTTAGGATTTCAAGTTATCAAAATTTTGCAGTTTTTAATTTTTTCTGCAAAAACTAGTGAAAGTTAATGAAAATTGAGAAAACTTGTGCGTTATGTAATTCTCTAGAAAGTTACTAGGTATATTTCTTTTTCTCTTTCGAGAAAATTTATTTTTCAGATAATTTTTACGTTATTTCGTTACGCGATGTAAGTGTGAACAGTCTATTGTTTCTAATAAAAGAGAGCCAGCACAGGTTGACCATCTTATAAATAATAGTAAAGTTTTAGAATCAAATAAAATTGAAACTTATAATTAGATTATTAGTTCTAAAAAATTTTAAATCTAAATATAAACTTTAAAAAATTTTAAATTTAAATAATAACGATTTAATTCATAGAATATTAAATTTTCAATCGCTCCAGGTTAATATACCTTTGCCTAATTTTGAGCCTGATAAAACAAATCCACATGATTTATTCGTGAGTTCGAGAAACATTGTATTCGTAAAATATTATTGAGATGCAAAAATTATTAATAATTGAGGACGCTTTAAAAGATTTTTCGAAAAGTTCTTTTCATTACACTGTAAAAATTTAGGGAGTTAACGGACTCGGGAGTTAAATTTTTCGAGTTAAAAATCAACTCGAAAAGAGAGTTAATTTCTAACTCCCTTCATTCAACACCCGCGCGAGTTATTTTTTCCATGGGGAGTTAGCATTTGGGTGTTAAATTTTAACTCTCTTTATTTAACTCCCCTGGCATTAACTCTCCAATGGGTGCGAGTTTTATAGAATCCCCTGGGGAGTTAAAATTTAACTCCCTTTTTTTACAGTATAGAAGCTCGAATGAAAGCAAAGTGTGAATGGAAAGGACGGCGATATAGCGATCAAGATAAATTTTTGCAATTATATTACATATAACGATCAATTAAGAGTAGCAAAACTTTGGATCCGAAGCGTTAGCACGATTAGATTTTCCAAGTTCGGAATACAAATCGCAAATGGAACCAAACTAATAATTCTGGAAAAATAAATGACGCGAATCACGGGAGCACATCGAAACTGGGAGAACAACTAGAAATAGCCACGAAACAATTCCGCGAAAATTAAATAACAGAAACGGTCCGCAAGTGGACAAGACCCGCGAAGCACAACAAGCCAAAAAAGAATATTTTTGATCTTGCTCATTAAGGGTTTAAAATTTGTTTACCATGTTCTTAGAGTATTAGCAGATTTTGAAAGCTGAAAACCACTCTTTGAAAATAAATTTCTTCAATATTGAAAAGTACAGAAACAGTTGGAAGTTAGACAATCTTTAGTTTCGACTAAATTACTTTTTTAGGCTGATGCCTTAGGTTGTGATGACTTCGACAATTGTAATTTTTGTGTATTTAAATCAATGCAATGTCTGGTTTTTAAATGTTTTTAAAACTGTTGTTGATCGTTGACTGATTTTTAAAACGTTACTACATAACGTAAATATGGAATGCAATTCAAACTGATGGAGGAATCGAAAAAATAACCTTGGACATCTAAAATTCCTAGGTTTGTAGAACTACCAATTACCCAATCTTTTAATATTTCTGAGATTATTTGAAATTTTTGACAATCGACCTACAGATAAGAATTACAGAGAAAGGTTTCGGCATGTAGATTATATCATCTCATTTCTAAAAATATTAATTTCATATATTATCAAATAATAATTGTTTTACAATAATTACCTAATTATTTTATTGTGTGAAAACAATTTTGTTTACAAAGTGTAAGTAGAAATATTATTTTTGATAGTTCTAGTATTATAATAGAAGAGGTCAATTTAAACACAAGGTTTTTGTTTATTTTTATTATTAGAAATTGGGGAGCGTTCACAAATGATGTCACGCAATTTTTCGGGATTTTAGACCCCCCCTCCCCCCTGTCTCGCAATTTCATGGAATTTCCCATGTAAAAATACATTGTGTCACGTTTAGTAGAGATCCCCCCTACCTCTAAAAACGTGACATCATTTGTGAACGCTCCCTTGTGAATTTAGTTGTATAAACAATAGGAACTTTAAAATATATGCGAAAAATTGATATATGTTATTTTATTATATTATTTTTAATTAATTATAGCGATATTGTATTAGGAAATAATTTTTTTGTAATAAGATTTTTTTATTATTGACTTTCGTATCGTGTGTCCATTATCAATCTTAAAACAGAAAAATAAGAAACACATATTTTTAGAATACTACTGAAAGTACTCATGTTCATTGGAAAAAGTTTGCCTGCAGTTAAATCAAATAATTTTCCAGCTTTTAACATTATGAATAATATATCCTTTGACAATTTTCTTGGAAAATCAAACCATTTACTTTTGTACGATGCTATTGCTATCATTTGGTTTTTTGACGATATTAAGTCACCGGCAATACAGTATAAAAGAATTTGCATTAGCAAAATTTGCAATCCTATTAATGGCTTTAGAGCTGATAAAATGCCATTTTTTCTTGAGTTTACAATTGTCTGTAATCCTAGAAATAGTGAATATTAATAAGATTATAATTAAAAACCATTAAATTTATGGCGTACAATTGTTATCAAATATTAAATAGGGTGATTTTGTGTATTACTGCGAGTGCTCCATATTTACTACGAGTTTCATCTAAAATATTGAGATAAACCTTTATTTGACAGGTAATGCATTATAAAATATCTATAATAAAACTTTAATTTATATTAATTTATATTTTCAACGAATAATTCAAAACATGTGCTTTTTAAGACACTTAAATTAACATTGAAAATCCCTAATTCTCATGAGAGCACAAAAAGTTGCATTAGTGAGTTGAGAGTAAGGCCATATTATTATTAAATTAAATGGTTTTTCCATAAATCAAATAAGAGGATATCCACAAAAGATGTGAGACGTTTTGCTTTCAACTTAGGGTAATGTCACCTTGAGTGGATTGCCTAAGCTTTTTTCGAAAAGATTCTTTATGAAAGCAAATTAATCGGAGGTTTCTATTCCAAGCTTTAGTTTAGATCCCTAGATAAGTGTTTATACCATAATAGCTTGAATTTTTTTATTTGAAAAAATTGACTTTAAAAAAAGCTAATTTTTAGGGAATGAAAAAAGTGTAACCTTGAGTAGACCACTCCTAAAAAATTGCAAAAGTTATTCTAAATTCTTTAATGTATTAAATATTTTTCATATATTAAAACAAGAGGCGCATGAAAAGTCTCCAACTTTTTATTTTCCGAATCTTTATTTTATCGAAATTCTTTTTATCTAATAAGAATTAATTATAATTTCTTTTAATCGAAAGAATAATTATCAAAAACATTATCTTTTTGAATGACTAATTAACAGAATGTTTAATACTGCGAAAGAAAATTTTTTATAATCTTCAAATAACTGAATTATCATTTCTAAAAATTATTATTTTTTATATTTCTTATTTACACTAATATTTTTATTTTCGAAATGTCAATTTTGATAAATATTATTTTTTAAATTTGTTAATAACTATAATAATTATATTCCCGAATTATTATTCAATATAATTCAAATATTACCGAATTACCAATTCTTAAAAAATTTATTGTTCCTAATAATATTTTTTTAAAATGTGTAAATGTTCTAAATTCTAAAGTCTCTAAATTTTGTTTTATCGAAATATCATTTGTTATAAAACTTTTTTCTTATAAATGTTTTTCAAAATAATTTTAATTTTTACGAATTAACATTACTCATAATTTTCTTTACTCCTAATCATTCTTCTTTATAATTACTATATTTTCTAACATGTATTTCTTCTAACTATAACTTTACCGAATTGTCACTTCTCATAATTATTATTATATCGAAATAGTATTTTTCAAAATTTTTGTAATATCTAATAATTTTTTATACAAATTTTTTTATTTTATAATAACCAGTTTTTATAATTTTATTTTATTCGAATAATTATTTCGTATAATTTCTTTCTTACCGAAATTATATTTTAAATAATTTTTTATTAATCAATTTTTTATTTTTCCTAATATTCATTTTTCCAAATAATTCTTTTTCATAATTTTTATATTTCCTAATTCGTATTTTACATAACATCCATTTTTTCTAGCATTTAAATTCTCTAATTTATTCTTTTCCTAACCTATAAATGTCATAATAAGAATTGCACAGAATAGTTATTTCACATACAAAATATACGGTTTCGACGTTTCCCATCTCTATCTTAACGGAGAAAAGCTTTTTTTATTAACATTTAAAAGGAATAAATAATTATAATGAATACTACTTTGTTTAAAACTGTCGCATATTGTGGAATAGCCTTTAGAAACAAATTTTAATTAATTTTTATATATTATACATACCAAGTAAAGATAGACCAGAAATATTAATCACAACTTGAAACATAATGATTAAACAGAAAGTTTCTTCCAAGTCCGCAGTTGTTTTCAATAAATGTTGATGCTTTTGGCTAAAATTTATAATTCGATTTCGAATAGAGTGGTAATCTTCACCTCTTATATTGCAAATATTTTCACACAAAATGTCATATTGACCACATACGTGCATTGCTATTAAAAAGAAAAAAACATCTGTCCCGACATTTCCCAAGCCTGTGGTTATGCATTGAATTACTTGAAATATGTAAATAAAAATGTACATTGTATTTGATAAATTAACAAATACACATTTTGTTCCATGGGGAAGAGGTTGATAAAGTACTGTCTGATTTGTGTTGACAGTCGAGTAATTTTGAAAACTCATCGGTAAATTCCCAATGGCGAGAACCGAAATTTCAAATACCATGACGATTAATTGAGCCTTATAGATAAAATTGCCATATGAAGCATAGCTCTTCATTATTGTAACGTACGATAAATCTTTCATCATTGTCCAATCTTCATTAATTGTAGAGATTATTCGTGACACATTCTTCTTATAATATCGAATAAAAATTATTTTTATTGTTGCTATCGTTCCATTTTGTAAGTATAATAATAGATCCACAACCTCGTCTTCATTACTACAATGTAAGGTTAATTCTTTTGCTACACTACACACCAAACATATCTACATAAAAGTAAGTATTTAAAAGCAATTACTAATTAATTATTATAATTTAGATTTTCAAAGATAATATAAATTTAAGATTTTAACACATAAATAATAAGTCTTTTTCCCACCAAACACTGTTGCAGATCTGCTACAGAGCTGTTACGAACCATTAAAGAACATGCTTTACATATTAACAGTTAAGTAACAGATCTAGAACATAGTTACAAAGCTTGTGATGAATGTATGGAAAAATATTTGAAATACGGATTAGCTCGTTGGATAAGGGTTCGATTAAAAGAAAACGGAAAATTATACTCTTCACAAATTAACATGAATTATATTTTAAATAAGTTAATTAATTAGAGTAAGGGGCCCCAAGGTGTCCACTAGGGTGGCCCAAAAATGCATTGTATAAAAATATTTCGTGTAAAAAAGTAAGAAATCCCCGCAATTTGTTCCAATGCCAAAAAAAATTGATACGTATTTTTTTATTTAAAAAAATATTAATATTAGCACGTGCCACCGAGCATTTAAAATTTCCCATGTAAAATGCATGGGAAAAATTTCAATTTTCGAAAAATCAAAATCATTCGCGAGGGTTTCAAAAAAGTTAACAATAAATTTCTAGGATTTATAGAGGGCTCTCTGCCGAGTAATTTGACCTATATAACTTTAAATTTTGACCACCCCAACCCTCTAAAGCACTACCCCAAAGTTATCCTATTTTGGATATTTATAATTTAACGTGTTTTTGCAGTATGATATCAATTTTTGAACGTTTTTTTGTCGGATCTTTTGTATACTTAGTATTCAAAGTATTCTGAGTTACTTTATAGTTTAATGCCAATTGTTTAAATAATTTTAATTTGTTTAAATAATTTTTTTAAACAAAAAATTTTTTCAAAACTATTTTTTTGCACTTTGAGCAAAAATTGTGAACTCCAAGATAAATTAAGTTTCCAAGGAGGAAAGGGTACAAACTTTTTCATCGTCCGTGCGGTTTATATACTCAAATAGTTTAATTTTCGCGACGCGTCAAAAATGCTATTTTAATCGTCATTTCCGTTTTTGGTTTGTGTTAGATGTGTTAAAAAATCTAAAAAAAAATAATTTGTCAATAATTTATCTTTTGAAATAATTGTTTAAAGAAATTGAAATTATTTGAATAATTATTAATTAATTCATAAAATTTTTTAAATACTATTTATTTAATTTTTTATGTATTTATTTATTTATTAAAATATTAAATATTAATAATAAAAATAATAAACATTTTCGTTTCCTTATAAACAATTTTTTATTCTAAGAAAACTATTTTTTTAAAGACAAGTTAAATTTTAAATACCTACATAAAAATGTTTTTACTGAGATATTCTATCATCTGATTTCAATACTTTCTTATTATAATTTAATGTGAGAACAGTAGGTATTGTATGAAATGCTATAAGCCAAATATTTTTCTTTTCTCTGGTAACCTTCATGTGTGTCGTTCTAATATCTATAAAGGGCATGAATTTTTCTTTCTTTAATGACAGTAAATTGTTCTCTATAATTCCACTTTAAAACATTCACTAACATTAAAGATGGAATTCGATTTAAATAACAAAAAGTTGACACCGTTAGTTGAATTTGATATGAATATCTTTTTCCAAAAAAATCCCTTCGTGATTGCCATGGTATTCTTTTTGTTTTCAAATAATTCATTATCTCGATCCAAGGATTCGTTTTTTTCCATTAATACATTTTTGTTTTAATGACAGACATGAACGTTGTAAAATATTATCATTTTCTTTCTTTATTTAAATCTCTTCATCTAACGATGTCATTGATTTCATTAATCTAAAAAATTTAATTATTTATAATTTTACACTGAGAAAACTGGAGGATTGGACTAAACATCTAGAGGGACTAATCGTTCATATTTGAGAGTTGACTATTGGATAACAATCTAAATATTGTAATACACCATTGACAGATATTCGTGCCATTTCTCTTGGAGGGAAATGAGTTTATAACACAGAGGGACAAATTAACCATCTTGAGAAATCCCTTCCTTATCCAGCGCGAAATGAATAAATGTGGCAATCTAACCTATAAATTAGATACATAAAATATGACAAAAATAAGTTCGCGCGCATCAGATCGTACACATTTTCTGCGCAACTTTTAACCCTCAGATATAATGGGAGAGAATATACAAATAGATTTCCATTATCAATTCAAAATTTATTTTAGAAGGACTATTTAACTCTTTTCATAAGCAAATAAAACATACACTTTTTGAACCTCTGAATTTGACTCTCCAGTTTTCTCAGTGTAAATACTAACATTAAGATTATATTATAAAATTGAAAATTCTAATATTAAATAATGTAATATAATTTAATTGTATTAAATTATAAAAATACTTAACTTTCTAAATCAGTTAGAGGTACCTTGGATTCCACATTTATTACATTTTTAAAATTAAAATTAAAATTCATTTTGAAAAATAAAGATATTTGATGATAAAAGCAAAGAGAAATATATTATTGTCTATTAATAGTTTAATACGACAGTCACAATATATTCAATACGATTGAAATTTTAAATTTTTCATATTATATGAAAGGAAATAATATAGTATATGTCATTTTATAATTTCTCGTAACGTTAGGCAATACACTGGAGTTTCATTGGTTGATTTTAAAGATTTCTCCAATCAAATCAACTCGAATGTTAAGTTTCAAAATGAAAATAAGTTTAAATTTGCGATTCAAATTGTGTAGACTTGGTGAAAATAAATAAAGTTCTAGTGTATTAATATTTGCATTACCATAAACAGTGAAAAATATTATTACTTATTATATTTACAAAGTGTGCATTTTTATTTCTCATTAATTATGAGTGAAAAATAAGTAATATTTATTTTACTAAATTATTAAAAGAGAGATTTAATTTCAATAATTTTCGGGAAGATCAATTATTAGAAATAATAAAAATCATTGATAATAAAAATGATGGAATTTTTGTTCTTTCAACTGGAGCCGGAAAATCTTTATGTTTAATCTTTATCTTTATGTTTTAATCTTCATCTTTATCTTTATTTATTGTTAACTTTTATGAAACCCTCGCGAATGATTTTGATTTTTCGAAAATTGAAATTTTTCCCATGCATTTTACATAAGAAATTTGAAATGCTCGGTGGCACGTGTTAATATTAATATTTTTAAAAAAATGATGAAAGTTTTCCTCTTCTACATCACAAAACAGACAATGCTCACCCCTAGGTAAACTAAATTTAACTCCATTGATCCATATTGAAACAGTGTGATTATTTAACAATCTAATCTGGCTGACCGTTCTTTTTAATTTTAGGGGTAACCTTTTGTAAAGATAAGGCTGAGGCCCATTTTGCAAAATTAAGTGTGGCCATATTTGAAGGCTTTTACTCCTTTCTCTATCAGAAAGATCTTTTAAAATTAGTGCTTTCTCCATTTCATTCAAAATAGAGTCAGTATTGTTAACTATTACCTGCAAATCAGGTTCAATATTCAAAATGGAGGTTATCCCATAACCTTCCTAAATTCGCCACAAATCCCTAAACCAATCTCCTCTACTCCATAATGTGAGAGAGCTAAAGAAAGGGCCTAGCGGAGTAAGCATGCAAAATCTGCCCCCGCTCAAAAAAATTTAAAATTCTTGTTACATGTTGGCAACATTAAGATAAAATTTTTCACCAAATATTTTTTCAAAAAATGTATTTTTGTAAGAGTTATGGAGGGGGAAAGAAAAATCAAAAATTTGTTTTTTCTCGAAAACCACTGGATAGATTTTAATGAAATTTATATGTGTTTTATAAATTCATAAGAGGAATTTAAAAAAAAAATTTCAAAAAATTTTGCCCGAAAAAAACCAAAAAAAACCCAAAAAATAATTTTTTAATTTTCAAAAAAAAAAATTTTTGGTCTTATTTTAGAGATACTACTTTGGAATTTTTACTGAAAATTCTCCTAAATGTGTAGGGGAGAGATCCCTAAGGTGGTGACCCATCTTTTGAACGACTGTAGATTTCAAATGGAATTATATATGAAGGTCAATAATACAGCGTTTATCTTATTACCTAACTTCCTATCATAAAGTTTTTTCATTTCATTAATAAAAAAAAAGTTAAAGCACTTTTTAAAAAAAGTTGAAAATTCGACTTTTAAAAAAGTGGCCCCAAGGTGGTCACCATACAAAAATTCACTAAAAAATTTTTTTAAAAATGTAAAAAACGTATTACTAAGTTGTTTATTTAATATTAATTGTTTTTCAAGATCACAGAAATATATTACATATTTTTTTTGCACTTTGTCCTTTCGTCAAAAATGATACTTTTTGTGTATGTATTAGATAGGTAAAAGTTTGAAAATAATTCTATTTCATTATTATTCATTATAAAACTTAAAAATTGATAAAATTCACATTCACAGTGATAAATGTTGATAAATATGGCGTATAAACACATTTTCATAAAAAATCAAAAGTGACCACCTTGTGGCCAAGACACAATTTTTTAAACGTTAATGAAAAATTTTTTTAAAGCACAATATTAATTATATTCATTTGGAATATTATTGTACGATATATAAAGATAATTATAACGATTTTTACTAATTTAAAATGGTTAATTTCGATGATTTTAACACCCTGAGAAAAAAATTTCTCGATCATTTAAAAACAGAAATTTTACGACGTTCACGTTACAAAGAGACTCATACGACTATTTACCTCAAAACTTTACTAAAATCTTTGTCTTCTCAAATAATAACAATAACAAAAAACATTTGAAGATACTAACTAATATACAAAAATTTTCTAAGGGTGACCACCTTAGGGCCCTGACCACCTTGGGGCCCTCTCCCCTACTTTTAAGAAATATTTTTGTCGATTTTTTTAATTGGGTACCACATAGTTAAAAAAATTAAAATCCTAGCTGGCGCATCATTCCGGCTAAAGCACAATGTACCAAGTCATTTTGAATTTTGGAAATTTAATATTACATTCGTACTGAGTGACCCCAGAAACGCATAATTACTAAATTTTAAGCAAATTTAAAAATAATCAGTTACTGAATACATTGTGCTTCAGCCGGAATGATGCGCCAGCTAGGATTTTAATTTTTTTAACTATGTGGTACCCAATTAAAAAAATAGACAAAAATATTTCTTAAAAGTACACATTTAGGAGAATTTTCAGTAAAAATTCCAAAGTAGTATCTCTAAAATAAGACCAAAAAATTTTTTTTTGAAAATTAAAAAAAATTTTTTCGGGCAAATTTTTTGAAATTTTTTTTTTAAATTCCTCTTATGAATTTATAAAACACATATAAATTTCATTAAAATCTATCCAGTGGTTTTCGAGAAAAAACAAATTTTTGATTTTTCTTTCCCCCTCCATAACTCTTACAAAAATACATTTTTTGAAAAAATATTTGGTGAAAAATTTTATCTTAATGTTGCCAACATGTAACAAGAATTTCAAATTTTTTTGAGCAGGGGCAGATTTTGCATGCTTACTCCGCTAGGCCCTTTTGTAAATTTGTATTTGAAATGTTTACGGTTAGGTCGACGAGAGTAACTGTTTAGATGTGTAAATTGAGAAATAGGGAGTGATTTCGTACTTTTAATTTTTACATTATGTTAGAACGTTATTGCTTGTGAATATGTATGTGTATGAATTTTTTTTTTTAAATTTTATTATTTCTTGTAACTTACTTTTGTATTTTTATTAATTGGCCCATTGGCAAATAAAGTGATTATTATTATATTATTATATTAATATTTTTTTAAATAAAAAATACGTATCAATTTTTTTTGGCATTGGAACAAATTGCGGAGTTTCTTGCTTTTTTCTACGAAAAACATTTTTTGGGCCACCCTAGTGTCCAGTATTCAAAAATTCACTGAAAAATTAAAAAAATAGTTGCAAAAATCAATTTTACGTAATTTTAATTGAAATGTATTGTTTTTGGCTTATAATCACAGAATCAATAGTTGCAATCCCTTTTTCTTTGCTTATAAGAAGACATTTAAAAATATTGTTAATTACTTATCCTATTTCATACATTAAAAACTAAATTATTTTATTATTCATCATAAACTTTCATCGCATTTTAATTTTTCACTACGCACGTTTTTTCAGTAAACAGTTCATACTGTAAATAAAAAGAAATACACTTCAGTAAATTAATTAATATATAATAAATGATTCATACAATAAATTAATTTTTAGTTTATTATTCAATTACCTAAATCATTTTTTACGAAAAAGAAAAGAAATAATGCTTCTAGCATTATTTGCATGTTTGTTAACAGTCTCTCCTTCGACTTCGAATCTTTATCCTTTCTAAAAAAATGCAAAGCAGAAAAAGCTCGAATTGAAAAAAGTCGAACTCGAAAAGTATCGAAGCAAGAAATAAGCATAGAGAATAAAAAAGAACATAGAAAGCGCACCTCACACTCTAAATGTAAACGAAATAGATTGAGCTGTCTTGGGTTTGTCTGGTTTATCTCAAGAAAAATTTATAAATAAAATGAAATCATAAATAAAAAAAAGAAGGATATCAAATAATAAAAATATAAAATAGAATTTAATTAAAAATTAAAAATTAAAATAGAATTAAGAATAAAGCAGCAACAAAGTCGACCGCCAAGCGGTCGACGAGGGCTCTGGTTTTATATAAAAAATTATTAAATTAAAAAACTGAACATTAGTAAAAATTGAACAAAAATGAAGAAGGAATAGAAACAACGAAGACGGCCGAAGGCCGTCTGAGGCGCTAGTAAGCACAAAATCCAGTTTGAGCTATATACATTTAATGTACGCTCGTACATGTATATTACAAACAATAGCTTTTCAATCAAATTCATATTTAATGTTTTCTATTTCTACTCCTTTTTTTAAAGAAATGATACATCCTCAATGAAGTCATTTAAGAACTCATTTATAGTTTGTGGTTTATATTTGCCACAATAAAGTGCAACTATAAAGGGGTGTACAAATAATTAGGATAAATTATCTGCATTATAATCGGAATGTTTAATAGTAGAAATTATTCTTCTTTATTCCTGAATAAAGGTATTCTCTAATCCCTTTTGTGTGTCAACATTTGTCGTATCAATCTATTTGTTCGTTGAGACTGCAACAATGTTTACGCTGATTTAGGAAGCTCGTAATGACCTTCCTATCGTAATGTTTCCAGAAGTTCTTCAATTGCAATGTGTGAAATATATGAATTTTAAAGATTATCGGGTGAATCGTCATTACATTTATTATAATCAAATTGACACTTGAAGAGAGAGATTCACCAAACTTTGAAGTTTAGCCAACTGTTGGTTCAAGTGGACCAATTCTTCAGCTGAATCGATGAACTCTGTCCCTTGAATTTCTCAATTTCGAAAAAGTTCGAAATGGTGATACTTTGTGATTTGTGGAATGGGTAAAAATATTGTTTTAAATATTCGTCCTATTTTCTTTATTGCATATTTCGACTTTTTGTTAAAGGCTCCAATGTTATAAGCTAAAGATTATAACCATTCAGCTAGAAAGTGTTAAAGACATTTATAAAATCTTGGAAACAATCAACATTAGATCGGGAATATTTAGATTTAATGATTCCAAAATTTCAGTCAGGACTAAATTTTGTGTGTTTTGGCAAAAGAAAATTAATAGAAACTTTCATCTTCACCTAGCACCTTCACCTGCATTGTCTGCTTCATCTATTAAAAAATTAGTTTCTGGGTAAGAATTCCTGAAGTGGGCCCCTATTTTTCATTAGGTCGGTGGATTTTTCTCATTCTTATATGTTTCGATAGCCTATGATGGCATAATAAAAACTTGTAAATAGTTTTCCGAAATTCGAATATTTGCCAAAGTTATTCAAGGTCAAAGTGATTTGTAGCGTTTTAGTAAATAGCTAATTACTCGCGATTGGATGAACCGATTTTAATAAAAATTGGAGGAGAGTTTACCTGAAGAATTTTACTTTAGATAAATGATCAAAATTTTAATTAAAAAATATAATTTGTTTAAATAAATTAACTTTTTAATTTTTGGGGTTAAAAAAAATTTGTTCTCTATCTTTTTTTTGATTTTTTTTCAATAATCAAATAGAGAATACTTTTAAGATTTTATTTTAACAATAAAAAAGTGGGATTCTGTATCATTTTAGAAAATATAATATTTTTAGTTACAAAATTTTTTGAAAAGTTAAAGAAATTTGAAGCAAAACAAATGAATGAACTAAACTTGGTTGGTTAAAATTGTCGAGTTTAGTTCATTCATTTGTTTTGCTTCAAATTTCTTTAACTTTTCAAAAAATTCTGTAACTAAAAATATTATATTTTCTAAAGTGATAGAGAATACCACTTTTTCATTGTTGAAATAAAATCTCAAAAGTATTCTCTATTTGATTATTAAAAAAAATCCAAAAAAAAGATGGAGAACAATTTTTTTTAACCCCAAAAATTAAAAAGTTAACTTATTTAAACAAATTATTTTTTTTTATTAAAATTTTGATCATTTATCTAAAGTACAATTCTTCAGGTAAACTCTCCTCCAATTTTTATTAAAATCGGTTTATCCGATCGCGAGTAATTAGCTATTTACTAAAACGCTACAAATAACTTTGACCTTGAATAACTTTGGCAAATATTCGAATTTCGGAAAACTATTTACAAGTTTTTATTATGCCATCATAGGCTATCGAAACATATAAGAATGAGAAAAATCCACCGACCCAATAAAAAATAGGGGCCTACTTCAGGGATTCTTACCCTTCTACTAATTTATTAGTATATTTTACCAATAAGTAGTTATTTTTACTAATTTATTAGTAAAATTTACTAATTCAAAAGCAAAAAGTCAGTCACTGATTCCAATCAGTAAGCATTGTTAATAATTAAAATTTAGAGAGAAGACTCAACTAATAACCAATGAAGCGGTTTTCTATGGAGAAATTATTTATTTAATTTTAAAATAAAATACATTTTTTAAAACTCAAAAACAAATTAACAGTAGGTTAGAAAATAAACAATCTTAGGTTATTTCATTCATAATTTAATTGAGAAATCTTTTTTTTTTGCTTAGGGATTTTTGGGAATTCTGCATACAGTGTAACGCGGCATTTTGTTAGCCGCGTACAAATTTACTTTCTTTGTCAATAATAAACTGTAAATTTATATAATTAATCACGCCAAATCGGAAATCACCGATTATTTTCTCCTTCCGAGAAATATTGCTTTTATTTATCCACTTTTGAAAATTTTTTTTTATTAAATTATTTTATTAAATCTTGTAATTTTTGCTAACCGTCAGATCACTGGTCAAAGCAACTAATTAATAATAAGGAAATTGATATTTGTCAATATTTTCATGTAAACAATAACACCGCGATCATGGATATTTACTTCCCGATTATATTAGAGTGTCAGGAAAACGAAAATTCATCGTCCGGGCATCAGCTGTCAAAACACTGGTCACAGCCATCTTACTGACCAGACGTCGTCGCGCAGTGCCCCTCGCGGAGACTAAATAAACTCTTTTGTGAACTCTTTCCGACAGTTAGTAAATTACCTTATTACTGACTGGCGCGTATCGATTACCATCGGAAAATCTTTGTAACGAGTGCGCGTAAGACTCACCACGCTCACCACGAAGCCGAGATTCGGCGTCCACGACGGCCATTTAATCATTCTTAGTTTGGCGTTCATAAAAGTGACAGGTCGCATTATACCATTTATGTCCATTTTCCTAAAAACTAATTAATAAAGTAATCTTGTATTTTTCTTCTGCGAAGATGAGTCGGGGAACGACGCGGGGACGTTGGTGTATCTTCGGTGAGTCTCATAATACTTGAATGTGTTGTCTCCTGACGATTATTGATCGAAATAAAATATGTTTCATTTGGCTTTGTTTTACGACATTTCTGTACATTTTGAACAGGTCTGTAATTTTCTTGTTTATTAAACCAAAATTAAAAGTAACTAGTGATTTCTCTTACCCCGCGCTGTCCTTGAAAAGATTGAGCTAGCGTAATTTTAATTAATTAATCCGTTTACAATTTTTCCTATAAAATATCGCTGGCATTCGGGCAATAAATTCTTTCTACAAAAATAACGTGTGTTTTGCGTAATTTATTGATTATAAATTAGATAAAATTAAATGCTTGCATAAAATAATCTCATGTTGGTTAGTAAAATTAGTAAATTATTAAATATTAACAAAAATAAATAAGACACCCGTTATAAATGGCAACAAATCGAGTTAACATAAATTAGTCCGTCACTAGGCCAACAATAAGGTCCTCTGTATAATATCAATTCTTGGTTAATTTACTAAATGAGCACAAAATTAAGAATCTTAAGTGAAAGAAAATCAATTTTATTTTCAATAAAATAAATTTTCTGAAAATAAATAAAATTATAAATTAATATAAATAAAATTGAATTTTCTAAAAATAAATAAAATTATAAATTGATAAAATAATTTTCAGACCGACAGATTAGCTTAGTCGGATAGATGCCTCGCTTGGCGGTCGTTTAAGGACCGAGGGTAGAAGTACCCTTGGTTCGCGCCCATTTGGCTTGGTATTTTTCCGGCACGTGAGATAATCTGAGCGGGAGGTTTGACGTCGAGGTATAATGATGTGCACCGTCGATTATTGTCCGGTACACACCATTAGAACTCGACTGTCGATAAACCGGTTGTACTCAGGAGAGGTTTTCTACAGTTTCCCGCTTCGCTGGTGAGAAACCCTATTGACGGGTGGTCCAGGCAGACTGGCAGAATGCGAGTACTCCTAATAAAGTCGGCTGTAGACGCAAATTAGGTTAATATATAGAAAATGGTTATGCTTAATCCAAAAAGTATTTCTCGGGGACTCTTGTCGAAGTGCGTAAGGCCAATAGGGCAGGAGTATAAACAATAAAAAAAAAATAATAATTTTCAGAAAATAAATAAGAAAATAAATTAATGTAATAAATTTTCAGAAAAGAAAGAAAATTATAAATTGATAAAATAATTTTCAGAAAATTAATAAACTTATAAATTTATGAAATAAATTTTCTGAGAATAAATAAAATTATAAATTGATAAATTAAATTTTTTGAAAATAGATAAAATTATAAATTGAATAAATCCTCTACAAAAAAGAACAAAATTTATTAACATAAATATTGACAATTTAAAAAAGTGACATATGAATTTATTTATTATGTTTCCTATTATGATAAATTTTAAATTAATTTTAAATTAAATTGATTTGACTGATTATTTTCTTGTATAGAGGCCAACAAAATTTTGTTGCCCAACCAATGGAAGCTAATTCTTATAGGATTTTGTTCGTAGAATCCGAATTTGACCTTGAAAATATTGGATTGGCTCTAGTTTTTAAGGAATTTACGTTTCAATACGCAAAATACGTATTTTTGGTATTTTTTGAATGTATGTAAAACCATATACCGAAACAGTAAATTTGTCCGCATAGGGACAAATTAAAGCTTAAATACTGCTCTTTAATATCCAAAAACAAAAAATTTAATTTATATACAATTTAGAGTAGAGGGGGGTAATGTAGTGTACTGGTTTTACTGACTAAACGAATGAATTGAATTACTTGCCGTTGGTATGGTAGGGTTAAGGTATCAAAGTATAGTAATGTATATAATTTTGGCTTTATTGTGCTTCTTCTAAAAGAAGTTGTGGCGTCACTTCAAAAACACTGAATTTCGAAACCATATTTCCGTTTTTTTATGTATGTATTTGTGGTCGCTGCTTAGAAATCTGTATTCAGATTTTAATATTCAAAATGGTGGATTCAATATGGCGTTTTTTTTATTTTACACTTTTATCATAAAGGTGTAAACTATTTTTAAAAATTAGTCCGACATTTTTAATTTTTATACTTCCTAGCAGATTTATAAGCAGCGACCACAAAAACCCTCAGAGAGACTAATTTTTACTTAAATTGCCTTACCTGATCAAAAGTAATATTATTTTCAATACGTTTATGAAACAGCGTATGTCCCATTGGACATTAAAGGTTAAATTGTAGGGGAGACTGGGGCGAAAAGTTAAACTGCCAAAACCGTTAAAATTCATTATCTTTCGAACGAAAATAGTTAGAGCATTGCAATTTTAATTATAGAAGGGTGTTATCACCCTAAATAAATGTCCGGAGTTGTGTGCAATTCTGTTTATTTTTGTGGTGTCGATATTGAAAGTTTTTTTTCAACCTACTTTTGAAAATTTTTTCGAAAAAGAAAATATTAACTTTTAAGTATATTTTTTGCATTTATTATCACCGCGATTTTTTTACTTCATTATTTGGGTCCCCTAAAGAGATACCTAAAGATATTTGCTAAATATCTTTAGTCCAATCTTTTTTATTTGTTGTTAAAGCCAAAAACGCACCCTGGGGCGAAAAGTTAAATAATGGGTGGGGCGAAAAGTTAAATGTATTTTTACATGTTATTAAATTTTTTTTTTATTTTTCGTTTTTTTGGGTTTATTTGGTTAAACATTATTTATTTGATATTGGGCAAGTACTCTGTCAAAAAATAAGCCGGTTAACGTGAAATAAACCAACAAAATTTTTTTTTTTTGAAATTTCAATTTTTTAATTTTACAACTATTCTAAAGCTTTTGTCAAATAAACAAAGATCTTTTATTTACTAAATTACTTGTTTACGTATACTTTAACTTATCTACTACTTATCAGCTATCGGAAAATAGTTTTAGTAGGCTAAAAATAGAATTTAACTTTTCGCCCCAGGGTGGGGCGAAAAGTTAAAAAAACAAAATTTTCAAAAAAGGGCAAAACATGTATTTTTTTCGAAAATATCAGGAACTTTTTTATTGAAAGTTGTAGGGAACAAGTTGCCCTACAATATTGATATCCAAATATTTGCATCTAAGCGGCTTATATTGCCAAGAAAAAATCATTTATGCAAAATTTAACTTTTCGCCCCAGTCTCCCCTATATAAATTAAATTTTTTGTTTTTGGATGTTAAAGAGCAGTATTTAAGCTTTAATTTAGTCCTATGCGGACAAATTTACTGTTTCGGTATATGGTTTTGCATCCATTCAAAAATGCAAAAAATGCGTATTTTGCGTATTGAAACGTAAATTGCTTGAAAACTTGAGTCAATCCAATATTTTCAAGGTCAAATTCGGATTCTACGGACAAAATCCTATAAGAATTGGCAATAACATTTTAGGCAACATGCAATTGATGAAATTTTGTCGGCATAATGAACAATTCCTTAAGAAATATTCCTGATTGGTCCGACTGCACTGCAGTTTTCTAACGAGTTTAGTATTGATACGAAATTTTATTTTTGTACTATTTTTCTTTCAATTCCAATAAATAAAATTTATTTTTTATTATTTCGTTTCTTGGAAATTAGTATCACTGTGATATTATGCATTTAAACGTTAATCTTAGTCCCTACAGAAATGAACCGATTATTAACGAATCAATTTTCGGTAAAAATATTTCCGCAATTCTAGTGTAAGATGTCGAGACGTTTTAGCCCAATCTGGCTGCTTCAGTTCCAGATTTTGACAACTTCGAATCTTATATTAACCTTGATAGACTGTGTGGAATCAGTTCTCTATACACTGAAAAAGTTTTAGGCCGTTGGCTGTACTGGTTCTCTTAAAACGCCAGAACAAGTGTTTTCCTTCTGACCAGCACGTCAGACGTCCTTTTTCTTAACAGTAGACTTACTTTTTCAGTTCAACCGCCGTGCTGATAGCTATTTCCCACTATTTCCCTAAACCACAGAACAACGCATGCGCTGAAGAAGTATGTCTACTGTCTTGAAAAAGGACGTCTGACGTGCTGGTTGAAAGGGGAACTGGCTGTTTCGAAACCAGTACAGCCAACGGCCTAACATTTTTTCAGTGTAGAGACCAGACATTAAGTTGTTGATTGGTGGTACTGAAGTACAGGCACTGGTTGACACTGGCTCGACTAGAACTTACTTGAATTCTATTGGTAGATCAATTGTTGAATCAAATGGTAATAAAATAAATGAACTTGAATCGGGTCACGTAATGTTGTCAAATGGTCCGATTGAGACTATCATTGGTGAGGCAACCTTGCCTGTCACTATCGCGGAAGTGACTCGCGATTAAACAATTAAATTTAATTCAACTGATCAATGCGTGGTAGGGATAGATTTCTTAACGACATTTAGGGTAGTAATTGATACTAGTGTTCAACGACTCTGGTTAGCGGAAGAACCGATTATTAGAATCGTATTTTGTAAAAATAATAAACTAATTAACCTTTAGGAATGCACACGCCTCATGACACTCTCCTAGTGAACGAGAGGAATTAAAGTCCTTAATTAAACGTTTAGTACGTCCTCTAACAGATAAACTACCAGCCGTTAAGTTGGTCGAACACGTCATTAACACAGAGGATCATTCGCCGATCCGTCAAAATAACCATCGAAATTGGGACTTTTATATAGTCGATTCTCGTTTCGCATATAACACAACGCTTCACAGCACCAATCGTGTCACCCTAGCCTTCCTCAATTTAGGAAGAGAACCAGTCCCTTTACGATCTTTCCGTCACACAGTGGTCGGAGGTACACTATTTTATGCGAAAAATGGTAATTTTTAAATTGCGTTAAATTAAATTAGATAAAGCGATTCCTACTCATAAGTGTCCCTAGATTTCAAAACTGACCGGTATTTACAATGAAATTGATTGGGAAAGGCGATATACATGTTTAAAATGCGAATTTTATAAGTGAAATTTTTTACCCTTTATAATATGAGTTTTCTTAACAAGTTTTTGTATTCTAGGAGTCAATATTAAAAATGTTTAACGATTTTATGTCATTTCTTACGCTTAAAAAAAGATGTTTTCTTAAATAATTATAACTAAAAAAAAATTTGTTAATAAAATATCAATTGCTTTATAATATAGCTTTTTATTTAAATAATTATTTTTAAAAAGGTATACAAAAAAAGTACGACTGAGTACGATCCTAATTCTTTTTTAGAAGAGTAGTCCAAAGTATCCTTTAATGACCTACGGAAAAAACATCTGCGCAAACTTGCGCCAAAAAAATTTTTTGACATTTTTGTTTCATGAGTCCGATTACAACAGTAGTTCAAAATGACAAAAAGTGGATTATAACATTAAATATTAAATTAATTCATGGTAGGTATTTTTTACAAGTGATTTTTATTGTGTGTCTTGATAAATGTAAAATCAATTTTCAAAATTTCAAAATGGCGGTTCCAATATGGCGTCAAATATTTTTAAAAATGGTTTAGTTTCTACGAAATTTGGTATTCAAAGGTTTTTCATATATGTGTTGATGAATCTAAAAGATAGAAAGTAATATGAAAATAATTTCTCACATTTTAGTCCTGTAAAATATATTTTTATTTCTAAAAGTAAGTTTATTAGCTTCTATTTATATTAAATTATTAAATTTCTTTCATATTTTAACCAATAAAGTTAATAAAGAATTATCAAGAATTGTCAATATTATTATAGTTACACTGAACTCTTGCTGTAATGGACTCGAATGTGCTGTGGTCCATTACAGCAAGAGTACCCTTGAAGCAAGGGCACAATGACATTCAGGGCCATATGAAGATTTAAAACATAGATTCTAAATAATTTTTTTTTATTTTCTTTAAATGCACAAATTTTTAACTAAAAGCAAGTAATTAAGGAATGGAAACATAATTTTAGAAAATATTTTTTTTTAAATGACTGAACAGCTCATAAAATAATAAAAAATTGAAAATAAGATTTTAGTGGGGAGACTGTGCACCCGCAAAATTTAAAAAATAATACTTTGTTGGTGGCGCTAGTCGCCGAGCTCAGCGACCCCGTTTCCCCGCTCACCACTTCATCTACAAACTAGTCAATTACAGCAACGTCCATTACAGCAAGAGTTCAGTGTATTTCAATTATTTTGATGATTCAAAAATGTACTTAACGTTTTGTTATTTTTTGTATCTCAGTCACTATAAAAATATGTTATTATTAAATTACTTTCTTCCATTTTAATTGTTAATTTATTTTAAAAAAGAAATTCTCTTCAAGTAAATTAAATAATTAATTTTAATAAATAAAGATATTTTTATATTATGACATATACAGTGATAGAAGGTAACTGTCAAAGTTTAAGTTCGATATCAATATTGTGACTACTCAATCTGCAAATGTAATAGTTATATTCATAAACATTTTCTCAATTTTTATAAAGCTGACAGTCACTTTGACAGCTGTCAACTGTCAAATTATAAATTTTACGTGAAATTCGAGATCAGTGAGTCTAAAAATCTTATAGGTAAAATTTTTATGTAGATTTACTCATTTTTTATAAAATTGACAGTCAATTTGACAGCTGTCAGCTATTACATTTTAAATTTGACATAAAATTTGGTTTCAGGAGGTCTCAAAACCTGATGGAAGTTATTTTTGTGCAGATTTACTCATTTTTGATAAAATTGACAGTCACTTTGACAGCTGTCAACTGTCAAATTATAAATTTTACGTGAAATTCGAGATCAGTGAGCCTAAAAGTCTTATAGATAAAATTTTTATATAGATTTACTCATTTTTTTAAAACTTAACAGTCACTTTGACAGCTGTCAACTATCAAATTGAAAATTTGACATAGAATTTGGATTCAGAAGGTCTCAAAACCTGATAGAAGTTATTTTTGTGCAGATTTACTCATTTTGATAAAGTTGATAGTTACTTTGACAGCTGTCAACTGTCAAATTTTAAATTTTATGATATATTCTTATTTAGTATGACGAAATTAAGAATATCCTAAAGTTTCGTTGCAATCGGTGCAGTCTTTCTAATTTTTCGCATAAAATAGGGTCTCTCCGACCACTGTGCGTCGCCTTGTTAATGGGGAGGTCGAGTTGCCTCCTCCTGGTGTCAATGAATGGACAACTCGAATGTCCAGATTGAATGACCTGAAGGAGAAAATAACCTTGAATCAAGACTTTCCAGTAAAAGCGATAACTAGAAAATTCAGAAAATTAAAAATTTAGAATTTAGTATTGGCCCTTGTAGGGGAGGGGGAATACCCCTACTTTAGAAATAAATTTATAAAAACCGCTGCCAAGTTGTACACTTTTGTTATAATTTTGGTGCTCATTTCATGAACACTAGGCTTCCTCATAGAGATAAAAATAATATAAACATATGAATAACTTTTTATAAATATGGTAAAAATTAAAAATCATGAAGTTTTTTTACCAATTAATTTAATTTTATTATTACATAAATTTTTATTACATTGCTTTGTAAAATTATTTTTATTATAAATTTTAAAAAATTATTTTCGATTTCTATAATACTTTTTTCTTCTTTATTTGATTAACAAAATTTAGTTTCAGTACAAAGGCTTCCATGAAATCTGTTTTACTTCTTTTGAAATTTACATTTGTCTAATATATTATTACAATAATTTTCTTCATCACCAATATCTATATATCCCATAGGAGCTTATTAAATTGCCTCATAAAATTATTTGAGGAATAAAAATTTCAAACTTCTCTGAAAAAGATTAACATTAAGATCTATTTTAAGGTTTTGCTCCGGCTGCTACTTTTGAAAAAATTGATTTGCGATAGATTTTCTTCAAATTTTGAGAAAATGTTTCTTTCGGTGTCTTTTAAATGAAGTAAAAATTTCAAAACCCTTTGCCATGTCAAAGAACGAGATATTGTGGTTGACATTTTTTATTTTTAACATAATCGCATGTAAAAGTTAAAGTTTAAACTTGAATAACTAAAAATTTAGCATCGCAAAGGGTTTTGAAATTTTTACCACATTTAAAGGCTACTAGAAGAACAATTTTTTCAAAATTTGAAGAAAATCTATCGAAAATAAATTTTTTCAAGATAAGCAGCCGGAGAAATACCTTAATACTCAAAAATCATTAAACGTAAGTAAATATATTTAATTATTTTTTATTCAAGTTTATTTAATTTTTAAATTTATTATATAAAATCTTACACAATCTTCTAGATAAAGGTGAATATGCTATTTTATATAAAAAAACCTATGTTTTATTTATCCTACATATAATTCAGTGCTGATGATCAAATCAAAATGTTTCACTTCATTTCTCACAATCGTGGGACAGTGGATCCCATTAGGAAGGTGAAGAAATAAAAATTAAAATAACATTTTCTTATTTGATAGGGATTAAAGCTTTTATAGATCATAATTTTAAAACTATCTTAATAAAAAATAAAAAATGCCTATCTGTCAGTAGTGAGGTGGGGCAAAATACAACAGACAAAGCAATGAATATTTAAAAAGAATAACGAAAAAGTTTATTTTAATTCCTACAAATGAAAACCTTATGAATCAAAAGTTTAAATTATAAATAATACAACAAAAAATGCCGTTGTGTTATTTCTGGGTCGTGGCAGATCGTGTCGCAGACTTTGAAGAAACTGCACCTTTAGGTTGACTAGCAATTACTGAAAGAGTAATTTACCGATTACTCATTCATTTTACTTCGTATTGATTAAAAACTATAAACCGAGAGTTTTCAACCAATGAAATAAAAAGTTCCCGCTAGACAAACTCGGGTCTCGACAGATCGTGCGGCAGACTTCGAAGATACTGCAATCTTAGTTTGACTTGCAATTACTGAAAGAGTAAATTACCGATTACTCATTCATTTTACTTCGTATTGATTAAAAACTATAAACCGAGAGTTTTCAACCAATGAAATAAAAAGTTTCCGCTTGACAAACTCAGGTCGCGACAGATCGTGTGGCAGACTTCGAAGATACTGCACTCTTAGTTTGACTAGCAATTACTGAAAGAGTAAATTACCGATTACTCATTAATTTTACTTCGTGTTGATTAAAAACTATAGACCGAGAGTTTTCAACCAATGAAATAAAAAGTTCCCGCTAGACAAACTCAGGTCGCGACAGATCGTGTGGCAGACTTCGAAGATACTGCACTCTTAGTTTGATTAGCAATCGTTAAACCAGTAAATTATCGATTTGAATTAAAACTTTTGATTCATCAAGGTTTTATTAAGTTTGAATTAGATTATTCTCGATTTGTTAATTATTCCAGCTCTGTCATATGTTCTTTTTTACTTCATGATCACTAGACAGGCATTTTTCACTTATAAAAATTTTAATACATATGAAATAAGAAAATTTTTATTTTAATTTTGATGTCTTTAGCGCCGTACTGCTATCCCCTGACCCAGGACTGCTCTGCCAAAAGTGCGTTTTCAGGATTTTTATGTTTTGAGAAAACTAGATTTAAAAAGTTTCATCTGACATGAAATGAAAAGATTGATTTATTCGTTAGCTATAAAAATAATAGTAGGAATTCTTAAGAGTTTCTTATATATTTTGCGCCTTTGTGAGAACAGAGTATAAAAAAGTATTTTATAATTTTTTATATTCAATATACTTGAGGAAAAGGACTTAATCTTTGACTTTTAATAATTTTGAAAAAATGTCATCTCATTGATATTGCGTTGTTAGAATAATGAATGAAACAAGGGTTTTGATTTTGTACTATTGACGTTAAAAAAGCTGCTGCATATATTCCACATGAATGATTATCAGGTTGCTTGTTTAATAAAGTTGCAAATCTAATGTTTTTAATTCTTAAATTTGGATAACGTGCTTGAATAAACATTTTTTCTATTTCCATTAAATCTTTAAACTTGTGTATATCGAAGTATAGACTATCATAAATAATAAGATGTGAACCATTATAATGCAAACAATGCCAATGATTTCTTGATAAACCACCAATAATTTGAACGATATTTTCAAAAATAGGATCAACAATTTCTGGTGTTTGTAAATATAATGTTGAAACTGGTTCAAAATTTGTATTTTCACGTACAATTTCTAAAAATTTATCAAGTGAAAAATCTTCCAGCCACACTGAAAAACTGTTGGTAGAGCAGTTCCGCTATTGACTGTTGTGCAGCGCTACTTAACTTTAAACTCACAGCTCTATCAAAATTAGGCGAGTTGCTCTCCTAAACTTGACTACCAATGGCGTTGGCGAGCGGCTGCTTGACAAAAAAGTCAGCAGCTCTATCAAAAAGGAGAGTTGCTCGCCCAAAAAGGAGAGTAACTCGCCCAAAAATAAAGTGAGCTGTGCGTTTTTTTTAACGCAGCAGTTCACCGCATTGGGCGAACAGCTCTACTAACAGTTTTTCAGTGCATGAATATTTATTCAGAACATTTTCTTTAATCTGATTTAACAAATTGTTATTCTTATATATAATCTGTTTGAATTTTTTTTCACTATTATGATTAATACTTTCATTATCATTATCACAAATAATTCCAAGTTCATCATTTGAAGAACTTTCTGTATCACAAATAATTTGTAATTCACTTTTAACTGAAATATTAGGATTTATGTTTTCAATTTTATCTTCTAAATTTTCGAAATTTATTAAATTATCTGAATTATCATTATTATAAAACCTGTCAAGTTCATCATATAAAGAACAATCTTTGTCAACATCATTATTACAAATCAAATCAAGTTCTTCATATAAAGAAGTATTTTTGTCACATATTATTTGTAATTTGTTTTCATCTAAAATAGTGTCGGTTTTATCTTTTGAATTTATTACATTGAAATTTGTATCTAAAACTCCAATGAAAATAGGCTTATGGTCTGAAAATATACTTTTATAAACTCCAGCATTAAAATTCATTATATCACTTGATATAAAGATTACATCAATTTGCGTATTAAAATTGGTGGTTGTAATGCCCAAAGGAATTGCTCTTTTGAATTCATTTTTAATTAAAAATTTTTCCAAAAATCTTTTTTCGTAAAAACAATTAAAATTAAAGTCACCAATAAAAATTGTTTCTTTTTTAATTTCACATTTCAAAAAAATTTTATTTACATTATTTTGAAACATGTCATTAGGTGTACTCGAAGATTTATACCCACTGATAACATTAAAGCCATTGACCTTTATGCAAAACATATCAACATGCTGTTGATAACCATTTTCAGATCTACTACTTCCAGTAATATGATCTATTACGTCAAATTCTGAATCTTTTTTAATAAAGCATATCAAACCTCGGGGTAGCCTATTGTCACTACAATCAGATCGCACAGCTATTACAAAACATGGAATGTTGACATAATATGTTTTAGCTAACCGCGTTTCTAAAAATATTAAAATATCTGTCTGCATAAACCACGTATCACACAATATATATTTCAATTTTTTCGTAATTGACAGAACATTATTGTAAATAATTTTTACTTTATTACCTGGAATTTCTTAAACGTATGATAATTGTAATTTTTTTCTGAATTTAATCTTTCTAATTCTTGTTTTAATAAGTTATCAATTTTAAATCTATCTATACAATTTAAATCACCAAAAATATATAAATCTTTTAAAGAACGAACGCGACTGAAAGCTACATCATACGTTTGTCCCTGACTCTTGTGAATCGTAATTGCTTCAGCAGAAACAATAGTTTCCTATTCGCGATTTACTATTCCTATTCCTATTCGTGTTCGCGAATTACTTGGTATCCTTCTGTAAATTTAATTGGAATTTTAGTTTTGAGAATGGGTACCCAATCTGTATTAAGACTATTAGATTCAATGATTTTTTATATGAATAACGAATTTTATGGCCTACTTTACTATCATTAAAATCCATCCAAGCTATTGTCAAAGAATTATCGTTTTCAGTTATGTGCTTTATAATACCACAAGCCTCATTAACTAAACCGTCTTCTACGTCAACGTTGAAAGTAATCATATACTTAATTCCAATTTTGAGTAATAAGGAGTATGGTAAACCTCCGCATTCAGATTTATTTTTATTTTTTAGATAAGTTAATAATTTGTGTTTATTCGAATTTTTTGTACCTATAATATGATCTACAGCCTTACAAGTAAATGAATTTCCTTTTGAATCTTTAATTTTTTTATTATTGTATAAATCTACTAATTTAATTTCAGCATACAGTCTTATTGCATCATCGGGTACCTCATTCTCAATTTTTACTACTCTTGATGAAAGAAACTTTTTATCATTTTCAGTTAATTTTCCTAAAGCCGAATTACTAAGTGCCTGAGTAAACAATTTGTCATCTTTTTGGCGCATAATTTCTGTCAATTCGAAAAATTTAAATTCATCCCAAAGAATATTATATGAAAATATATTTAAGGATGAACTGTTTGGTGGCATGTATATTGGTTTATCCATAACAGGGGAAAGTTTTTATGCAATTTAACACATGCATGGTAATAAGTGGTTGTTTGAAATTTAATTCATCTAATGATTTTAGGATTATTTGTTTATCTACTACAGTTGGACAAGTGATTCTTGTTTTTTGATTGTGTGAATACACATTTACATTAGATTGGCCTAAAATATCTACTTCATAACTTTGACGAATTTCTATGTTTCAGTTATTAATTTTATTGTCTGACTCATTATTATTAATTTCAACTTCTTGAACTGCTTTTTCAATGACTTCATCATCTAGTCTGTTAAATTTTCATTTGTTTTAATTAATTATTGAAAAAATTTTATGGAATTTTTCCTCCACATTACAATTTTCAACTTCACTGCATTCTTCCCTCCAAGGAAAATATAGTAAAATTTGTTCTCGGTAATAATTGTACTTGTCTTGAATTAATTTTTAATTTCGATATCTAATTAATTTAAATTTGTTATTATTATTTTGTTTAGCAGCACAAGTCTCTTCTGTATCGATATCATTAGCGTCATCATCTTTATCACAATCATCATCATCACTTTCACCATTTTTATTCTCTTTTTTTGTTTTTGATTTAGAACTTGCCGCGAATTCAGCTAAACAAATTGATTCTAAACATTGATCTCTTTTAGAATATTTTTCAAAAACATTTAGATAAAAGACATCAGTAGAATCGTCTTCTAGTTTTTCTAAATCTGATTTAGATTTTAACATTCTTACGCGTTGTTCAGAAGGTACTGTGTTTATGTAAACTTCTGCAACACTACATCTAGTCAGTGCCATTGAAAAACAATGATAAACGGCTTCTTGGTCAGATAAAACATTACCATTAATAAATACATTGCCGATTTTTCTAAATTTATCTCTTAGAGACAAATTACCGTTTCCAATATCTAATGCCGCCTCTTTTAATAATTTATTCAGACCTGCATCAACTTTTGTAATATAATTTGTCATATAAGAAGCACAAGAGTAAGGATCTTACACAAACTGAATATCCATATTAGATTCTATTAAATTTAATATGGTCTCATTATATGAATTGATCGCAACATCTTCGCTTCTTCTTTAAAAAAAACTCAAGATGATTTTAAAGAACTTCTAATAGCCATTATGTAATCTTCAGAAATTTTTAAAATTTCATCAAATGGTTCATATCTTACTTCATCAAAAAATGTCTTTATTAATTCTTTAATTTTTTTCAAATTTGTTGACAATTTTTTTATATTTTCCTTTTCTACATCTGATAAAGGATCTAGAATAATTGTATTCTTCATTACAAACATCGGATAATGAAATCTACATTGGTGTTTGTTTTTTCGTCCTTTATAGCAAGTAGGTTTATGTTTATGTCTTTGAAAAGTCTTATATGGATTTTTAGGATCATATTTACAAGTTATAAAATTATCAATAAATTTTATACAAGATGTTCGCGATTCTAAATCGTTCTCGTCAAAAGTTGGTGCATCTTTACATTTATAAAGACCATGAGAGTGAACTGATCCTCTCGCCTGAAATTCTCTGCGTTCGAAGAAGTCTATTACATGAAATTTTTCGAAAGGACCATTTATATTTTCTAAAATTTTCGTTATTTCCAAAAATCGATTTTCAATTGTTAAAGTAGGATTTAGAAATTTAATTTTAAAAGATTAATTTTTAAAACTTTAACTCATGTGTCCTTCGGACAAAAGAAATTGTAAGTGTAGTGGATTCCCCCTCTACTTTTCTCAGTAATTCGATCTCCTTAAAATAGTAATCCAAATGACACTTTCTAACTTTGTATATTTTAGGTTGCTTTTCCAAAAAACTAAAGAAATACCCAATTTAGGTTCACTAGATTGATATTTCGTTTTGAACTTGAATATTCCTTTTTATTGCATAAATTTAAGACTTAAACCCCGTAAATAAAGGCTGTCTTTAAAAATATATTCAAATTGATGTTCTTTTAATAAATTTACTTTTATTTTATTCTTGCTGACACTAGATTTTCAATATTCTCTTTTAATTCCTTTACTTTATATTTTTTCACAAATTCTTATATTTCTTTTTATTCACTTAATTATTTTTCAATATTTTCTTTTATTTCATTTATTATTTTTCACTTATCACTTTTATTAATTTTTATATTTCAATATAACATTTAAATTCAACCTTTCTTTATATTTTAATTATTTATACTTTTCTCAATTAAAATTCACTTTACTGAACAAACTTTTTATCAAACCCTTATAATTTTCTGAGAAATCCCTTGCTCAGGGATTCCAAATTTAACACTGATCTTCACGATCAACACGGCCAAATGCTAGACTTAGGATTGCCTGGCCAAAACTGCCGGCTGCAACTACATAACTGTAATGATCCCGAAAAATTATACACGTGCTAAAATTTGTTTCTCCTTGTGCTAGTTAATAGCGAAAGAACTTCTCTATGCATTGTCGATATTTCCTCCAGGAGATTGTACGTATCGCCTTTTCGTTAAGTTTCTCGGCGTTTGTTGTTCACCTAAGGTTCTCGGGGTTTGCTGCTTTTCCTTTCTTTCGTCCGGCCTACGTTTTAAGAAGGTTGTCGTATTGTCGCTTCATCGTTATTCGTTTTACATAAGTAATAATATTACTTTCCTTTCTTGGATTGTTACAGTTTCAAAATACATAGTAAAGTACATACAGTGATCAATATGCAAATAATATATGACAATAGAATACAATATTAAAATAGAAAAATGTAAAAATGAAAATTATATTATTAAATATAATACTAAAATAGAAATGTGTATAAATGATAATTACAATATTTTAATAGAGAAATATAATAAATACAATGCAATAATTAAAATATAGATTATAAAAGTTAAAAAATATATAAGGTAAATACAATATATTATAAGAACACACATACATTTGTAATATAATTTATAGAGTAATAGGTTACGGACGTAATAATATATAAATAATATATGAATAGAAAAAATCAGTTTCTGAAAAAATATAAGAAAATAAGAAGAAATATTTTGTAGAATTAATTATCGTTAGCTATTTTTGAATATAAAAAATTATTATCAGATAAAAAAGTAAGTAAATAGAAAATTATTAAAAATATTAAAATTTGTATTGTGATTTGTTTATGAAATTGAGGTTACATTTTTCTAAATTATTTCTTATATTTCATAATATTTTTTTAATTAAATTCATTTAATTTAATTCATATTTTAATTTTTAATTTAATTTTAACCATCATAACAAATTATTTTTTTTTGTTTCAAGATAATTTTTTTAAATAACATTTATCTAATTTAATTCACATTTCAATTTTTAATTTAATTTTAATCATCATATTCATTAAATTTTAGTGTTTGGATCCATACAAAATTTATATTGGAATAAAGAAAAAGTGTCTATTAAAGAAAAAGAAAAAGAAGAAAAAAATCCTATTGAAAAGAAAGATAATAAAGAACCATAAGGGGGAAAAAATATGACAGAAAAGGAGAAAATTAAAGGCAAAAATTCAGACAGAAATATGAAAAAAAAGAATGAAGCAAAAAGAAAATAGAATGTGAGGATTATTATTATTTTTTATGAATTATTAGAATTGATTAATTTTATAATTAATTAATAATTTTCAATTATGCAGAGACTCAAGAAAAAACATTATGAAAAAGCCGCTGCCAAGTTGTACATTTTTATAATTTTGGTGTTCATTTGATGAACACTTTGCTTCCTCATAAAAAACATAATAATTGAAATATAAGAATTACTTTTTATAAAAGGGTTCAAAATCATTAAATCTTGGTCCAAAAAATGTGTTTTTATATATTCTATAAGATGGTAATAATAGTTAAATAATTACACATAAGTTAATAAACAAGAATGTTGAAAAAATGATATTTTCCACAATTCTTGATTTTTTAAATACCAATAATTTCATAATTTCTGACCGAATCAGATTCAAAAATAGGTCAATCAAAACGTTTTTTAATGCTTTTCAAGTTGGTAATAATTTTTTAAAGGTACTTTTACATAATTTAAAAAATATTATAAAAGTATTATATTTTAAAATTTTAGATTTTTAAAAGTTTAATATCTCCGGTTAATATGGACGAAAAATGTTCAATTAGGGCTCATAAGATGCGTATGAAAAAACTCTATAAAACTAAATACAAAACAAAACTAAACTTATACATTTTTCATCAAAATTTTCAAAAAAGTCTTATTTTCTAAAATTTTTGATTCTTTAAAGTTTAATATTTCCGGTTAATATGAACGAAAAATATTCAATTAGGGCTTAAAAGATGCGTGTGAAAAAACTCTACAAAACTAAAGAAAAACATTTATAAGTGTCCTAACATTTTTTAAGTTACGTCCAAAAAAAGTTTTTTTACCAAATGAAAAATGCAAAAAAATAGTTAAACTTCATAAATCGGGCTGAAAATACTCTCATTTTATGTCCCCCGGGGAGAACTACAATTTAAAAAAAGGCCTTTAGCTCTTTCTTGTTCTGAGATATTGAGGCAAATGTAATGTTAGTATACACACACACATCGGGACAAATTTTTAAAATCCGTTTTTTGGACTTCGGAGTTCAAAATACGTCGAAATTTTTTTTTATTTATTTAGAACATTTATACGGGGAGTTCCTGTGCATATATAAAGTACTAAAGTATTAGGCATAATAAAAAAAAATTTATAAATATGTCAAAAAATGACAATCCAAAATTTTGCTGATACAAAGCTTCCTTTATGAGGAAGCAATTCACAAAGAAGTAGACAAGATAATAACTACGTTCGTCAAACATATTCGCAACAACTATTAAACATCAGACAACTATATTCGTACTATCCTCGTCAAATGCCATATTCTCAGAATACACCATACATGCCCGTCATGCCCTACTCACCATACCCACCGAACGCATTTTATCCGCCTTACACAACATACCCATTCGAAACACCACAGAGGTTAGAGTCCAGGTTTTATAAAACGATGATGACAAGAAGTTTATTTTTTAATTAAATTGTTAATATTAATATTATTCAATACATTGTTATCTTAATTTTTAAATTAAAATTAATTTTTATGATTATTTAACAATTTTGATTTTAGTTTAAAAAAAATTAAATTATTTCATAATTATTTTTTTTACGTCTTGTTTTATTTAAAATCATTTTTTCTGAAATTTATTTAGAATATTAAATTTAATATAAATAATTTAAAAGAAATTAATTTTTTACTTAAATTTTTAATGATATTATTAAATAAATTGTTATTATGATAATTTTCAAAATAAAATATATTTTTATTATTATTTAAAAATTTTGATTTTAGTAAAAAAAATTATATTGTTTGATAATTTTTATTTCTTTTTTTATTTCAAATCATTTTCTTCAGAAATTTAATTAGAAGAATAAATTTATTATAAATAATTAAGAAGAAATTTATTTTTTACTTAAATTGTTAATAATATTATTAAATGACTATTATAGAATTTTAATTTTTAAAAAATCATATTATTTAATAATTTTTCTTTTTATTTCTTGTGTTTTTTCAAATCGTTTTTAACAAAAAAAAATTGTAAATCGTTATTAACAATTTTTTTATTTCTTCTTTTTTCTTGATTCAAATCATTTTTTCAGAACTTTTTCTTTTCTTTTTTTCTTTTGTTCATAATTTTTTCATTTTCTATTTTTTCGTATTTTAAAATTGCCTTGCTACTCTTAAATTTATATTTCTAACTAATCAAATAAAACGAATCTTTACTATAATTTTACTTACATTAAATATGAACATAAATTATTTTATAACTTTCCAACTTATGGAGAAATATGTGTAATTTTGGCTTAAAAAGTAAATTTGTCATTATGTAAAAATTTGTAAGTGAGATCACAAAATGTTTAGGGTAAATTTTAATAGTTTTTCAATATCTTGAGCAGTTAACTCGTTTACAATTTCAACTTCTATTGTAAGGTCATTACCTTGTTCATTAATACCATTTTCTACAACGGAGTTGTCAACAAGAGGTCTGTCACTCACAAGACTGGGTGTGAAGTCTTCGTCTGTAAATATTTCTTAATTAATAGGGAAAATTCCTGTCGATTCAAAAGACTTGACGGCTTTATCAATACTAGCCACTTTTTAATACGATTGTTTGAACAAGAAAGCTACTTCTGTTTGTGTAATAACCTTTCCGGGATGACTTACAAGCCACATGTCACAAAATTGACCATACGCAATCTTTATCGGGCCATAAAAACCTTTATCCATCTTCTCACATTCGTTTCCTTGGAAAAATCAGACTCTTCCAACTAGTTTTTTTCCTTTCTTCGAGATAACCTTGGGCATTTTATTAGGTACTGTGTTCAATCTTGTTTCGTCCATATTAAAAATCCTATCTGGTGAAAATTGATACTCTTCATACAAAGTCTTAAGATATGTGAAAAACCGTTCCATTTGTTCTTTATTAAAACCCATCACTCGTTCCATTGAACATTTTTCTGGCAGACGAAGTGACAATTTTTGTCTGGCGAAAAAAATATTAATCCATTTGTCACCAGCAATTTTTTTCCTTATCGAAAGGGTGATCAATGTTATTTGCTTCAGCATATTCAAAAGCTAACATTTGGCAATCTTTTTTCTGTCAGTCCATAAAATCTTTCGTCTAAGTTTCTTAACATATTTGGCGAGTAACAACTCCTGTTCTGCATTAAAAATACATTTAAATCGCCCTAAAGACGTAGGAATAGTTCCACTTTTTAATCTCTTTCTCAATGTTGCTGCGGGAATATCGTAGTTTTTAGCGATCTGGCGTTTTGACTTTTCTTCCAATAAATCTTCATTAATTGCTTACATAATTAATTCAGTAAATACCAGCTTTCTTTCCGTTTTTCGTTTATACTTATTCATTGTTGTTATCTGTGAAATTAAAAAAAAGTAAACGATACATTTGAAGGGAATAGAGGTTGGAATGGGGTTATGATTTTCAAAACAACAGTGCGTACTCTTGAGCTGTTTGTACTGCGTACTCTTAGGCGGTAAGGAGAGGAAAAAATTAATAATTAAAAAAAGGTTACCTTTTAAAAATCAAGTTCAAGTTTAATGAAATTTATAAACAAGGAATCAATTCTGTTGTTTAGACGATTGACATTTGTTTATAACGTGAATATAGTCATAAATCTCTTATTTTCTTGAAGTAAAAAATAACAGTGACTTACACTCAACAGCGGTCATTTTAAGAGTTAATTAATTTAAAATTTTAAAAAACTCTATAACTAGAAATTGTCATAGAGTTTAATTGACAATATTTAATAGATTCTTTTAGGGCCATAAATAGGTGGCAACAATTTTATATAAACGTAATAAACTAAAATATTTGATTGTGCGTACTCTTAGGCAGTGCGTACTCTTAGGCTATCTTACCCTAAATTAAAAGCTGATTAAAGACACAGTATTTAAAATGTGGAATTAAAATTAAAACTGAAATTATGCTTTTTTCCTACTTTTGGTCCTTGCAAAAGTCTTCTTCGCCTCCTCAAGGGCGGTTCGAAAGACCCTGCAAGTTCCACTTCTCGCAACGTAATGAACGTCTTTCGTTTCAGGAAACTTCTCCTTGCACTAGAAGCAAGTAACTTTCCTCTTACAATCCACGACCTTGTTATCGACCTCTCCGCACCTTAAGCACGCAGTCGATCTATCCGTCGTGTGGCATTCTTTTGCTAGGTGACCAAATCCAAAGCATCGGTGACATTTCACTATCATATACCTCCTTCTGATCGAGCATGACATAAAACCAACCTTTATGTGTCCGAGCACCTCCAGCTTTTCAGCCTGATCATTTTCGGTGACAACAACTGCGAGTTTCATCCCCCGCTTGTTGGGTCCAAGTACCGTCACCTTTCTGCTTCCTGACGGTTCCTTCATGAGACCCGATAGTGCCTCCTGCACCTCGTCCTCCTGGGTAAGGCAATCCAGGCCGCGGATCTCCAGAGTAACCTTTCGGTCCGCGTTCTGCACCTTACCCATGTCACCCACCACTCTTTTCACTTCCTCAGTAAACCCGTTCTTGTCTGAGGAGCCTCCTATCCTAATAAAGAGGTCTGCCTTCTTGGTTAGTCTTGCTGCAACTACTCTTGTCTGACTTGCCTCTGAGTTCACCTCCTTGCGGACCTTTCCCAGAACCTCGGCAAATGATCTTCTTTCCGCGACCCTGACGATCATTGTTGACCCTCCAGCCGTTAACCTCGCTCTACTACCATGATCTGGTTTTAGCTTTGGTGTTGTAGAAGGCGCTTCCTTCCTTTTCTTTATTTCCTTTGTCACCTCTTTCACTTTTCTTCCTTTTGTTAGAGCACTCCTGCACGACATTTTTAATGACCTTTACTTGGAATCTCTCTCGTCTTCTCTTCCGATCCTTACGCATCTCTTCCGAAATGGACATACCGTGGTAAAAGCGCGCATCGTGCTCCTTTGCGGCTTCATGCTTCTTTCTAACCTCCTTTAAAATTTCTGTCAGGTTCTTCAGACCGTTTTTGTTCGTCATATTGACGTTCGTCTGTACCTTGCAGGACTCCAGCATCTTGCGTACTTCTTTTTAGATCTTTTTAATATTAGCGGCTTAATAATCTCTCAGGCAATTCTCTGGAACCTTTAACCTTTAGGTGTCTTATATTTATTATGCAATTACTTAATATATATAAAATGTTTTATAAAAATAATTATTGTTCCATGTAAAGAATGTTTAATAATATTAAAATATGTTAGTGAAGGGACTAGGTTAAAATTGAATATTCCCATTCTACACTAAAGAGCGGAGTCCCACGACAGCGTGGCAAAATGGAAATATATGTTAAATAAACATTCAAGCCTGAAGTTTAAATCGTTTATACTAATTCCTTGAACAATGAATAGAATTAAATGTTTACAAATCAACATATTTTGCTAGGACCCATATTAAATAGTCAGTAAAATGGCGGTAACACGTTTCAATAAACTGGAAAGTCTCCAGTTGTGAGACGGGTTTCATTTTTGACCCGTAAATTGTAAACGGGTAAACGAAATTGTAAATAAAATACACCGTTTAAAAGGTAACAGAAATACGCAACTTTTATTAAAAGAAAGTGTAGTGTTTTGATGAACTCAAAAAATTTTACGATACATTTTCCGAGCACATCGCTTTTGTCAAAAAAAATGTCTCCAGTTGTGAGACACTCATTAAAAATTGCTAAAATTTAATAAGTTTGACATAAAACGTTAAGTTTAGTATCAATAATTATATATATTCATAATATATATTATTATATACTAAATAATAATATTTATTCGCCAAAATATGACTATCAAATAAACACAATTTAATAGCTTCAACAAGAGCATTAAAATTGATTTCTTCTGAATTAATTGACTTTTTTCCACTTGACATGCCCAAAAATACTAGAAAAAAATCAAAACAACATTTTAATAGTATGCCTGCAAAGTCGTATTTTTTATGCTGCCCAGATGGGTGTTGACACCGTCTCACAACTGGTGATATGCTGTCTCACACCCAGAAATTGGCGCTATTTTGAAAAAGAAAAATTAAATTATTTTCAACCGTAGATTAGAACAATGCAATATTGAATCACAAAATATAAAGAAAACACTAAAAGAAAATGCATTACATTTACCTTTTCCAATTAATTAACTTGTAAAAAAAGTACTTTGCATTTATTGAAAAAACGCTTTTTAGTCGATTATCACACACAGTGTTGGTATTTAACAAAAACAGTTTATATATCCGCTTCGGCGTACACGAAAAAGTTGGCTCATATAAAAAGAAATGTTTTTATATAAACCAATCAGCTTTTTAATATTGCATGTTAAAAAAATTGACTGTCTCACAACTGGAGATTTCTCACAACTGGAGACTCTCCCCTACTTATTCTAAATTTTTGCGTCTACAGAACGTCTTGAAATTAGGAGTACTCGAATTTGCCTGGACCACCCGTCTAATGGGTTTTCTCGCCAGTGGAGAGGGAAACTGTAGAAAACCTCTCCGAGTACAACCAGTTTATCGACAGTCGAATTCTAATGGTGTGTACCGGACAATAATCGACTGTGCACATCATTATTCTTCAACGTCAAACCTCCCGTTCAGATTATCTCACGTTCCGGAAATATCCCAGGCTAATGGGCGCAAACCAAGTACCCTTGGTCATAAGCGTCCGCCGAGCCAGGCATTAAATAAGTAAATAACCAACACTGAAGGGCAGAAACTCACGACAGCGTGGCAACATTAAATATTAAATAGAAAAACGAATAACCGACACTAAAGGGCAGAAACTTGCAACAGTGTAACAGAACAAAAATAAATACAAGAATTAAATAATAAAATACATACAAATATCCGATGGTGAGAAAAAAACACTTATTTCAATTTAGAACACTTAATTTAACACGTAATCAAAAAAAGACATCCGCAGCAATCGAAGCGTAGTCCCAAACTAAACTGTGCTCGTCAGGCCAGTGACCCGTCTGTAGTCCCTTTCGGTACTTTGGAAAACATAGACTAATTTTATATAAGTTGGCACATCAAAATAGAATAAAACGACGAATACAGAAATGTAAATGAATATCTAAGGATTATTTTAAAAGTAATTAGAAGATTATACGCATTTGGAAAGTAAAGATGTTTAATTTCGAAAAATTTTCCTTATTTTCGTGTCAGGACCGTAACTGCAACGTACTTGCAGATACAAGGAGGTACTTGTGAAAATGTCAGGACCGAAACAGAGTTCTGTTTTAGTAGTCTTACATAACTAAATTACGTAATAGAAATACAAAAATGTTATATATGTGGTACGTAAATGTATCACAGTAAGAAAACAAAGTTCCGTTTTTGTGCAGTAACATTGTTTAAGAATGAATATACATATATCAAAATAACAATCTTCGGGGACATTTGTAGAACTAGGTTGGAATGACAGTTTACTTCATTTGTTAATTTGGTATTTTAAAATGCTATTTAACAATGTTTTCAGTAATATTCTAAGCAACAGTTACAGAACATTAGTGACATTATAGTTATATATAAGTGTTACGTAACATTGTTATAGAACTGTAACATAAGCATAATACAGAACTGTTTTGTATCTAGCTTGTAACTATGTTCTAGAACTCTGTAATAATAAGATTATATAACAGATCTATGAACGTGTTTGCTGGGTAAACGTTGCCTATTTGGCATAAGTACTGTACCTGCATAACAATAAAAATAATTGTTCGCAGAGTGGAAAAATAATTGTCATTTAAGGGCCAGGCACCCAATGGCCAAAAAATACTCTTAAGTTTAAATATGGGATTATACTCCTTATAAAGTATCTCTTGTGATATGCCCATACTGATAAAAGTTTATATTATTTCGATGTAGATAGAAAAGGTGCTTTCAATTGAACTCAACTGTATAAACTCTATATCCTTATGAAATTTCGTTCCATAAAACGAGTATTTCCATAAAACTATAATTTCTTATCGAGCTGCTGGAAAAAGTTTACCCCTTGTCTTTTTGCAAGAATAACACGAACCTGTTATTATCATTGGCACGCAACAAAAAACGTTTATATTGTTAAACAATTCTTTACTGAATTAAATTTTAAACTTTCTTTAGTGCAAGTTTTAGTCGATAAAAATTGTATAGCAAACTTGAAACTAAGTTACAAAGACTATTCAGAATAATAATAATAGTGTGTTATTTGCTACATTATTTGTTCTTTACACTTCCCAATGAAAAAGACTCTTATGATTCGATTAACCCCTTCGCTATTACTGGCTTCTATGGAGGTAAAATACGTCGTGACAACATTGCAGTGTGAGAATATTATTAAATTTTTAATTTTTTTCCTCCATATTTGTCTCGTAATTTTAAATTTTTAAAAAGTAACATAAAATTCGTAATTGGCGACCTCAAAAACAAACAATTCGAAAGTATCACATTTTTTAAAAAATTTATGTTTGCACATTCATGACATAAAAGTTTTTTTTCTGTACTGTCGAAGAATTAAGCACGAATATTGCCCTTATAAAAAAGGAAGCGAAATATGTAACCAATTGTTCTTTAAGCCTTATTAATTGCAAAACCTCTAATATACAAAACTAGTTTTGTTGATGGTTTACTTTTCAAAAAAGTTACATTTAAAATCATAATTAATATTCAAATTCACAATTATTTTTTATCCAACCAAACAAAAATTTTCAAAAATAATTTTAGTTCCAAAAAATAAGCTGTGGATATTACGTTTGTAAAATACTTAAAAACATAAAGTGTTAGTAAAGTATTAGTAGTATTATAGAATGTACTTGGTAAAATTAATTTTCGACACTTTTTTCACTGCCACGAAATTGACTCAACGGCGAATTAGAGAAATCGATGATTGAAAATATTGCTTCGCACGGTCCAACTCTTAGGTTACAAGGAATAGTTTGTAAAAGTAACAATTATTTCCATCAACTTTTCTAAATTTTGCCGGAAGTCAAAGTCAGGGTAAGAAATTCCGAAAAAAATAAAATTATTTTTTTGTCTTTATAACATGATATCTCGCTTCCTATTTATGCAAACTTAAAATAGTGTCATTTCATTGGAAATTTAATAAGCTTTTCAATGCAATTCAAAAAAAGCATCTAGCTTCATTTTTAACCGAGTTATCACTCTTTCTGTGCGGGTGTGTTTTTTAATAGCTCGAGATGTTAGCGTTCGCACAATTTCCGTCGGTAGTGTACACACCAACTTTGTGTTTGCTTTCCATTGCAATCACTCCAAAAAAAGATTTAATCTCAAATTTATTTTTTTGTAACTTTTCATTTACGTTATCATCGACAGTAATAACCGATTCATCGTCTAATTAAACGTCAAAACGATTTTTGTATTTACTGTTTTTTTGGATTTGACACAGTTACAATAAAATTGGAAATAATATATACTTTTCCAATCTGTAATTTGGAATATAGATAGATATTAGTATCAACTAATAAAAATTGTTTACACTGTATAAAGACCTCGTAAATTTTATTACTTAAAATCAGGGACTTTCACGAAAAATTCGTGTCGTGCCCGTGCCGTGCCAAGGAACGACACAAAGTTCGCTTGGTAATTCGTGCCGTGCCTAGGCACGACACGAAGTTTGCTTGGTAATTCGTGCCCGTACCAAGGCACGACACGAATTACACTTACTAAATCGTGTCGTGCCTTAAATATTGCTTTTGAGATTCTACACAATATTCCATGCGTGCCTTTAAAACGTGCCTTGGCACAACACATTTCAAAAATTTTATTTGTGTCGTGCCTTCGCACAGCACGAATTACCAAACGTACTTTGTGTCGTGCCTAGGCACGGCACGAATTACCAAGCGTTATTCGTGTCGTGCCAAGGCACGGCACGAATTACAAAACGTTTTTCGTGTCGTGCCAAGGCACGGGCACGACACGAATTTTCGTTTTTTTTCGTGTCCGTGTCGGCCCCTGCTTAAAATAATGAAAAACTAAATTAAAATTTATGATTATTCAATGTAAAGAATAAGTATACATTACCTCAAACAAATCATTAAATTTGTCGATATTATCATTAAAGACAGTGCACTGTATCTCGGCTGATTCGTCTAAATGGTCTAAATTAAACAGTTTTCCATTCCCATAATGTTTTATTGCACTTTTGTTTGTAACACGTACACTACCGTCCACGAGTTCGACAAAGATTTTTCATGACAAAAAACACTGGAAATTACTTTAGAACCCCAAAAAATTCCAAAATTGATGTAGAAATTGTCGTTTATCATCAATTTTTTAAAAATCTTGGAACTAGGAGTTGTTTGTAACACAGGCCGACAAGATTTACTAATCAAAAATCAGACAATACTTTTCTAAAGGTTTTCTACATGCTGAATCTGAATCCGGCCTCAGAATAGACCCCACACGTTAGGTTTTCGAGATATTTAACCAATGAATGCAAAACCCACGTTTTTAGCTATATTTGACGTCATGTAACATCAATAGATAATTTTGTCTTCCAAATGTCAATAGTGCATCTAAAATCGCAACTATTCTCTATTAAAATACATTTAAAAAATTTTAAAAAATCTTCATTTATCTCTGAGTGGTCGCTCATTCAATTTTCTGTGTTTTGAAAATTCTTCGAAAACAGAGTAGAAACAGACATAACTTCGATAATAAAGAAGAATATAACTTCAAAGATATAAATTTTAAATAGTTCTTTGGATTTTTGGTAAAACTAAATACGTATTCAATGTAAGATTTCTAAAATCATTCTACACAGTTTTGGAAGAATTTGACAAACTCAGAAAATTGAATGAGCGACTACTCAGAAAAATGAAGATTTTTTAATTTTTCAAAATGGATTTTAAACGATCCCTAACGTGTGGGGTTTATTCTAAGACCGGATTCGGATTCAGAATGTCGAAGACCTTCGGAAATGTATTGTCTGATTTTTGGTTGGTAAATCTTGTTGGCCTGTGTTACAAACAACTCCTAAAGTCGGGGACAAAAGAAAGCGACTCTGGCTTTTTTTGTTTATATCTCATTGAAAAAAAATCTCTAAACATTCTGGTCTTGTTTTTATGGAGAGACATTTGTATGTTTCTTTTTATATGTTTATGATGTATTTGTAATTTTCGTATGTTGTTTTATTATTTTGTATTATTTTTTGTTTTAATGTTTTCATAAATGTATTACTCCAAATTTTAGGAGAATACTAAGAATGTCAACACGTGTTATTAACAGTGTAATTTATTCTTGAAAAGGCCCTACTTCGTAGAGGTGAAAGCTCGATTTGAAAATAATGATTATATTGATCAGTTCTTTGACAATTAATAAACATCTTTGACAATAATTTGACTCTGATCAACAATAAATTCTTACATCTTCTATATTCTGGTAAAAAATTTATGAAAGCTTAAAGTCTTGAGAATGGAAAAAAGTATATTTCGAGACCACAAAAAATTTTTTGTAGTAGCTATGACACAAAATGTGCCAAAAACACAGTTTTTCAGCCCTTTTTTACAAGTCTATACTTTCACCTGTTCCCCAAGCGAAACTGCTAGTAGGAAAAATTTGAAAAAATTCACAGTCATTCTTTAAGGTGTGTACAATTAATTTTTGTTTTTGAAATTAAAAAATTATGATTAATTTATTGTTTACACAGATTTATTCAGCTTAATGCTATCTTTTAAACAAATAGAGATAAAATGACGTTTTTTTAGCCTAAAATGTGCAATTTTATAGTAGGATAAAATTACATAAATTAAAAACTAAAAAAATTGTATATTCTTCTCAAAATATAAATTTACATATTTTGGGCTTTAATGATAATTGACGTGTGGCTGCCATAAAGCAAAAAGTTGTAGAAAAAAAAGAGTTTCGAGTGTACAATAGGAAACCCAGAAGAAAATCGCCAGATATGGGATTGCACTCACACTGAAAAAACCTAGGTTCAAATTGAGTAGCCTACGCTACTCAATTTAAAACGCAACAAAAATTAACCTCGTAGGTGGCGCTACGTTATATGGCGTTTAACATGGGCTCATTTTGAGTTGCAACAAAAATGAGTCCAGGTTTTTTGTGTGCAGGGCTGTCTCTACGCTTAACAGATAAAATTCTTGAGTGGCTCCCAATAAATGAAACAAAATTTTATGAAATAATATTTTTATCCAGAACAATTTTTTAAACAAAACGAAACTTTATACATAGTTGATGCAAAATTAATTTTCCATACTAGATTTTTAAAAAGTTGCACTACATTTTTATAGTATTATGCAAATTTGATGTAAAAAAATTTATTTTACAAAATCAGTTTTGTAAAAAAAATTTTTAATACAATTTGCAATTTTGTTTTGCAATATTCCAAGTAGAACGTAATATTACTGTAATATAACATGTGATATTAGTAATATTGAAATGTATTGGTAATATTATTGATAGCATTACAGTAATATTACATGGTAATATTACTGTAACATTACAGGTAATGTTACAGTAATGAATTATTTGATACCTAATGTGTTTTATGTAGTCAAATTTTCCTTAGAAAAAAGATTAAATAATAAATGTATAAAATTTCGCTTGGGAATGTAGCATAATTTATTATAAATTAATAAGTAGATTATATTATAAATTACAAATATTAATTAATAAGTAGTAGTTTAAAAAATTGTTCTGGATACAAATATTATTCCATAAAATTTTGTCTCATTTATTGGGAGCCACTCAAGGATTTTATCTGTTAAGCGTAGAGACAGCCCTGAGTGCAATCCCACATCTGACGATTTTCTTCTGGGTTTCCTATTGTACACTCGAATCCCTTCTTTTCTACAAATTTCTGCTTTATGTCAGCCACACGTCGATTCTCATTAAAGCCCAAAATATGTAAATTCATATTTTGAGAAGAATATTTAATTTATTTAGTTTTTAATTTATGTAATTTTATCCTACTATAAAATTGCACATTTTAGGCTAAAAAACGTCATTTTATCTCTATTTGTTTAAAAGATAGCATTAAGGTCATGTTATTCAGTGGTCACGTGCCCCATAGTAAAGTATATGGAGCACGTGACCATTGAATAACATGCCCTTAAGGGGTTACGCCACCCTGAAATTTTCAAAAAATTGATTTCTTTTTTATTGCTTAATTTCAAAGTTTATATTCTAACGAATATTTTGAGATGTCTCCGAAGACAATGTCTCACTAATTACAAAAGTTATGGTCATTAGAAGTTAGCGCGGTGTGGACGCGCCGAGAGCTGCTGGAAGCAGCGACTTTCTATTTTGGAATGGTCTAGGGGCCCTTTCATGATTTAGGAAGTGTCCTTTTCATTGTATCCCTTTCATTCTTGGAGAAGAAAATTATGGCCCAGGAATTGCTAATTAAATAGTAAGTTGAAAAATTTTCAAGTTATAATACACTATAAAGTTCATTTTTTTCTTCTTTTGCGTTTTTCTCGAAACCACAATTTTCGAGACGGTGTACACGATAACTCAAAAACTATTTAATCGATTGACTTGAAAATTAATATACATCTTCCTAAATAGATTTTCCACAGAGTGACGTGGGATTTTTTTGATTGAATAATTTGAAAATTTTTTATCCAATTTTTTATGCGGTACTTTTAGCCAAAAAAGAAAGTAAATTTTTGAAGTGCTTCCATTTTCGTAAAAAAATTTTTTTTTAAATGGCTTCGTCACTCTGTTCAAAATTTATCAATTTTTAAGAAAAATATTGTTTTACTTGTTTCAGACAAAAATTGAACTGCCAATCATGTACACCATCAAGGAGTGCTCCGGAAAAATTGATCCACGCCAATAGTTATATCTCTGCCATTTTTAATTAAAAACAATTTTTTTAAAAATATTTATAAAGCTCAATATATGTACTAAAGCATCAACAAATGTAAAGAAGTCCTATTTCAAACAGTTTTGTCAAAAAAATTCCTAAAAAACCATCCGATTTTCATGCGTTCAGGGTGGCGTAACCCCTTAAGCTGAATAAAGCTGTGTAAACAATAAATTTATTATTATTTTTTAATTTCAAAAACAAAAATTAATTGTACACACCTTAAAGAATATCTGTGAATTTTTTCAAATTTTTCCTACTAGCAGTTTCGCTTGGGGAACAGGTGAAAGTATAGATTTGTAAAAAGGGCTAAAAAACTGTGTTTTTTGGCACATTTTGTGTCATAGCTACTGCAAAAAAATTTTTGTGGTCTCGAAATATACTTTTTCTCATTCTCAAGACTTTAAGCTTTTATAAATTTTTTACCAGAATGTTTAGAGACTTTTTTTTCAATGAGATATAAACAAAAAAAGCCAGAGTCGCTTTCTTTTGTCCCCGACTTTGGTTTCGAAATTTTTGAAAAATTGATGATAAACGAGAATTTCTATATCAATTTTTGGTGTTCTAAAATAATTTCCCGTGCATTTTGTCATGTAAAATCTTTGTCGATGTTAAAAAAAAATTCTAATTTAAACTGAAATTTGTAGACCTTAATTTGAATAAACTGTACACAATAATCTGAAATAAAAATCGAAAAATTAAATTTATTCGAAACTTCATAGACCGGTTTTTTTCATTTTTGTCTTAAAGTTATCGTATCGCTTTAGTGAAAAAATACTAGAAAAAATTGTATGGGCAAGAACTTTTGGGTTGAACTTAGTCCAAGCTCACCGTGAAAGACAAGTAAAAGGATTTAAACAAATTAAAAAATGATTACGGTTCTGCTAAAGAGGTACATTAGATTTTATAAAATTATGTTACTCTCATAACTGTCCCAGTTTATAAAAAAATTATGTCCTATATAATTGCAGTGTGCGTCAAGTGAAAACTCAAGAAACCCTACCTGTTACATTTTTATTTAATATATGACAGTTAATTTTTAAAAATTGTACAAATTCTTTTCAAACTTGTTACGGGGACATAATTTTTTTATAAAGTGGTTTTACTTGAATAGAGTTAAAAAAATTTTTTTAAATTTCAAACACTAAATTTTTTGGATTTTTTTAAAAATAATTTTTTTTAAAATCAACTTTAGATTCGTATCCAGAAACCCTCAAAAGCCCTCTGTAACATGTTTTAATAAAATTTGTTCAATTTTTTAAAATTAACCAGTCATATACTACATAAAATGCACAGGGTAGGATTTTTTGAGTTTTTCACCGTGATGCACCCTGAAATCATATAACGAATATTTTTTTTATAAAGTGGGACACTTAAGAGAGTGAAATGAGAAAAAAATTTTGGCGTACCTCTTCTTCAATAGAAAATTTTGTTGTTGGAAATATCAAAATCAAAGATTTTTACATTTTTGGGAAAATTTTGTCTTCTCATTGAAATTCATCCAGTCGTTTGTAAGAAAAATGAATTTTTTTTCCCGTCCACAACTTTCACAAAACTTAAAATTTTGAGTTGAAAATTTTAGGAAGTTATTTTTATGTAGGTAGGAATGTATGGACAAAATATAAAAAATACATCCGGGGGCAATTTTTTAACACTTATCCGGCTATACCCTTTTTATGTAGATTTAAAAATTTTTTTTTACGAAAATTAGAAAAAAATTCCGCACTTAATAATTAGGTTAATTTTATTAAACACTTTTAATCCCTCACTCACAATTTTTTATGCAATTTTTTAAAGAATTACGCAAGGAAATTTGATTGGATTCCGCACGTTATCTTTACTGCCTTTTTTAAAATTATAAACCTTTTGTTTTTACGAAATAATGAGAAATTTGCAATTCCCTGTCTAATTTTCTTTTTGGAATAATAAAAATTACTTGTGTATTTATGAATAAAAATTTAGTATTAAAGTTTAATTAATTGAATATAAAATAAATAAAATATGAATCTATTAAATATTAACCAGTCATATAAAAATGTAAAAAATGAAAAATCTAAACAAATGCAAGAATTATTAAATGATTAATAAATAATTAATTATTAATTAAAAAAACTAATTTTAGAAAATAAATTGTCATAGTTATGTCAGTAAGATGCAGGCGCATAAAAGTAAAAGAAAATCGAACTTGGACTTGACTTTTGCACCTATTGTTGACGCTCCATTATAAGAGAATGTATTTATAATCTGCATTTTTCTCTGATGGGAACGCCAGTCATATAATATGTTCTCTAGATTGTATAATCTGCTCTTCTGACATGTATCTTAAAATCTTTTGATATATTGAAATGCATTCTTTTTATAATTGTCTATTGTTAATGATCAGCAATTAGTTTTACTCAAGTTTCGTATTTCACGTTGTAATAGTAAACGTAACAATGTTACAAAAGGTGTAAAAATATATTAAAAGTTGTACGTTAATAGTATTAATCTTATAAAAGTAGTATAGATAATAGTATAATCAAAATAGCTGTATTTGTTTAAATTGGTTAATATTCATAGCCTGATAATAATGATTTGTTAATGTTTGCTACTTTATGTGCAATTTTACAAATTAAAATAAAATTTTAAGTAGAATTTACTAAAAAATAGAATTTACTGTCTTATAAATTATATAATACATATTATATTAATTAATAAAAATATTTGTACTATTAGAGTAAAATATTGCTATAATTTTGTGAACGTATGTTGTTTTAAAATCGGTACTTCTGTGCAAAAAAACACTCTCTCGTTGGTCCTCTAAAAGAACGACGGTTTAATTTTTCCTCTAAAGTAACCGATCTATATTTATTTCTCATAACTTGGTAATATTTTATTTTATACATTTTTTATTTAAAGCTTATCATTTACGAAAATATCTAAACACAATTTGTAATCAGTAATAACACAATTGATAAAGTATAAATGTTTATTATATTTCATTGTATGTTATATTTTAAATGAAAAATGCATGAAAGAGAATATGGTGAGGTTACGATAAAAATGCAGTTCGGTTACTTTAGAGGAACAACTGAACAGTGTTTCTTTTAGAGGGCCAACATGAGAGTGGCTTCTTTTGCACGGTGGTATCGAAATATTATTTTGCAATTTTTTTATCAATTAAAATATTTTCTGGTGTTTTAGGTAAATTTACAAAAAATAAGCTTTTTTTAAATTGGAATTGTATATTTTTAACAAATACGAGATTCTAAATTTTCATTGGAATGCAGTAAGAAATAGGTGTACAAATTTAAAAAAAATTTCTTTCATAATACGCAATAATGTGGACATGGAACATTATATATCTTCAATGTGCAACGATCATGTAACTGTGATCGAAAGTTTAAGTTACATTTTGTAACAGGATATATTTAAATACTTAATATTGAATGGTCATTTGAAAGCAGACCAACTTGAATAACTGTTTATATCTATGTAAAAAAAGCGGCCGAGTTTAACACAATCAGTCGAACTCAGACAACGACCTACTTTTTAAAAGAATCTCTTACTTTTGTGCATATTTTCTTGTTCATAAAGTTGTTAAGGCTTAAAGCAACTGCCATTCTCTAAAATCCTTATCCAAGTGCCGTTACTTGTTTTCAAAATGTTATGTATGTTTTATGACACTCTATATTCAGATACTTTTTTAAAGTCTATTGAATGTCTATTTCATTGGTCACATAATATCACCTCTTTCAGTAAAAACTTGCCATTTATGAGCCATTTTACGTTTAATGTTATAAGTTGAAAATCAAACTTCTTGAAGAATGTTGAAATTGGGAAAATTCATTGTCCTATCTAGTGGAAATATAAAAAAATTATTTTATTTTTTTGACAATTTTGTCGGATATTGAGGTAGGTTAATACTATCAATGTAACTTGACTCTGTCTACTTTTTTAATTTTTTTATCTATAAATTTAATAAAAAAATTTGTCAAACATGATTCTGAAAGATTTTTTAATACTGTTTTCATCAGTGAATTTCATTTTTACATATTTTAAAAATTATGACATAATTTTTTATAAATAATTCTTTTTTCTATTAATAAAGGAAATTTCAAAATGTATTATTTAAATCTGATATATCACTCCATATATCACAAAAACTAACGTGAGCAAAAATTGCGACGGATACTTGCTTCATAGTATCTAAAGGGATCCTAGGCATAAGAGGGTTAAAATTAAAATTTAAAAAAAACACGATCTAATTTTTTTAAAAAATTTCAAACGTTCTTTTCTAGATTTTAAAATTGTCAATCCAATCGGCTTCTTTAAACTAAGGCACAGTTTTGTCCCACCATTCGTTAGATCTTCTTCGCATCCATACCGAACGAATATTTGATTTTCGCTCTGTATAAACAAGTTCCAAATATATATGGGGCAAAATTCCTTAACTGCCCAGGTCAAAGAATGAATTTTCTCGAAACTTTGCTTAAATGTTACTATTATTAGTAGAAGTGTAAATATAAATTTGTTTTTTAATTTAATAAAAAGTTGTTTTCTTTCAATTTGACCTTGAAGTTCAAAGTCAAATTCCTAATTTCAATATATCTCAAAATCGCTTTTTTAAATTTTTTCTAACCTATTCTAATGAAAAGCTCACCTTTTTTTCTATGAGCCATGTAAAAATCAGAGTGGGACCTTGAAAATTTTTTAAGAAAATATTTACAAATCATCATTTTCTATAGGGGAGAGTGGTCCTAAGTTGTCCGTGGGCCTAAGTTGGCCACCCTTCGTTTCTCAGAGATGGTATACTGGACGAGTCTATAATTTCGTGGCATGATATATTGATAAACCATGATATAATTTATGGACCTAATTATAATCTAAGATTCTTCTACGCATTGTGAGGACAATAATATTGTTTACGACAAAAAAAATTAATTTTTCTTGTTTTTTCGAGAACAGCTACAAGAGATAAATAATTAAAAATTTGTAAATGAGTGTGTGCGCTAGTTCCTTTATTTAATGTTGTAATAAGAGGTTCTGTTGATTTTTTAATTAAATTTTTTTTATTAGCGTAATAATTTGAAACTTGTAAAAATCTACAGTGGTCCTAAGTTGGCCACCTATTGTTTTTGTTTGTTTTTATTTATGTTTTGCTTCTTTTTTGTGTTTTTCATCACGAGAAAGACCTTGAAAGTGAAACATAGGAATTAAAGAAAGACAATAGAAAAGACATACTACAAAAACGCCAGTCTCCGCAGCCATCCACCACTGCAAATAAATAAAATAAAACAATGCTTCATTTTCTAAACAAAAATAGTTAAATAATGCGTTTTTATTCTCCTAAATGTATCAAATTTGTAAAATTTCTGCGTAATTGAAAAGAATATGCATTTCTTCATTATACTCAAGCGAAAAAAATGGTGGCCAACTTAGGACCGCTATTTCTGAAATGTCCAAAATGCAACTTTTAACTATTTATTGTATTAAGACTACAAAATTCATTCTATATCATTCTGAATACCACAAAATTAGAGCAAAGCGATCTCTGAACACTAATATATACTTTCCGAAGTGATTAAATTTCATTTTGTTACTATTTTCGACCAATTAGCTTATGCAGACAACTTAGGACCACTCTCCCCTATAAAATAATGATAAATTATTATTTTTTGCAAAAATTTTTAAGGTCCCACTCTGATTTTTACACGGCTCATAAGAAAAAAGGTAAGCTTTCTATTGGGATAGGTTAGAAAAAAATAAACAAAACCGATTTTGAGATATATTGAAATTTAGAATTTGACTTTGAATTTCAAGGTCAAATTGAAAGAAAACAACTTTTTCTTATCACCAGCTTGTAGCTCGTAAAAACCCTTTGAAAATCACTATTCACACTTTTAATTTGATTAATTTTACTTATTAATATATTAAATAAAAAAAAGATATTTTCAAAAAAGTCAAAATTTTTTCAAGTCAAAAGACCTGGACAGTTGAGGAATTTTGCCCCATATATATGAATGTTGACCAGTAGAATTTCTACAGAAATAAATGTTTCTCTTACTATTTCCCGCATATTGTGCATGTTTTGAAAAAACATTAAGACGGCTGCAATCATTAGATTTTGAAAACTTAACATTAAAAATATTTCCCATTAGTTGAGCATTGTAAAATATGAAATAAAAATATATTCAAAATTTTCAAACTATTTTTGAAACAACAAAATTCTGCATTTTGCAGTATATCAGTAATCGGAGTTGGTGTATATGGGCAATTCTCTGGAACCTTTAACTTTTACGTGTCTTATATTTATTATGCAATTACTCAATATATATCAAGTATTTTATAAAAAGAATTAGTGTTCTATGTAAAGAATGTTTCATAATATTAAATTATGTTAGTTTTAAATATATGTTTAGTAATTAATATATACTTATTTTTTAATGTGGAAAAGTAAGCAAATCACGAGAGTCCCTTTAGGTACTTTCGAAAACATAAACTAATTTTATAAGTTGGCACATCAAAATAGAATAAAACGACGAATACATAAATGTAAATGAATATCTAAGGATTATTTTAAAAGTAATTAGAAGATTATACGCATTTGGAAAGTAAAGATATTTAATTTCGAAAAATTTCCCTTATTTTCATGTCAGAACCGTAACTGCAAACGTACTTGCAGATATTTCAAGAGTGCCTTAATAAAATGAATTCAACAATATAGAATGAAAGCTTAAAACTTACTGAAACTGTGGCCAGTTGAAATTTTTATGTGCAATAATTTATATTGAAATTATTGAAGAATATTGTTCTTGGATTTGACAGAGAACCCGGTTATGTCAGGACCGTAACTGATTCAGCACAATTAAACGAAATTATAAAAATTTATCAAACTTGTTCGCACATTCGCACAATCATTTTTTTTATTTGTGTGTAAAAGCACGCCTTAAAATTTTCAATAATTATCAAGATACAAGGAGGTACTTGTGAAAATGTCAGGACCGAAACTGTCAGAACCGTAACAAAATAATTTTTTGTCGCAATAAATTAGGGTTTCAAGGTTGTAAGTGTGATAAATTGATAACTTCACTATTGACCGTTTCGTTTTCAAAGTTCAAAATAGAAATATGTAATTCGTAAAATTAAAAATAATGAGGCCAATGAAAGAAATTTAGAATAAAAAAGCAGAACAAATGAGGGAAAAGAGAAGTAAAGAAAGGAAAAAAGGGAAAAAGAAGCAGAGAATACAATTAAATTTGAAAAACTTGGATCAGAGAAGGAAATTATTAAGGTTATCTAGAAAAAATATTGCAATTACGATAAATGTAATTAAATAAATAAATAAATAATAATTAAATTCACTAATTTTTATTAAAACATTTAAATTTGACCAATTTAATTTAAATTTAATATAACTCTAATAGAGAATATTAAAAAATAAATAATAAATATTATAAAAAAGTAAAGACAACCTAAATATTTAAATTCAAAACAATCGAAAACAATAGATTTTAACCTGTAAAAAACCGTCTTATTAAAAAAGAATAAAAATATATGAGACTTTGAAAATATTACATTTTTAACTGCAAAAACAAATTCTGAATGCTAATTTTAATTTATATACAAATTTTTATTAATGTGCTAGTAAATTTTTTTTTAAGTCAAAAGTTAAAGGTTCCAGAGAATTGCCCATATATTTCTACTAACTTTGGTGCAGGTGTGTCTGGTGTTATCAGCGTTGACGTAGGTGTTTTCGTTTTTCTCAGCTTTGATGTCTGCTTGACTGCTTCTATCAGCTTTGGTGTTAGTGCTACCGGCATTAGAGTTTGTGCGATTATTATCCTGTTTGGTGTAATAGTATGTAGGGCGTTTCACATGAAAACGACATATGATGTCTCAGATTTTTCTCGTATTATAAGAATTAAGAGTGATTAGGGTCCTAATTAAGTATATTAAGTAACAACAAAAAATTATTTTTATTTTTCTAGATATTTGCATTAAAAACTTTTTTCACAGCCACGCAATTGACTCAACGGCGAAATAGAGAAATCGATGATTGAAAATTCTGCTTCGCACGGTCCGACTCTTTTTGTAATATCTCGGGAACCCGTAAATATTTTTTGGTGTTCTTGGACTCTATTTAAAGCTTAGATTACAAGGAATAGTCTGTGAAAGTAACAATTTTTTTCATCAACTTTTCTAAATTTTGACAGGAGTCAAAGTCAGGGTAAGAAATTCCGAAAAAATAGTATATTAAGCAACAAGGTACGTAAATAAATTAACAGCCTTTAAGTCCCGTGTTACTTACGATATTTTTTATTCCAAAGGCACAAAAGTGTCGATTTCAGATAGCAGACAACAGTAAGTAAAGGTCATTCACTTATTCAACTTGTATGTATGATAAAAAGGTCGCCATTTTCATTCAAGTGAACAAATTAATGACTTTTAGTTCCTGTCGGTTGCTATCTAAAAGCGGCTATTTTGTGCCTGAGGTATAAAAATATAATTATTTGTCTATGTTTATAACATGATATCTCGCTTCCTATTTATGCAATATAAATTTAAATAGTGTAATTTCATTGAAAATTTAATTAGCCTAATTTTTGACAGAGTTATCTCTGTTTTTGTGCGGGTGTGTTTTCATTTTTTGTTTTTGTTTTTTTTTATTTTTTGTGGGGAAAATATTTATTTTGAAAAATGAAGGTAAAAAATTCTTTTGTAAAAGAAGGTTTTTTGCATTTAAAAGTAGGGGAAAGGCTTGGAGGTTGTCTCACTTGCGTTTTTTTATTCTAGAAGTGCCATAGTTAATAACGTGACTGATATTTACAACATAAATATATTTGACAACAATATCAATCGCGTTATTAATTACGGCACTTCTAAAATAAAAAATAACATAAGTGGAAAATCCTGAAAGCCTTCCCCCTATATAAAAATGATTTAAAAATCACAATATTGAAATTAAAATCTGTCCAGTTTTGTTCTCACAACGCATACTAGATATTACATAACTTACGATTACTTTTTTGTACTTAGTGCTTTTTCAAGAAATCACCTTTGATGGTAACCTCACTTACTGCATATGTTCAAGATCGTCAAGGCTTCTTACTGTGCCTAACTAAGTATTATATTTTTCAAAATAATTACTTTAATTTTAGGAAAACGTACACCCAAAAAAGTTTCTATGAGATTTAGTTGTCAATTCAACCTAATAAAACTTTGAGGAATGCTTAATTATTTTAACTATTCATTTCTGATAATTGCAACAAATATAAACTGATTTGTACCCCGAAAAATTATCATCAAACTATAATACGTTTAAAATTTAAAATCATCATTTTAAAAGTAGTTTATTGAATTTTCGCCAATAAAATAGTATTCACACATCATTCTTTGAGGAATTCTTAATTATTTGAACTATTCATTTCTGATAATTGCAACAAATATAAACTGATTTGTACCCCGAAAAATTATCATCAAACTATAATACGTTTAAAATTTAAAATCATCATTTTAAAAGTAGTTTATTGAATTTTCGCCAATAAAATAGTATTTACACATCATTCTTGGATAGTTTATGCATCATTTAATCGAATAAAAAAAATTGAAAAAATTGTTTTTTTCTTAATGTAACAGTGTTTAACGTAACGTTTCACACCTGTCTTGAATGAAAAAAAAGTTGGTTTCCGATGACTAAAAATATTGGTGGTATATTATGAATCTTTGGACCTGAAATAAACAAAATTTGAATGATACAAAATCATATCTGATCCTCCTGCACTATTTTTGTGGGTTGAATGTTATTACTTTCTCATAGAGGAAGTATTGTAACACCAAAATTTTTCGAGTTTGATTTTTTGACATATTTTTATGTTATTTGACGTCACGAGTTCAAAAATCACATTTTTAAAAGTGTCATTCCGTGTGTATGAATGTGTGTGTGTAAACATTACATTTTTAAAAATATCTAGAGATTATGAAGAGCTTTAGGGATAATTTTTTTAAATTCACGGTTGTCTTCAAGCACTTTTAGGTTTACCTAAAATGAGTCAAAATTGTGCTAACGCAGTTTTATCTGGAATCGGCGCAAGATTCCAAATTTTCATTTCCGAAAATCGTAGCTGATTCTTTTTTCGAAAAAAACCAAAAAAACATATATATATATATGGGCAATTCCACGTGAGATTTTAGTCGACCTCTTAAAATCGGCCAAAAATATTTTTTTTCTATTCTGTATTGAAAAAAAACAGATATGTATTTTTTTATTTTTGTTTAATTGTCCAAATTCTCGAGTTATGAATTTTCGAAATTTTGGACTTGTAATTTTAGACCTATATTTTGTAGCTTATAAGTCCGAAAATATTGAGTTTAGGAAAAATTTGTCACAGAATGAAAGTTTTAGTTTTCTTTCGACTTTTAAGAAATGTAAACAAAAAATTTTTTTAAAATTTTTTATTAAAAAAAATTTTTTTTTAAATTTTTTATTTAAAAAATTTTTTTTTTTATAAACAAATTAATTTTTTTTAACTTTAGCCCGGATTTTTTTTTATTTTTTTAAAATTTATTTATTCCTTATAATATAGAGAAGATTTTCCAAAAAATCCCGAGGTGGGACTGATGTGTTGAATGAGTTTTAAAACATTTTCAAAAATTACTTGCAATCATCACAGTGGGATTTTTTTTACAATTAACTCTAAAATTGTCTATACAGCGTAGATCCTTTAATTTAAAAAAAGAACTTTTAAATAGAATAAAATTATACACTGTAGACAGTTTTAAAAAGTTAATTGTAAAAAAATCCCACTGTGATGCTTGCAAGTGATTTTTGAAAATGTTTTAAAACTCATTCAACACATCAGTCCCACCTCGGGATTTTTTGAAAAATCTTCTATATATTATAAGGAATAAATAAATTTAAAAAAAATAAAAATCCGGGCTAAAGTTAAAAAAAATTTAAAAAAATTAACAAAAAAATTTTTTTTTTACATTTCTTAAAAGTCGAAAGAAAACTAAAAGTTTCATTCTTTGACAACTTTTTCCTAAACTGAATAATTTCGGACTTATAAGCTACTAAATATAGGTCTACAATTACAAGTCCAAAATTTCGAAAATTCATAACTCGAAAATTTGGACAATTAAACAAAAATAAAAAAATACGTATCTGTTTTTTTCGATACAGAATAGAAAAAAAATATTTTTGGTCGATTTCAAGACGTCGACTAAAATCTCACGTGGAATTGCCCATATATATATATATGTTTTTTTGGTTTTTTTCGAAAAAAGAATCAGCTACGATTTTCGGAAATGAAAATTTGGAATCTTGGGCCGATTACCGATAAAACTGCGTTAGCACAATTTTGACTCATTTTAGGTAAACCTAAAAGTGCTTGAAGACCACCGTGAATTGTAGATCTTATGTGCGGACATAATATCAGAGTATTTTCAGCCTGATTCATAAATAATAAAGTTTAACTATATATTTTTTTATTTTTAATTTCTTAAAAAATCGTTTATTGACCATAACTTAAAAAAAATTTTAGGACACCTATAAATGTTTTTCTCTAATTTTGTATTTTTCTTAGACGCATCTTTTGCGCATTTATTGAAAATTTTTTCTCCATATCAACTAAAGATATTAAACTTTTAAAAATAAAAAATTTTGGAAAATAACAATTTTTTGGAAATTTTGTTGAAAAATGTAGAAGTAATTTTAAAATTATTCAATTATTTTTGTTTAACTATTAAACTATTATAACTTTCTTGTAGGGTATTTAAAAATATATTGATTGGTCAAAGATTATTTACCATATTTATAAAAAGTTATTCATATATTTATATTATTATTATTTCTATGAGGAAGCAAAGTGTTCATGAAATGAACACCAAAATATTTAAAAAATATACAACTTGGCAGCGGTTTTAATTCACTATAATAAAAAAAAGGTTTATTAGGATATTCAAATTAATTTAAGTTATTAGTGCAGTTTTCTTTTTAATTACTAAACACTGAGAAAACTGGAGGTTTGGAATAAACGAGAGAGAGTTAGCTATTGGAAAACAATCTAATTATTCAAATAGACAATTCACAGATATTTGAGCCATTTCTCCTGGAGGGAAAATCAGTTTATGGCAGAGGGACAAATTATCAATCTTGAGAAATCCCTTCCTTATCCATCGCGGAACGAATAAATATGGCAACCTAACCCCAAAATTCAGTACAATAAAGTAAATTCATTGAACATCATGTCACAAACATAAACAACTGTTATATCAGTTTTAATCGTTTTAATCAATCATTAAGTAATCAATGATACAAATATAAAATTTATTCAAAAATTAAGAAAACTGGTTTAATTAATAAATTATATTTTTTAATTGGTAACTCGTATATTTTATTAAAAAAGAAATAAGTTCTAATTATTGAAAAAAATGTAGGGGAGAGTCTCCAGTTGTGAGACACCTCCAGTTGTGAGACAGTCAATTTTTTTTAACATGCAATATTAAAAAGCCGATTGGTTTATATAAAAACATTTCTTTTTATATGAGCCAACTATTTCGTGTACGCCGAAGCGGATATATAAACTGTTTTTGTTAAATACCAACACTGTGTGTGATAATCGACTAAAAAGCGTTTTTTCAATAAATGCAAAGTACTTTTTTTCCAAGTTAATTAATTGGAAAAGGTAAATGTAATGCATTTTCTTTTAGTGTTTTCCTTATATTTTGTGTTGCAATATTGCATTGTTCCAATCTACGGTTAAAAATAATTTAATTTTCCTTTTTCAAAATAGCTCCAATTTCTGGGTGTGAGACACAGCATATCACCAGTTGTGAGACGGTGTCAACACCCATCTGGGCAGCATAAAAAATACGACTTTGCAGGCATACTATTTAAATGTTGTTTTGATTTTTTTTCTAGTATTTTTGGGCATGTCAAGTGGAAAAAAGTCAATTGATTCAGAAGAAATCAATTTTAATGCTCTTGTTGAAGCTATTAAATTGTATTTTTTTGATAGTCGTATTTTGGCGAATAAATATTATTATTTAGTGTATAATAATATATATTATTAATATATTTAATTATTTCTACTAAACATAACGTTTTATGTCAAACTTACTAAATTTTAGCAATTTTTAATGAGTGTCTCACAACTGGAGACATTTTTTTTTTTTGAAAAAAGCGATGTGCTCGGAAAATGTATCGTAACATTTTTTGAGTTTATCGAAACACTACACTTTCTTTTAATAAAAGTTGCGTATTTCTGTTACCTTTCGAACGGTGTATTTTATTTACAATTTCGTTTACCCGTTTACAATTTACGGGTCAAAAATAAAACCCGTCTCACAACTGGAGACTCTCCCCTATGTGAAAAAAAAACTTGCAGTAAATTAAATTAATGATTTATAATTATTTTAAAAATATGTAATTATAATCTGCAATAAGATTTTATTTTTCAAATTGCTTTTTAAAAATTATTAGACAATGTCTATATACGGCCAGTTAACTGTCAGAATAAGGTGGTTAATTACACAGCCACACAAAAAAAATAAAGTGTCTTGATCTGGGGTCGAGACATATGTATTCCAAAGTATTTCGATGCGCTGAATCCGAATCCGCCATCAGAATTTGGCCAATGGGTCCTGGTTTCGCCCTAGCCTCAAAAAATACCCTAAAATCGTTAAAATGGTCACTTTTTAATTATCAAAATTGAATCTAACCGCATATGTGTTTCTATGATTGCTGATTACAAAGACGGTGTTAGTTTATCAAAATTCAAAAGGACGGATCCAATATGGCGGACAATATAATTAAAATTTGTTTGGATTGGATTGAAAATCGATATTCGGGTGTTTTCAGGGTCACTGATGACGAATCCCATGACGGTTTCTAAAAATTCAAAATAGCGAATCCAATATGGCGGTCTTTATTATTCTAACGATTTTTTTAAATGTATTACTCGCGGTTTTTCGGGACTTTTGATAACGAATCATATATCAATTTTTATAATCTTAAAGTCTTACGAATTGTTAGAAAAATTGATAGAAAACAATTTGTAAGACTTTAAGATTATAAAAATTGATATACGATTCGTTATCAAAGGTCCCGAAAAACCGCAAGTAATACATATAAAAAAAATCGTTAGAATAATAAAGACCGCCATATTGGATTCGCTATCCATATAAATATGTTCTTAAAATAAGCACGTTTTTAGACTTTCGCAATAAAATAAAATATTATTTTCAGAAGAAATTAAAATTTCTTCAATCAGTGCAAATTTTGGGAAGATACCATTTCCTTCAACTTGGACAGCAAAATTACATTCGTATCTTGTGTTAGACACCTTCAACCACTCAGTTGCGCGATATTTATCTGTCCCAAAATTAAAATAAACTAAAGCATTTTCAGTTTCCTCATTTAACTCATGTAAACGTCCAAAAGTAATTTCCAAACTAAGACCTTTATTTGAAACTAATTTATTTGAAACAATTAATTGTTGTTTAATTGCTATGGTTTTACACAAATTCACTCTTGTACAGACTGAATTTGAAATCAATTTGCCCTCTCGGTGTTTTGCTTCCCCTCTTATAGCTTGAAGATATTTAAGTGGTCCCATAATTTTTATTATCAAGGCGTAGTGGAGCATGAAATGGTGCTTCGGTTTTAAGGAACCAAATAATTCAATATAAAGTTCATGATGCTCAGTGACAAGATTTGAAAAATACTCAAGCCATTCAGTATCGAAACAAGGAGATAGAACAAAGGAATAGATTCTTCTCAATTTAATCAACAACTGCCCGTATTTATTATCTTCTCGAATTAAATGACCAAACATTACGGGCATATATGTAAAAAAACACGCATCTCCGAAGCCGACATTTTGAAGTATTTGTTTCTTAATTGTTTCTCGGTTACAAGTGGAGGTATAGAAGTCTCAAATTGATAATTAAAATTTAGTAATATAGAATTGAATTTGTCAAAATGTAAATCAATTTTCTTGTCATTGTAAATAAATTCATAAAATGTTAGCCCAACTTCATGAGGTATGACGCATTCAGAAAGGTCATGCATAATATCGACAAGATTATTTTTCGTACAATCATAAAGTGGAATTTGATTAAAAACACACGACTCGTGAATTCCACTCTCTTTAAAAGATTTGCAATTGATATCAAAATTGTAATTGAACTCGTTTCTCAAATCGGTATCCTCAACTTTAGAAGCGTATTGCGCCTCGGTATAAGTTAGTTTACATATTCTGCAGTAATAATTGGCTACAAAGCTTCTAATGAAACCTAAAATCCTGTTCAATCCTTGATTGTCACCAAAAATAGCAGCTAAAATGAAATGAATACGTACTTTTCTCGAATTAATTTCAACTAAAATTTTTGGATCAAATAAATACTTGAATTCTTCTATTAATTTAGAAAAAGCTACTCTATTGCCAACTTTTTCATGATCATCATTATGTAGTAGCATGGCAAGAATAATGTTTTCTAACTTACCCCTAAATTCAGGTGGAATACATAAAAGCATGACGTAAGTAGTATAGCTATAGGGGTACTGCTCCAGGTTCTGATCTCGGTTAAGTACCCTCGACCGGTAATGCAGATTCCTACATTATCAGCGGCTGGTAGAGTGTGCTCTACCTTACCGACCGAGTTAGTTCCGGCTTTCACCGCTAGATGGCGCAACTTGCGAATTTCAAACCCCTTTGGCGGGAAATTTAAAAATTTATTTTCAAACTTTCAAATGGCTTAGAAAGGGTTCTCTGTTTTACCGACTGATTTTTTTAGTTCCGGCTGCCGCCGATAGATGGCGCCACTAAATTTTAATTAATAATTAATACATTTCTGTTTGTTTAAAAAATTTCAATTGTAAATATTTGTTTATTAAATATAAAAAATATTAGAAAATATTAATTTTAAATGTTTGTTTATTATATAAAAAATTATTGCTTAAAAATATTAATTGTAAATATTTGTTTATTATTAATATTTATTTAAAAACTATTTATTTAATTAAGGTAAGTGTAGTTAATTTTTTTGTTTGTTAATTATTACTATTATAATTATTTTATTAATTATAAACAATTTACAATTAAGGTAAGTGAAATTATTACTTAAAACTACAATAAGCTTTTTGAATTCAAATTGAATTTCGCGCGTTACCGGCGGTGAGCTTGTTATCAGCGGTGAGCTCGTTGCCGGCGGTGAGCTCACAGTAGTTCAAGTCAACCGCCACACGCAGCAGAGTGGTGAGCGTGCGTAGTGGGGGAACCGCTTGGTGGAGAGAGAGACCTACGAGGGTGATTAGCACACAGTAGAGAGCTCATTCCAGATCGCGGAGAGGAATAGTGCGGTCCACGATGGAGAGCTGCCGGTGCTACCACTGCCTCGTGAGGATGGTGTCCGAGTACAATGTGAGTATACTATAATACAATATAATATAATATACTATAATACAATACAATACAATACAATACAATACAATACAATACAATACAATACAATACAATACAATACAATATAATATAATATAATATAATATAATATAATATAATATAATATAATATAATATAATATAATATAATATAATATAATATAATATAATATAATATAATATAATATAATATAATATAATATAATATAATATAATATAATATAATATAATATAATATAATATAATATAATATAATATAATATAATATAATATAATATAATATAATATAATATAATATAATATAATATAATATAATATAATATAATATAATATAATACAAGTTGTTCATTTCATGATCATTAGGCTTCCTCAATATAATATATACCAATTGTTTAATTTTTTATTTTAGAATAATTATTTTAAAGTGTTATGATAAAATGTCAAAAAATACAAAATTTCAATTTTTTGTGAAAAATTAAAATATTTATTAATTCTATAAATTTTGATAAAATATATACTTTATATACATGAATCGATTCGTTTTTATGTCAGGAATGCAATTTTGACAACAATTAATAAAAATTTTAATATAGAAAAAAGTTATTTCAAAAAATCCAAAAATTAATTTTTTCAAAAATTAAAAAATTGTTGAAAAAAATTTTTTTTTAGATATTTTTGAAAATCCTTCTGTCTGATTTTTGGTATTCATGACCGTAATACACCTACAAAATTTTATCAAAATCCATCAAGACGTGTAAGAGAAAATTTGTCCACAAGAATCGGTGACATACACACACACACACATACATACACACATACATCCGGACATTTGTTCCTCTCGACGAATTATATATACTACACTTGAAAATTTGTAAAAATAATTGACTCAAAAAAATTCGGAAATCGACATCACTATAAGGCTTCCTTTATGAGGAAGCAATAATATAATATAATATAATATAAATTCACTAGTTACAGAATGAAGGGAATGAGGTGCCATTCCCGACAACACTACCAGGATCTCCACCAGGATCGCCACCGCAGTCACCTCTGCATCAGATGGCACTTCAGTGGCGTCCATTTTCACCGCCGTGGATGCTGGTGGAGAGGCCGCCGACACCACTGCCCAGGTCACCGACACCTCAACCCAAGATGGAACCGGAGTCTCCCCCACCCTTCATTCAGTTGGGGACTCCACCCAGGTCGCCTACACCGGTGGAATGGCTGCCATCGACGGCGGCGCGTATTTTTAAATTTAAATTTTATTTTTAAAAATCAATAAATTTTTATTTTTTTGTAAATTAGTATATTTATTTTGCGGATCCTGTATAGAAATTGTTACGACTACGTTAGAGTAAGAGTATTGCGCATGCGTGAATAGGTGGGGGAAAATTTAAGAGTGGGGATGCGTTATTGGTTGGAGTGAGGGTAAATGGGTGCGCATGCGTGAAAGGTAGGAGTGGGGATTTCGGGGTATATATTTAGGGATTTTGTCGAGTTTAGTCAGTAGCTGTTCTGTTCACAGATTCAGCGGTTCCAACAGCAGCAGCAGATTCCTATTGCCATTACTAACTGTCTTTTTTGTTATATTTACTGTCTTTTTTGTTACATTTATTGTTATATTTACTGTGTTTATTGCATTTACTTTGTATTGATTTTTAGGTTAAGTTCTTTAGTTTGTAAGTTCGTTTTGCTTAGTATAAGTATTTTAGTTTGTAAGTTCGTTCTTTTGTTAGCTTGTAAGTGTGTTCTGTTTAGTTTTAAGTGTGTTAGCTTGTAAGTGTGTTTCTTTTGATTTCAGGTGCAGAGATGAAGCGGAAGGCGACGACCACGGATGGACCACCACGTAAGTATCCGAATTACGGTACTATTCTTGACGAGAGTGACATCACTGTTACTCTCATTAAAGAAGCCCTTGAGTTGATACCTTATTTGAGTAACGTAAATGAGAGACGCTCTTTCATTGAACGATGGGTTGTAGAATGCTCACAACATGAAAACTTGTTATCGAGCATTCTCAAGTCGATGTACTTTACACATCAAAAGAAAAGATGTGTGAGCATTCTACAATCCATCATTAGACTTCGCGCATTATTTGAGTCTTATATTGTAGATGGCGCTGGAATCGATGACCCAGATATCAATAAACGTGTGCGCTGGGAAGAATGTGAGAGTGCGTTTGCGTGTAGACTGTACACTAATGTGATTCTAAATCTTGTACACATTGATATAAGCGCGTTTTTAGACGATGGGTCCACACTGTTTCAAGACCATATTAGAGGTGCTTTAAATAAGAATGGACCCATCGTCGTGTACGGCGTACTCATCGCAAACTTTAAGAGGGTGGAGAATGACGAAGAAGTTGTAAAGCCGATTCCTTTTGGAACCAAGGCCAACAACATCTTCCCTACAACCCTTTTAAAAGATTGGTTCGAGCAGTACATTAAGCAGCCGATTCTACATAGTGTTGAAGAGTTTTACGCCAAAGGTTCAAATTGGAACCTACAGTCAATTATAAAGCTTGAAATCAATGTAAATAAGTATAATCCGATGCGTGCGAGCTCTTACATTAGTTTACCTCCACAAATTAAAAACAAGCATGCATGTATTAATGTTGAAAATGCAGATAAAGAGTGCTTTAAATGGGCCATACTTTCTGCTTTACATTCAAATGTATCACATCCTGAGCGCGTTACCAGTTATAAAGAATTTAAAGATGAATTGAACTTTGACGGAATTGAATTTCCAGTGACGCTTAAAAATATCCCGAAATTTGAAAAATTAAATGATATTTCAATTAATGTCTATGGTTTATCAAAATACTATGGGGACTTCTCAACACATCCTCTCCATCTCACTGCGGAAAAAAGAGATAAGCATGTAAATCTCTTGTATGTTGCTGACATGTATGCGGATGAAAGTGTTGACAATAATGTATTGCATGACGATGATGGTTTTATGAACTTCCATTATGTATGGATAAAAAGTTTATCTGCGCTTCTGTATAAACAATTGTCAAATTATAAAGGTAAAAAACATATTTGCGACCGTTGCCTACACTATTTCAATTCGTTAGAAAAACTGAATGTACACATTGAGAATTGTAAAAAAGTGAATGAGTGTAAAATTAAATTACCGAAGCCGAAAGATAGCATTATCATATTTAAAAATTATAAGAATAAAGAGAAAGTACCGTATGTAATATACGCCGACTGTGAAAGTCTACTTCTTCCCGCCGATGAAGATGTAGACAATTTAAGTAAGACTGAAGTTTTCCAGCGTCACAAATTGTTAAGCATCGGATATTATATAAAATGTAGCTACGACGAATCATTATGTAAATATGTACCATTCCCGAAAAATGAATCTGACCCTGCTAAATGGTTTACTGAGGAATTAAGGCAATTATCTGAAAAAATTGATAATGTATTTAAAAATCCGATACCAATGAATGCCTTAACTCCTCAAGAAATCAATGACTTCAAGCGAGCGACAATATGTCACATTTGTAATGAGAAAATACCGGCAAGCGAAAAGAAAGTCCGCGATCACTGTCACCTTACTGGCAAATATAGGGGTGCTGCCCATGAATCATGCAATTTAAACTACCAAGATTGTCAGACAATACCCGTGGTGTTCCACAATTTAAGTGGCTATGACGCCCATTTTATAATTCACGCGATCTCAACGAGCTTTGAAGGGAAAATTGACCTCCTCTCCATTAACAAAGAGAAATATATCTCTTTTACTAAACACGTCAAGGGGAGTAAGGTCAAATTTCGATTCATTGACTCATTGCGATTCATGGCAGCATCCCTAGAAAAAGTCGCATCGTACTTAGACGAGTATAAAATTGTAAACTCTGTTTTTGCCAGTACGGTGACAGATCCGGATAAAATAAAATTGCTAACGCGTAAAGGTGTGTTCCCTTACGAGTACTTTGACTCAAAAAGCAAGCTCGACGAAACCGAATTACCCCCGATAGAGAAATTTTATAGTACGCTTTATGATGCCGGTATTTCTGATGATGAGTATGCGCATGCGCAGAATGTATGGACCGAGTTTAACTGTCAGAATCTCTACGACTATGTACATTTATACATGAAAACAGATGTATTGTTACTTGCGGATGTCTTTGAAAATTTTCGAAAAGAATGTGTTAAAGCGTACGGGTTAGATCCTGCTCACTATTATACGACCCCCGGTTTAACTTGGGATGCTATGCTCAAGTACACGAAAAAAGGATTGCAACTAATAACCGATATCGATATGATTATGTTTGTTGAGTCTTGTATTAGAGGTGGCATAAGTCAATGCTGCAACCGATATACTATAGCGAATAATCCATATATGGAAAATTTCGATGAAAGCAAAGATACTAGCTACATCATGTACTTTGACGCCAACAATTTATATGGCTGGGCAATGGCTCAAGCGCTCCCTTATGGCGGCTTCAAATGGGTTGAAAATGTCGACAACTCTTTCAATTTTAATGTATCCGACGATTCACCTGTTGGATACATACTCGAAGTTGATTTGGAGTATCCTGAAAGTATTCACGATACCCACAAAGACATGCCATTTTGCGCAGAAAATGCGAAACCCCCCCTCTCGAAACAGGAGAAATTATTAACAACTCTCCTACCCAAAGAAAAATATGTGATCCACTATCGAACTCTCAAACAAGTTGTTGCTAATGGCATTAAACTTGTTAAAATCCACCGAGTCTTACTGTTTAAGCAATCAACATGGCTTAAACCATACATAGACTATAATACAATGATGCGAACCAATGCCAAAAATGAGTTCGAGAAAAATTTGTTCAAGCTCATGAACAACGCTGTGTACGGCAAAACAATGGAAAATGTCCGTAAACATGTCGACATTAAGCTTGTCACCCAATGGTTTGGCCGCTATGGAGCTGAAGCCCTTATTTCTTGCCCGAATTTCCATAGTCGAGCGATATTCGACGAAAATCTGGTTGCCATTGAACTGCGTAAAACCGAGGTACTACTCAACAAACCAATCTATGTGGGGTTAAGTGTGCTCGATGTTTCCAAAACGCTAATCTACGATTTTCACTACGGGTATATGTTAAAAAAATACGGCGACAATTGTAAACTGATGTATACCGATACAGACAGTCTAATCTACGAAATTAAATGTAAAGATGTCTACAATGACATGAAAAATGACATCCAAATGTTCGATACGTCAGACTATCCCGCAAACAACGCGTACGGCATTCTGCAAGCCAACAAAAAGATTCTCGGTCTAATGAAAGACGAATGTAACGGCAAGATCGTTACCGAATTTGTTGGCTTGCGGAGTAAGATGTACAGCGTACGGGTTGAAGGTCAAGATTTTATTAAAAAAGCTAAAGGCATTAAATCCGGCGTTGTGAAAAAATCGATTCACTTTGATGATTATGTAAAATGTCTGCGAGATTTTGACATTCAAACTCGAACACAGTATAATATAAGATCGCGACTACACAACCTTGAGACTGTAAAACAAATTAAAGTAGCTTTAAGTCCGCAAGACGACAAACGGTATTTGTTACCGGGCAGTACCGACACTCTACCGTGGGGACATTATGCGATCCCTAAAATCGACGAATGATTTTGTGAAACATGATTGTAAAAAAATAAAAGGTTTGTTAATAAATAATGCAATTATATTCAATTTCCATGTGTTTTTATTTAAAAAATCCTTCCATATATACATAATAACATATGATTAAAACTTATATTAATTTAAATGTGCAAATCGCCCCCAGTAACTTAACGCAAATGCCAATCAACCAGCAAAGCAATCAAAGATTAATGTTAGCGTAGAACCTCTCTATAAATCAAAATTACTTCCAACAACAGACCTTCACAATGCCAGTGCCAACTGATTCATTGTTGATTCATTGTTGATTCATTATTGATTCATTATTGATTCATTATTGATTCATTATTGATTCATTAATGATTCATTGTTGATTCATTATTGATTCATTATTGATTCATTGTTGATTCATTATTGATTCATTGTTGATTCATTATTGATTCATTATTGATTTAATGTTAATTAAATTTGGCACTGGCAGTGTAAAGGTCTGTTGTTGGAAGCAGTTTTGATTTATAGAGAGGTTCTACGCTAACATTAATCTTTGATTGACATTTGAGTTAAGTTACTGGGGACGATTTGCGAATAATAGATTATACATTTGCTTTATCTTCCCACGTATTGTGAGAATTATCAAAGCCAAGCCATTTGACAAGAACTTTGTTTCCACGTGTCTTGAGAATTTTTTCCACAAGATAAATATCTGAATATTTTACTTTAAGAAGTTCCTCTTCATAAAATCCTCCGCTGATGGGTTGATCCTGGTAATCCTTGAGCTTGTAAGTCACTGGTTGAGTTGATACAACTTGATCAACGGTGAATATTTCTGTTGTCCAATTGGGTGTATATCCTTTCTCGAAAACGTTTTTATATTTGCTTACTCGAACTTTGTCACCAATTTTATACTTTGGTCGTCTTAAAGAAATTTTTCTCAGTTTAGAGATCCTTTCTTTTAAAATTTCAACGTCTTCTGAAGTAACATCTTTAGGCTTCATTCCAATTGTTCTATGTTTTGTATTATTGTAGTTGGAAATAAGAGTAGGCAATATATCATACCACTTGTAATTTTCTCGTAAATTAAATTGCATCTACATTTTTCTTTTTAGTGTTCGATTGAACCGTTCAACAATAGAAGCCTTCATATTACTGTATGTTGAGTAAAAATTTATTTTATGCTTTTTCATTAATGCTTCAAATTGTGAATTATTGAACTCTTTTCCTTTGTCACTATGCAAGTTTTTTGGTATGCGTTTTTTAGCAAATATAGATTGCATTGCATGAGAAACATCTTTTCCATTTTTACTTTTTACTGGAACAGCCCAAGCATATTTCGAAAATATGTCTATAACTGTTAGTAAATACTTGAAACCTTTATTTATTCTTGAATAAGGTATCATTTCTACTAAATCTGCTTGCCATGTCTCATCAATATCACGCATTTCAACTCGCCGTCGAGGATAATTTTTTCTAGCCTGAGTATGAAGTTCATTCACTACTGTTAATTTTTTGTTGTTCATTCTCAAGAGTTTTTAAGCGAGTATCCAATTCACTAATAATTTCAGCTGTTCGATAAGATAAGTCTTGATTTATATCTTTTTCAAAATTTTTTATTTTTTCTGTAATCGAGTCTTCAAGAACTTTTATAAATAAGTTGTTATTGTCCACCTCTGATCTAAGTGAGGCACTAGCTTCATACAATAAACGCACTTCGTGTTTTATCATATGTCGTACAAGTTTTAAATTGACAGCGTCGTTTTCTTCTTCAGCGTTAGCAAGATTAGAGAGTTTTCTTCCTTCAACGTCAAAGTTACCTTGAGAATTAAGTTTAAAACCAACTCCAGGAGGCCCTCGTCTTGCTGTTCCTCTTTGATTGAGAGGATGTCCGAACACGTCAATGCTCATTGTTGAAATGAATGATATTTGCTAAAACACATCTTAATATATAATTTTAGCTTCACGTAGTTCCTCAATGATAGACATGTTTTCATTATTGTGACTATGATTTCCAACAGCTTGAGAAGCCATTAATAGTCTAAGACGGTCAACCAACTCATTTGGATCATCCCAATAGATATATTATCGTTGAAAATTTCTGTTTGTAATCATAAATTTAGGTAATGAACTACCGCTTACAGATGGTTGTTTGGTAGGTGTTCGAGGGAAGAATTGAGATATAAAATTCAAATACTTGTAACTCTTATCTGTACGTATAGATTCAGAGGAACTATACTTCTTTTTGTGTGCATTAGTAGCAGTTACAAAGCTATCAAATCCTTTTCTATACCTTCCATCATTTAAATCAGAATCCTTATCAATTACTACAAATCCATATTTGTCTGAATTCCAACATGTTGAACATAGTTCTCGAAATTGATTAAATGTCATGTCAGTATTAACATGATCATCATAAACATGCCTTAAATTTTTCTCATCTTGACGAAAAAGAACTAGTAAATTAACATTATCACGTACTAAATGTTTAGGAACGCGGGCATATGTTTGACAAAGATAAAAAGAATCAACATCAACATGTCTACCCATGCAAAAAAAATGCCCTTACATTATCTTGCTTCTCACAAGCAATATCATTAAATATAAATATTGATAAATATTGAATTCCGTTTTGCATCTTTAGGAGTAATGACTTCTTCATGCTCACTAAATGGTAAATACTCTACTCCTTCAACATTACTTACAACTTGTTCCAAGAATTTATACTTGAGTTGATGTAAAGACTTTGAGTATAAGTAAATATTATCAAATCTAAGACCATTAGGATGTAAAATTAAAGAAAGGAGTACATTTGTCTTTCCACAATTTGATGGTCCACAAAAAATAGCTCGAATACTACCTGATAACAAGCTACCATGACGCTTCACTTTCTTCTATTGTTGTTTAACAATCGAGTCTAAATTGACGACTGGCAGCTTGTGAAGTTGTTCCTTGAACCGCATCCTGATTTAGACTGCCGCTAAAGGTATAAATACAGCGCTTATATAGTTCACAAGTCATTCTAATTTTAACTTTCACAGAGTAAGGTATGATTATACATCATCGCTCTCGAGAAAAAGGTTTAATTAATAAACTTATAAACAAGTTACCATTTGAATTACATTTGCCAGGTTATCAATATTGTGGACCAGGCACAAAGTTAGCAAAACGATTAGACCGAGGTGATCCAGGTGTTAATCCATTAGACGCCGCTTGTAAAGAGCACGATATTGCTTACTCGAAAAATCGAGAAAACGTTGAAGAAAGAAACGCTGCTGATAGAGTATTAGCTGACAAAGCGTGGCAACGTGTATTTGCTCCAGACGCACAATATAGTGAAAGAGCTGCAGCTTACGCAATAACAAACGCTATGAAAGCAAAATCAAAATTTGGAATGGGAGTAAAGAAGAAGAAAAAAGTCAAAGAAACGAGTAAAGAATATAAAATAAAAAAAAAGAGTAAATCTTAGAAAAATTGTTGATGTGGCAAGAAAATCAATAATTCCTGGTAATGATGCTCGTTTAACAATAAAGTCAGCTATTAAAACAGCTCGAAAAGCTGTAAGGAATGCAGGTGGTAGAGAAAAAGTTTTAACTACTCGTATTCTACCTGTCCCATCAAAAGTTGGTGGTCTGTTACCATTGATTCACATTTTTGCTGGTCTAAGTGCAATTGGAACGCTTACTGGGGGAGCTGCTGGTGTAGCAAAAGCTGTTAATGATGCAAGTGCAGCAAAAGAGCAGTTGAAGGAAGCTCAGCGTCACAATAGAGAGTTAGAAGCAGTTGCACTTGGTAAAGGTCTACATTTAAAACCATACCGACAAGGTTTGGGACTTCATTTGAAACCATACGTTAAAGGACAAGGTATTAAGAGACGATGTACAAAAAAAAAGTTTAAAGCTGCCTCAACGAGCACTTACAGATCTAGATTTACTTAAATATGTTAAAGAAATGAAAATATCCCATTTTCGAGGAGTTTTTATGCGAAATGAACTACCTATAAGAGGTCCTCGAAAAAATGAATCCGCCATTATTAATTTAGATGATAAAGATGGTTCTGGAACTCATTGGGTTGCATATAAAAAAGTTAATAATAAAGCAGTATACTTTGATAGTTTTGGTAATCTTCAACCACCCTATGAACTTGTCAATTACTTAGGTTACAATACTTTAATACAGTATAATCATCAAAATTATCAAGATTGTAATAGCTTTAATTGTGGTCATTTATGTCTAAAATTCTTATGTGGACAGCTTGAAATTACTAAAAAATATATTCTATATAAGTGATTGTAAGTCATTCCACCTGATCAGTTTATAAAAAGTCATCAACATGGAAGAATCTTTTACTCTGACTATCTCAGGCAATTCATCTGTCCTGGAGGCAGAATATTTTCCTCCGATAGAATTATTATCTAACAAAAATTATGTACTTGGCTTAGTTGAATTACTAACCTTCAATTCAATTCCTAATATTGATCAAGGTAAAAATAAATTTTATATTGGTGATAAAGTGATTACTATTCCCCCTGAAAGTTATGAAATTGAAGATATTGAAAAATATATTCAAAACTCTATTGAAAATGGATCTGAAATTGTAAGAATCAAACCTAACAATAATACTTTACGTAGTGAAATAACAAGCAGCCTTGAAGTGAGTTTTGAACAAAACGATTCAATTGGTAAATTATTAGGATTTACTCCACGAATATTGACAGCTAATAAGGCTCATACTTCAGATGTACCAGTAGCCATTCTTAAGGTAAATGCTATCAGGATTGAATGTAATATTACTACTGGTGCATACATAAATAATAAAAAGGTACACACAATTCACGAATTTTTTCCAATTGTTCCAGCTGGATATAATATTGTGGAAGTTCCATCTCACGTTATTTACCTTCCAATCGCCGTGAAGACAATACATAATATTCAAGTAAGAATCGTTGATCAAGACGGAGATTTAATAAATTTTAGAGGTGAAACTATAACAATTCGATTACACGTTAAATCAACGTAATGGGAATTGTATTTCATAGAAAAACTGGTGGAAGCTATATAAAAGAGTTGCCATGTCAGAAGTCATTCATTCCTCAATCAGTTCGCAAGAGACTAACATCTCAGAACATACTATTTCTGAAGCAGCTCGGCCTAAGAGTTAATCAAGAAAACAAGGGAAAAAATTGATTTTTCACATACTTTTTATTTGTTGTTGTAACAAAAATGGAAGAAATTTTAAACATTCTAAGTCCAGTTAAATTTGATAATTCTGTGGCACACTATGAGATTCATGCACATCAACCATACGTGTCATCAGCATTTAATAACAGTGACGAGATTCGAATTGCAGTTCAACATCAAGACTTGTACATTCTTCCCTCTAAAAGTACTTTACACGTCACTGGCAGAATTGTTAAGCCAAACAATACGCTTGTAACTAATACAAAGTTAATTAGCAAAGGTATTTCCTACCTGTTTAATGAGATTCGTTATGAATTAAATGGTGTTGAAATTGATCGCTCTAAAAATGTTGGTATTACAACCACAATGAAAAATCTAATTTCTCAAACACCTAATTAAATGATTTACTCTGAAAATGCTGGTTATCTACCTTATGATGATGATAGTAGAGTAACAAATGATGCTGGATATTTTGATGTAAATATTCCACTAAGTATGATTATTGGTTTTGCTGAAGACTATCGAAAGATTGTTGTAAATGCAAAACATGAACTTATTTTAACAAGATCTCGTACTGATCTAAATGCTGTAGTAAACATTGGAGTAGCTGAGCGTGAAGAATTTAAAATTATAATTAATAAAGTTGAATGGTTAATTCCATATTTAATGGTAAATGATTGCCAAAAAATTGAATTATTGAAATTCATTGAAAAAGACTCACTTATAACAATGAGTTTTAGATCATGGGATTTGTATGAGTATCCTATGATTCCTGCCACTCAAAAGCATGTGTGGACTGTAAAAACTTCAACACAAGTTGAAAAACCTCGATATGTTATTTATGGTTTTCAAACAAATCGAAAAAAAGATCAAGGAAGGTATGCAAATTTATTTGATTGCCTGTAATCTTCTCAATGTTAAACTTTTCTTAAACTCACAGTACTATCCTTATGGAAATTTAAATTTAAATTTTACTCAAAACAAATTTTCCATACTATATGATATGTATTGTAATTTTCAACCATCCTACTATGGAAAAGAATCTGAACCTTTATTAACTAGAAATAACTTTAAAGATTATGCCACATTGGCTGTTATTGATTGCTCAAAACAAAACGAATTTTTAAAACAAGCATCTGTAGATGTGCGATTGGAATTTGAAGCAAATGAAAATTTTCCAGCCAATACAGCTGCATATTGTCTTATAATTCACGACCGCATTATACAGTATACACCAATCAGCGGCGTTGTTAAAAAGTAACGTGATTGGTGGAAATAATGACCAATCATAGAAGACTTCGGTAGTGGGGGTATTTGGAGTGGTGGGTGAAAGGCTATAAAGAGAGCGTATTTCTGAGGCTTGAGCCATTATTCTATTTCAGATACCATGGCGTACGTCGTAGATATTAAGTGCTTTAAGAGACCATACAACGAGTTTGTCATCAAAGAGTTGGTGATTCTACCACTTCAACAAGATGCTCATCCATTGGTCTACCTCTTCGAGCCGCCATATGCCTGGAGTCGATTGCCTGCAAGATACAAATGTGAGAATCGATGGCTTACAAATAATTATCATGGTATCGATTGGGCTGCTGGTGACGTATGTTATGAAGAATTACAACCTATAATAAAAGAAGTATTAATAGGTACATCTACTGTTCATGTAAAAGGTTTAGAAAAACAAAAATGGTTAGAAAAATATACATTAAATGTGTTTAATTTAGATGATTTTAAATGTCCGTCGCTAAAAAGTTTAAGTGTAGATAGTTCATCTACATGCACAAATCACACACGTAGCTTTAGTAATTGTGCTGTGAAAAATGTATGTAATCTACGAAATTGGTTGATACAACCATCGAATGTACTACGAAATAATATAGAAAATAATGATGAAGTTGACAATGATTGTACATTGAAAGATTTTTATAATGATTGTGAAAATTTCCTATATAATGAATAAATGTATTAAATGTCTATTAATGTTTACTTTAATTAACCATTCCCTATCCTATTATCTTTATTACACATGTGTAAAACTATTAAACATGTTAAAACTAGTCTAGACTTGTCTTATGACGTCACAAAGTGGGCGTGGCTCAATAATAAAAAGTGGGGGTATTTTACAAACATAAAACGCTATTGCGCATGCGTAGAATTAGTGGTGGGGGTAATGCGCATGTGCAGAATTAATGGTGGGGGTAATGCGTGATATTTGGGTATAAATAGAGGCATCTGAGCCGATTTAGTCATTCTGTTTTGTAACTTCACAAAGTATTATCTCTAAGAAAAGATGGATCTAACCAAAATCAACGCCATTGGTCGCATGGATGCTTTCCTAACTACGAAGCCGCTTTCCGAGCTGACTCTTGGACATAAGTATCCTATAACAAAGATCCAGGTTGTCAACACCAGGTATGGAGTCAAGGTCGTCGTTGAGGTGGATAAAAAGTTCAATACATTCCTACCTTCAAGATTTGTACCAATGTTCACTGATGACTCTATATGCTTGGATCAGATGCAAGAAGCTATTAGTTCTGGACAATTACGGTTGAAGTATATTGGTGTTCCATACAACCATATTGAATTTAAAATAAAACAAGTGTAAATATTGTATATTTAATGTAAAACAAGTGTAAATATTGTGTATTGATTATAATAAATGTATGAAATGTTATTAATACTGTATTTAATTAAGTACCCTCATTAGCATTAAGTTAGACATAATTAGAATTAAGTTAGAAATAATTAGAATTAAGTTAGAAATAATTAGCATTAAGTTAGAATTAATTTGTATAAATATCCTGTAATTCAAAATTGAAACAATATTAAATCAAAGTTAAATAGAATTAAAGCTAAATTATAGTTGATTCTATGTCAAGCCAAAGTTAGATTATAACAATTAATTAACTATATTATTATTTAATCAATTCAAGAATAGGTTTAAAGTATAAAACAAAATTTCTATAAAGTTAAAGTAAAATGAATAATAAAAAAACTCATGCAACTAAACTAAATTTAAAAAACATGTGAAAATAAAACAAAAGTCAATTACAAAAAAATAATTAAATATGTATTATAGGAAAATATACATATGTACAAATGAAGATATATATTTTTATATATATACAAAACAAAAAAAACTTTTTTTTACATATGTATGTTTCCAAGAAAAAAAGAATATAAACAATTAAAAAAAACTTATAAAATGAATGAAAACATGCAGACAGTATTGAAAATGAAAAAAATGGTAAAGCGTTTAATTAAAAAAGGAAAAACTAAAAAAACAAAGCACAAAAAAGGTTTAAACTTGATGTTCAACTAAAAAAAAACTAAGTATAAAAAAACATTAAACTCAATGTTTAACTACAAAAAAAAACTGAAGACACTTGAGAAAAAAATAAATTTATCTCAACATTTTAAGGGACTTTCGCAAACGTTGACGCAAAGTTCCCTTTAGTGGTGGAGGAGGAATGAGTATTGAAGTCGATCGTGGTGGTGGTATGGGAGCTGAAGTGGATCGTGGTGGTAGCTTTGGAGCTGAAGTGGATCGTGGTGGTGGCTTTGGAGCTGATGTGGATCGTGGTGGAGGTATTGGAGTGGAAGTTGATCGTGGTGGTGGCTTTGGAGCTGATGTGGATCGTGGTGGAGGCATTGGAGTGGAAGTTGATCGTGGTGGTGGCTTTGGAGCTGATGTGGATCGTGGTGGTGGCTTTAGAGTTGATGTAGATCGTGGTGGTGGCTTTGGAGCTGAAGTGGATCGTGGTGGTGGCTTTGGAGCTGAAGTGGATCGTGGTGGTGGCTTTGGAGCTGATGTAGATCGTGGTGGAGGCATTGGAGTGGAAGTGGATCGTGGTGGTGGCTTTGGAATATGTGCTACTCGACGTTTTGGTTGTGCTGGATATTTTTCAGAATCCTCAACATCTGGAATACGTTGTGCAGCAGGCTGTGGACAAATTCCAGATAGATGACCCGATGATGTCATTTTTGGATTTGTTCTACGACGAATACATGATTCAATATCCAGCACAACCATTTGCTGAACCATATTGTGTTCTGCAGGTGGCACAAACATTTGCTGAACTATATTGTGTTCTGCAGGTGACACAACCATTTGCTGAACCATATTGTGTTCTGCAGGTGGCACAAACATTTGCTGAACTATATTGTGTTCTGCAGGTGACACAACCATTTGCTGAACCATATTGTGTTCTGCAGGTGGCACAAACATTTGCTGAACCATATTGTGTTCTGCAGGTGACACAAACATTTGTTGAACATGATTGCGTTCTGCAGGTGGCACATCCCATCGACGTTCTCTCCTTACAAACATCTCCGGGCATGTAGGGTCATAATGCATGGACCTCATCGCATTAATCGCACTTTCAATTTGATTCTAAAAGAAGAATGAACATTATTTTAAATATATTACTTTAAAAGTAAAATATTATTAAATTATATTATTATTATTATTATTATTATTAAACTCGAAGTATCGTTTAACTTTTTCACTATTATTTTCAACAAAATAAATACTAAGAAATTCACTCTGTACATAACCTCTAAATTTATCACTGTTATTTTTCACAAAATAAACAAAAAAAATTAAAAAACTTTGTCACTGATATTTTCAAAAGAAATAAACAAAAAGAAAGAAAAAGAAAGAAATTCACTTTGTCACTGGTATTTTTTTCACAAAATAAACAAAAAAGAAAGAAATTCACTTTGTCACTGGTATTTTTTCACAAAATAAACAAAAAAAAGAAAGAAATTCACTTTGTACATTACCTATAAATTTATCACTAATATTTTTTCACAAAATAAACACTCTAATAAACATTGGTATGAAGTTGTAAATTTATTTATTTAGAATTTGAGAATAAATTTACTTACAATTTCTGTTTGCAGAGCTCGATATTGGCACTGCTCTTCTTGACAGAAACAATATATTTTTATTTTTTTTTAATTCTGTACAAAACAAAAATATATTAATACACACAACAAATATATTAATACATACAACAAATATATATATAATTAATAATAATAAATTAGAAAAAAAAGATTACCATGATGATAAGTCACGTAAGTCACTGAATTTCTATGCAAAAGTTTTGGTTAGATAAAAAATATGGCGGCTAAGCATTTCAGGGGCGTCATAATCATAATTAATCCCCATCCTTTCACAATATTAACAATTGTTCCAATTTTTTTAGTTAATTAAAAATTTAAGTGTTTTCTTTTTACAATATTAGGTATAAAATTACTTAATAAATATATTAAATAATAAATTTAACGTATTATGTGAAATCAAATTTAAAAATTCCCGCCGCGCAATAAAGTATTATAAAAAGGTGGAAATCACAAACGTGAATTTCGAAGATAAATTAAAATAAATATTTATGAAATATTAAAATTATTAACCATATCCAAATTATAAAATTTCATTATAAAATTATTATTTTAATTAAAAATTCTATGTTATTATTTAATTTATTTCTCAATGAAAAAATTAACCAATAGAGAGACTCCATTCTCTTGTAGCAGGCACAACATCGATTCAAATATATCGAGAGTAAAGTTAGCGTAAAATTCAATTTGAATTCGAAACGCTTTTTATAATTTTAAGTAATAATTTCACTTACCTTAATTATAAATTGATTATAATTAATAAAATAATGATAATAGTAATAAATAATAATAATAACTAAACTTACCTTTATTAAATAAATATTAATAATAAACAATTTATAATTAATATTTTTAAGCAATAATTTTTTATATAATAAACAAATATTTACAATTAATATTTTTTTATATATAATAAACAAATGTTTACAATTAATATTTTTTAAACAATAGTTTTTTCACTAATATTAAAAATTTAGTGGCGCCATCTATCGGGACAACCCCATACTAATACTCGGTCGGTAAAACAGAGCACCCTTTCTAAGCCACTTAAAAGTATAAAAAATAAATTTTTAAATTTTCCGCCAAATGGGTTTGAAATTCGCAAATGGCGCCATCTAGCGATGACAGCCGGAACTAACTCGGTCGGTAAGGTAGAGCACACTCTACCAGTCGCTGATAATGTAGGAATCTGTATTACCGACCGAGGGTACTTAGCCGAGATCAGAACCTGGAGCAGTACCCCTATTGCTATACTACTGACGTACGTTCCTCCAAGCTTGTGGATACCTTTGTGAGATCTGAGACAATTTCCAGTTTCATATTCATCGAAGAACATGCCTAAAGAAAGAACGATTTTTCCATTTAAATTCCGCACATTTTCTTTCCATAAATCCGCCTGTACAATACTAGAAATTACTGAGCTGTTTGTGTTTAAGGAAGCCATGTAATTGAGAATACAATCTAAAACACCGTCACTTTCCAGAAATTTTTTCAGAAGAATTCGTAAGGGTACTACTTGTAAATACCTACTTTTGATTACCTCCTTTCCTTTAATTGATTCTATTTCCTCACTTATGGTACATGAATTAGGATCAATGAAAGTACCTGATTCGCGAAGATGTTTAAAGCGTAAATATTCAGAATTATTCTGATTTAAAACCAAAGGAAAAGCATTGAACATTGACAATAATTCAGCCTGTTGTTTTTGCGGAACCGAATGTTCTATTAAAATTTGTTGCATTTTATCTTGGATTATTTGCAGTGGAACAGCGACTACTTTTTTCATTTCGTCAATAACAGTCTGTACTATATATCTTGGAATAGCTGGCTTAGCATACAAATTTGATATCATACTCTGCATTTGAGAACTAATTAAATTGGAAAACTCGGTTTCATCGAAGCTTGGAATAGAAATACTTGAAACATGCTCTGAAGTACCTGGTACTTGTTGCAAGGAACTCAAATTCTGTTGCAAAGTACTAGGAACTTGTTGCAAAGTACTTTGAACTTGTTTTAAATTACTTGTTGTTTGTTCCAAAGTACTCGATTCTTGTAAAGAATATTTAATTTTTTTCGTAGTACTTTGGATGTCTGGTACAATACTTTCAACCTGTTTCGAAGTACTTGGTATTTCGTCAAAATTACTTGGAGTGGACACATTTTTATCAATATCGTTAAAACTACTACTATTAGAGTGCAAACTATTTAGCGGATTATTTTCATTTGAAACAGAAGTACCGTAATCTGTATTGACGGAGGATGAGAGAATAAGACTTTTTATATCTAGAAAATATGATTTATGTTCGTTTTTGAAGTGACGTTTAAATGAGTAAAGTGAGGAGTACCGGTTTTCACATTTTTCAACTGTACATTCATAGATACTGTTTTCACTAAGATTATGGAATACTCGCATATGAGTGATTAAGTTTTTCAACGACGATGTACAACGAAGTTTACATATGTAACAATACATTATTAAAATTATTAAAAGTTTAACATAGAAAGAACAAAAATTGTTGTACTTTCAATTATGCAATATGCGGTCATCTAATATTTCTAAGATAAATAATGACTTAAATTGTTATATCACAGAACAATTTGGAAATACATTAAGATATAACTAATTTCAGTCTCATACCTATTTAGTCGTTATAACCTCTAAAATCGGTATCTTAAAATATCACTGATCAACAGTTTTAAGTAAATATAAAACGAAAACTTACAAGTAATTGCAATGTAAAAAATTATCACATTTTTCAAATAATGTTTTAAAGTCTCTTTTGCAGAAATATTCTCAAACAAAATCAGATACTCTCATAAACGTAATGTTTATTGCTTTCTTGGTTTCTTTGGACGATTTCCGTCCCATAAAAACTCCCTGTGAAAAAATAAATATTAATACTAATAATTCTCTTTTAAATAATAAAAATTAATTATTTTCGTTAAAAAATTACTTCAAAATAGGCTCTGCGCTGCACAAATCCACAACAACTTCTTCTTGACTAGAACTTCTTAGGTCGTCGTCTGTGAAAATTTTGTAGACATACTGTTGAATAAAATTCCATAAGTGCGCATTGACGGGTGGATTATCAGCATCAAGTACTTGATATATTTTAAAAAGAGAGTCCAAAGCTTGAACAGGACCTGTCATTAAATATCTAACGTCGTCAACATAAATTGAAACAGATGTATCATCTGTGGCACTCCCAATTGAGACTATAAATGGTTGAAGCGTGTCACCACGTTTTCCAACAACACGCTTTCTTTGGTTTATCGCTTCATTTACATCACTTACATTCTGTGAAATAAAATTTAAAAAATTTGAATTAAACAAATAAATAATGCAATTTTAATCTAATACTTCTTACCTCAACTCGGAGGTAAAACGATTCGACAGATTCAATTCCTGACGGCCTGAAATTTTTTTTGGTGATTTTATTTTTTACTGGACATTCACAAAACATTCTAGGTAAATATTCCAGTACAAGTGCATCTACCAATAAAAAAATTATATTAAAACAACTTAAAAAATTAATAGGTTATTTTCAAAAGAGTAAATAATGTACTTCATAATGTAAATATGGCTATAAAAAATGAGTTCATATGATATTATTAATTATAAATTTGACACTTTAATATAGAAGTAAGTATTGTAGTCTTTAGTCTATTAAGTAAAAATTCAATAATAAACCAAAGGCCAAAATACTTACCACTACATTAAAAAAATAATGTCAACAAAAGCAATTACATTAACATTCTTAACTACTGAAATTCGAAAACTGAAATAAAAAATAAAAAAACAATAAACAAAGTAATTCCAGATAACCGAAAAGAAGTAATTGTCGTTAAAAATAAAATGTCACAGACCATTCCCTTCTTGAAGAACATCTTCTTGAAAAAATTTTTTTTCAACAGCAATCCTTAAAACTGCAATCTTTAAATATTGCCAGATTGAATATAGGGTTGTTTTTTGAGTTGGATAACTCACATTAAAATCAAGCAACAATAGTTGACATCCAAATTGTGCTTTTAAAGCAGGAATCAAGTTGAGGTATTCATAAATACTATGATTTTTCAAAAAATTAATTCCTTCCTCTCTGCAAAGTAACCAGTTATCCTTTTGTTCTTCATAAGTATCAATGTTACTTTTCAAATATTCGAAAGCCACTAAAGAAAATTAATTTGATTTGAAACTGGACTCTATTAACAAATAAAATGTGAATTTAATAAACAATGTCTCAAACTAAATGTGTATTTTTTGAACTTTTCTTAATATTTACATTAAAAATAATAAATTATGAAATACACACCATCATTGACTTCTTTGTCGTAGTAATCTCTTTCATCGTTTTCTTCCGTAAAACCAATTAGAGCTTTTTGCACAGTATGATATCTGTTCCATAACTTGCCTTCATTATAGGTTCTGCTACTAGTTTTCGTTTTAGGTTTTGCAGGAATAAAGTAAATGGTAGCCTTTTCATTTGGATAATTTTCAACAATCTCATCAGCAGCTTTTTGAAAATATATCTTATCTATCCTAAACATGAAATAGTTTATATATTTTTTCAATTGTATATAAATTGATACTAATAAATCTCGGAACGACTTTCAACCACAATGTCAAAAATTATAATTAGTTATTAAATTTTAATCAGTAATATAATAATTAAGGTTTTTAATAATATTTTTGAGTTAAAAACGTCGGGAACTATTAAAACTGTTAGTTACTTTTAAAATACTTATCGGAGATTAATTTTTTGATTCTTGAAAAATTATTAAGTATTTTAAAAAAGTTTAATGCCATAATTTCGTATTTAAAAAGAAAATAATAAATTAAATTTTAAATTTGTTTTATTGGAAGCGTAAAAAACATACTTTCCAATAGTTTAAACAATTCAAAGTTGCAATTGAATAAAAATTACATTTTTCTGCCATTAAGAAATGTTTTTTAATTTTAGGTTATGCTAACTAAATTGTTTCTTAATGACAGAAAATGGAAATTTTTATTCAATTGTAACTTAATTGTTCTAAATATTGAAAATTAAATTCTTTATGCTTTCACTAAATAGAATTTGAAATTTAATTTAACTTTTCATATAAAATACAAAATTATGACAATCTACTAACTTTTGTTTTTATTCTTTGTCAGATACTTTCTTAAATAAATTTTTGAAAACCATTGAAAACTTATTTCTTTCTGTTTATGTTTCGCTAAATTCAAAAATAAATAAATTGATCAATTATTTTTAACCTTTGACAGTAGAATTTTTTGCTAAAAATTTTGAAAAAGTTTTAAAATCCGAGTTTTAAACTAAAAAAAATATATTAATTATATATTTATAACTTACACATTGTTGTGGGAAAAATTTTTGAACAAATACTCAACAATAGATCGAACTAAGTGCTTCCTCGATTTTTTATTTAATATTTCTCCAGATTTGAGGGTGACTCTGCTATCAAAATTTGTAGCGAGATATGGTTTTAAACCCTAAAAATTAGTGTTAAAAGTTTAGTCAATTAAATTAAATTTATTACCAAAGTTTTTACTTACTTATATAAAAATTTTTTTTTTAATATTGATTGAGGTTATGCTCATTTTTATACATTACTATCATACCGATTGTATATACTCGAAATATTTTTTTATGAACTTTATTCGCGGTCCCGCGAGTGGAATCAAATCTTTAATCGTATTTTCGTTTAACATTAAAAACGCCTCATCGTCGATTTCGTTTCTGAAAATTACATAGGAAATGATTTATAATTAAGTGACATTTTACATTCATATATTTAGAAACAACATTTTTAATGCTTTTTAAATTTCAAACTATAAACAAAATACCTTCAAATGTTCGAATGACGACTTCTCCACAGTCCCACGATTTCAAAATATTTACGTAATTTCGAGATGACATATCTTGTCATTAATTAAATGTCACTAAAAAAAATTAGGATTTAATTTCACATATTCTGAGCATGTTGCATTTTACATTGAATTTTTAAATTTTCTAGAGAAAATTAATTACCAAAATAGTATTAAAAAAAACAATTTCAATAACCTAACCTCAATATTAAAAACAACACGATATTAATATAATTTACGTTCCTGTATTTACCTTTTTCAATAATTCCTTTTCGGTAAAATAAACGTAAATATAATTAATTACCCCGCCGATGGTTGTCCACTACCGAACATCATCGATGTCTTTGACGTGCTGGGAGAAGCGGATCCACTGCCAAATATCATTGATTTCTTTGATGTACTGGAAGAAGTGGATCCACTGCCGAACATAATTGATTTCTTTGATGGGCTGGGAGAAGTGGGTCCGGTGCCAGACATGATTGATTTCTTTGATGAGTTGGGAGAAGTGGGTTTGCTGCCAGACACGACTGGCATCATGGATATGTTCGGTAGACCTTGTCGTGGTGGCGGGGCTTTTCACTAAAGGGCAACTAAACAGCAAGAAAAAATGGATTCAGAGAAGGTACCCCATGTGGCCGGAAACGGGAAATCTCACCATCGGTCCCAGGACTGATGCTCAAGTGCGCGCGGATTGTGGGGGCGCACAATTTCTTGCAGTACCACGTGTGATCGTGGAAAGGTTAGAATCACAGAACATCGTGGAAAAAGAAAGAAGGAGAAAAGGAAGCGCGTCGAGCCTTCTGAGTGTGTCAAGTTGCAGTAGCGGAAAGACCGTACGCAGCGCTATCCACTCGGAAGTGGACGACGAGGCAATAGAAGAGAGTCGCGAGATATGCTTGCGGCTCAGAAAGGAGGAGGCGACTTGTCTCGACAAATTGGAGTTGGAGGTCGCAAAGATGATGGAGTCTTGCGACATTCAGAGAAGCGTCAAGAAGACGGTAAAAGATGGACTTAAAGTCATCGAAGTCCTGCTGAAAGAAGCAAAAGCAAAGAATGTCGCGGCCGATGAGTCGGACGTCGATTTGGCATGCGTTTTGAGCGGTGCCGAGTGTAACCGCAAGAACCGTAAGGAAGAGAGAGAGAGCGTTCATATAGGCGTAATCTCAAAAGCATTATAAGAGATGCTCAGAAACGGAAGAGAGAGGGTGACAGTCCAGAAGAGACTCGAACCAAAACCGATAAGAGGAAGAAGGAGGAAGCTCCTCCAATGGAAACGGAAGTACCAGATCCAAAGATTCCTCAATTGGAAAGAATTGGGTCAAAAAGATCCACAGTTCTAATCCGAGTCGGTCAAGGATTGACGTATGCTGACGTTCTAGGTAAGCTTCGCAAAGAGGTTAACCCGGAGGACAGTCATACGAGAATAGTAGCAGCAAAAGCTACAAACAAGGGGACCTTCTGATTAAGTTGAGAGGAGACTCCGACAAGGACGCTTTCGCCGCCGAGGTCACCAAAGCGGTTGGAAGCATGGGTAAGGTGCAGTCATTGGATCGAAGAGTTACACTCGAGATCCGTGATTTGGATTGCCTTACCTAAGAAGCTGAGGTGCAACAAGTGTTGTCTGAAGCAATGGGTAAGCCAGGAAACAGGAGAGTGACGGTCTTAGGACCCAACCGCCGAGGGATGAAGCTCGCGGTTGTAGTCACCAATCTGGAAGAGGCGAATAGGCTGGAGAAATTGGGACACGTAAAAATTGGTTTTATGTGTTGCCCAATCAAAAGAAGAGTAATGGTCGTCCGGTGTCATCGATGCCTGGGATACGTCCATATTGGAGCCAAATGCCAGAAGGAGGACAGATCGGCTGCGTGCTTTAAGTGCGGTGAGGCCGGTCACAGGTTCTCCAACTGCAAAAAGAACGTAAGCTGCTTTTTGTGCACTGAAAAGTTTGGCAATAAGGTGTCAACCACCCATATTGCAGGCAGCGGAGGATGCGGAGTCTTCAGGTCGGCCCTTGAGGAGGCGAAGAAGACTCTTGCAAGGACTAAAAGTAAATGAGAAGTGTTAAAAGGAGCGAATAGTTTTTAATTGTTTATTTTATTTACTTTGATTATTTTTTGTAGTTTTTATACTGTCCATTTTACATTTTATTTTTAATAGATTAATTTTTGTTTTTATGTTCGTTTACAATTTTATCTTTTAACCTTTTAATCTTTTTAATACTTTTTAACATTTGTTCCTTTATTCTTTGACATTGGAATGGTTTATTAAGGTCGCCAGTTTATTAAATTTACTATAAGATATATATTTATTTTTTTTTTATATTTCCTTTTGTTTTATCATACCAACCCCACATAACCTTGAAGTGCGGAATCCAAGGTATCTGTAGGCAGATTTCCCAAAAGTCCCTAAGCAAAAAAAAATATATATTTATAATTAATTATTATTAAATATTATTAACACATTAATAAAATACTTTTTTCATTTAGAATAACAACAAACAATTTTTGTTTACGCGATTTGCGAAATTATTCACGTGGACTACGAGGTTAGTTATATTCGTTGCATTCCATGTGGTGATGTTCGCGCCAGTTCGCGCGCATCAGTTAATTCAAACTTTCTGCGCAGCTTTTAACCCTCTTAATATAATAAAATAGAATATACAAGCAGATTTTCTTTATCAATTCAAAAATTATTTTAGAAGGACTATCAAACTCTCTTAATAATAAGGGAAAACATACACTTTTTAAACCTCTGAATTTGAACCTTCAGTTTTCTCAGTGAATTGACATATAATATATGTATTTTAGAAGGACTATCAAACTCTCTTAATAATAAGGGAAAACATACACTTTTTAAACCTCTGAATTTGAACCTCCAGTTTTCTCAGTGAATTGACATATAATATATGTGACGCTTCACAGTGAAAACAACATATGAATCAGTCTTCGTGTACTGTGCACGGAAGATTACGCCTATTGTTATTTTAATATATTTGCTATATAACTTCTTGGAAATAAAAATTATCCATAATTTAATTTTCGGTCCATAGTCCAGTAAGAAGTAAGGAATTAATAAGAATTCGAAATTTTTAATTCTTTTGAATTTCGTTTCTGACCAATTCTTTTCATTTTCATTTGTAGAAGACGAAAAGAAACTAAGTTTATTCTTTTGAATACCGTTTTAATATTTTAAGCGGAAAAAAAATTTGTCGGTTTGAAGATTTGAACCCTCAAGTTTCATTGTCGGAGACAAACAGCTTATCCGCTTAGCTATTTAAACTGTACTATGACTAGCGAATTTTAGAAGCACTTATCTCAAAGTATTGCAAACTTCAGTGGAATTAAAAAATTACAAAATATTAAAACGGAATAGACAGGAATTGAACTTACCGAGTATCACACAGTATTTCGGAATTCACAAAAATTCAAAAATTAAAGAAATATTAAAACGGAATTGATTGGAATTCACTTTCAAGAAATCTTCGCCTCAAAAAGGAATACATAGGAATTGGACAGAAACGGAATAAAAAAAATTGATAATTTAACATTTTCTGTAAAAAGTTAAAAATGTCCAATTCTTCTCAATTCCTTACTTCTTACTGGGAGGGTAACGGGTATGGTAACCGAGAAAAAAAATTTTTTTAAATTGAATTTGTATCACTTGTTTTTTATTATTTTTTATTTTGCGTAATTTTACATAATATAAAAGAGTATATCAAAGGAAAAAATGAGCCCCAAGAGCAACAAAAAATATGAAAATTACGCAATTTTATAGAAGAAAATACAAAAAGGTAATTTTTTTGATAAAATTTAAAAATATTCGTAAAAAGTGCAAACAGAATTCTATTCAAAATTAAAAAAAATACGCATTTTATTATTTTTTGATTAGGATAACGTATGTCATTGCGCAAATAATTCGCAATTTATATCGTCGGAATGCTTGCATGATTTGATATAGATTCTTTCATAATAATTTTGCCGTAAAAGTAAAAGTAAATAACGGACACCCTACTGTCCTTACTGCCCAGGTTAGGCGTAAGTCGGGCACTGTTAAGCTCCTAGTGTCTTGGTAGAAAATCAGATATCGTTAGAAATTGGCGCGAGCGGACGTACGGCCTTTGTGGCGAAATATTACGAAATATGTAAAAAAGTGGTAACGCGAGAATACGGTGCCTTTGTGGTGTATTAGTTTGTGTGTATTTCTTTATAATTTTATTACATTTTCAATAATTACATCTTAAATAAAATAATTAATTAGAATATTTCACGTAATTTCAATTAATCCGAATGCATCCCTGAGTTTCCTTAGTTTTGAAGACAATTTTTAATATTTATAACAAAATTTTAATTACACATAAAAAAGAAAGTATTATTTTATGTCGGTTAGAAAAATTGGGCAACGTCAATTCAAAAGTTTTTATTTAATTTTTCATTTGTTTTGTCGCACTTATTTTCACTCTGAAACGTTGATTTGATTGATGGATTCTTTAACATAGAAAATAATAAGTGAGAATGGAAATTGTGTAGGTAAAGAAGAGAAATCTGATTAGAAGTGACCCTGACAACTGAAAATTTTACAGTAATAATTAATTTTAAAAATATTAAAACTTTGCAAATCACTGCTCTTCTTTATTGTATTTTAGACTGTCCCGAGGCGCGCACAAACTGGCGAGCGAGGCGAGCCCCCCGCGCCCGCGCCGCGTGAAGCGCTGATGAGAATGTGTCTGTCCGAAGGATGGATAGATTTTTTACTCTACGATGAGTGAAAAAATGATTTCAGATTAAAAACAAAATTTTTTTAAGGTGCTCCGTTTGCAAAATTTTAACCTCATAGGTATGTAGTTGTAATTAAAACATAAAGCAGAATCTTATTTGTAATTTTCATAAAAAGTAATGGTAAATTTTAAAATTATCTTTCTACAGTATTCGAATTTTTTTTTGTATGATTATATTTTCTTTTTGTTTAACAATATTCTTAACTGCAAATTTAATATTCTTAGATGCTTATGGGCAAAATTCAAACTCTGAAAGTTTTTTTTATTATTTGCGGTACGATGTTCTTTCTACCTTTTATGAGGCTTTTTAATTTGCTTAACCAATTTTCAAATTCAAATGCCGAAAAAGATGATAATGGTCCTTCCATGGTTTTAAAATCGTCAGCCACGTGAAGCAAGTTATGTTTATTCATTATTTTTGAAGTCGTTGCATATAAACTTGGCAACAAAATAAAAAAGTCATGGAAAAGACGTTTTAAGTAATCGGCTTGCTTTACTGCCAGTTCCGCTGAAAAATGGATTCTACATGCTACAAAAACCAACATAAAATGTTGGTACGTCGATTTGTCCAAAACGTGCTCCAAAACAAATGCACTGCAATACAATAACAATAAACGATATTGTGTGGCTTTCCAATTAGATAAATCTTTTACATCTAAACTTTTTCTTTGAAATTCTGATGTAATTGCTTCTTCGACTCCTAATAATAAAGATTCAAAAAGCTTTTTTTTGGAAGATAGCTTGAAATTTAACCATTTTTATACTAGCCACTTCACGGCCCCCAAAAACAATAAGTGCATTGAAGCCAAAAAAAATGATGTACCAAATCTAAATTTTTTATGTTTATTAGAGGAGCTTCTCCTAAGTGATGCTCTTTTTGCGTTTACACAGTAAGGCAGGAGGTAGGCAAAAGCGGAAAAAACTCAAAATTTGATCGGATTCACTTGAAACTTTTTACTCGAAGGTTTTTGGACTCGCTGATTACGAATATAATGTCAGTTTTTCAAAATTTAAAATGGCGGATCGAATATGGTGGAAAATTTCAAAATCAATACTGTTTGATCGAAATTTATTTGTCAGGGGTTTTTTGGAGTGACTGAATTTGAATTTGATGTCCGTTCTTATAAATTCAAATTGTCGGATAAATTAATTGGTACTAGTAAACGACGATTTTTCAGAGACAACTCGAAAAGACACCGCGTGTGTGCATGGATTACAGACCGATTAATAAAGTGATAATTAAGGGTAAATATCATTCTCCGCTTATCGAAGAATTAATTGATAAACTTGTACTAAATAAACTTACCAAATTCAGTCAGACAAAACCCTTTGTTTCAAGTGGTTGAATCCGATTGATAATTTCACCTTAGAAAATGCGGATTATGAGGAAATCAATCAAAAAATGTTTGCTATATGTCATCAACATTTTAAGGATGAAGCATACGTCGATATTTATCATTTTCGATTGATTTTGCAAAAAAATGCAGTTCTTACGCTTTTATTAACAAATTTTACATCAGACATCAGCGCAGAGGTAATGATGAATACATATTTTCAGAATTGTTCAAGCGATTTGTCGATACCTATACCCTGTTCCACTAGAGAATGCTGTCGTAAAAGGACGAATTTTCGTCCACTTCGTGCACATATTAAGAAAAATGTCGCTATTCGCTAAATTTTGGAATTTGGACGGCCCATTTTCCCAAAAAAATTGTGGCCAAGCCTTTAACCATAAATTAAATCCCTCGGCTCAAGTTTAACTCTCGACCGACACATGTCTCGACGACTCATGTTTATGACAGTGGTCATAAAAGAAAAAAATAGAGGCAATAAAATATTAAAAATGTTTAAATATTACAATTAATAAATTTTTAATAATATATTAGTAATCTATTCATTATTCCGATTCAAATAATATATAATTTTTTTTCAACTATAAAATTGAATATTATCTACTGTAAATTAAAAGAAGTGAGAATTAAATGTTTTAAGTCTTGACAGGAATTAAGAATTAATAAAACTAAAATAATTTAAAAAAGCATTGTTTAATATTAATTAATAAATTAATAGAAATATCAAAAAATATGTAGAAATTTTGTTTATTATACATTTATAATAATAATAATAATTATTATTATTAGTTAATATTAAAAAGAAATTTTTTTAATACTATATGTGACGCGTCGCGAAGAAAAGCATCTAAGAAGCAAAAAACCGATTTTCGGGGACGCATGAATATTCCCCACATTGAACTTGCAACAATTTTTGTGGTATCGAAATAAAAAACTTGAAATATCTACTTATTAGAACTGCAATAATTCGAGTTTTCTTTTAAACAAATTTTTATCACAAGAAATTAGTATTTGAAGAAATATTTATTAACTACTTTTTTCATTTGACTGTATTTTAATTTATAAAAATATCCATGTAGGGAAATATGAAAGAATAGAACATTTAGTTGTTTAGATTTTTTTATAGTATGTATTTTAAAAAATAAAAATTTTGCTTAAATGAAATTTTAAGTACATAAAAGTTTATATAAAAGGATTATAACCTAAAAGATTTGTCAATTATCAGAATTTTTATATCGTAGTATATCTATATAATCGAATTTTTATGTAACGTAAAATATATGTAATCGAGTTATAATCTCACAGAATTTATATTTAACATAATTTTGATGTACAACTATTTATATTTAGTTGAAATTATATTTAAAATAATTTTTATTTAATCAAATTTTTATTTAACCATATCTGTAGTTAACCGAATTTTCGTATGAGTGAATTTCCAAAGTACCAAATTTATGAAACATAGAATTTTCAAAACGTCGAATTTCTAAAGCATTAAACTTTTAGAATGTCGAATTTTCATTTGTCCTAACTTTTTTTGCCACAAGAGTTTCCTCTCTGTAATTCTTATTGATATGGTTGATTTAAATTGTGCGGGAAATTTGAAATCATATGTTAAATCAAATTTCGCGCGCAATTTTAATCTACCTTACCGACTAACAACATAGATAGTAAACTCTATAGTGACAAAAAGTTAGGACAGATGAAAATTCGACATTCTAAAAGTTTAATGCTTTAGAAATTCGACGTTTTGAAAATTCTATGTTTTATAAATTTGGTACTTTAGAAATTCACTCATACGAAAATTTGGTTAACTATAGATATGGTTAAATAAAAATTTGATTAAATAAAAATTATTTTAAATATAATTTCAACTAAATATAAATAGTTGTACATCAAAATTATGTTAAATATAAATTCTGTGAGATTATAGCTCAATTACATATATTTTACGTTACATAAAAATTCGATAATATAGAAATACTACGATATAAAAATTCTGATAATTGACAAATCTTTTAGGTTATAATCCTTTTATATAAACTTTTATGTACTTAAAATTTCATTTAACCAAAATTTTTATTTTTTAAAATACATACTAAAAAAAACGCTGAACAACTAAATGTTCTATTCTTTCATATTTCCCTACATGGATATTTTTATAAATTAATATACAGTCAAATGAAAAAAGTAGTTAATAAATATTTTTTCAAATACTAATTTCTTGTGATAAAAATTTGTTTAAAAGAAAACTCGAATTATTGCAGTTCTAATAAGTAGATATTTTAAGTTTTTTATTTCGATACCACAAAAATTGTTGCAAGTTCAATGTGGGGAATATTCATGCGTCCCGATTTTCGGATTATGATTGTTTCAGATAAATTAAAGATTACTTTTTAACTATCTGAACTAAAAATTAATTTTTATCAAAAACTTATCTGAAATACTTTCGTAATAATGATTTACAAAACAGAAATTCGTGCTAAAAGTTGATTTTCTCTTTCCTTTTTTTCTCCACCTGTAAAATTTTCGATATGCTTCTAAGGTGCTTTTCTTCGCGACGCGTCACATATAAAATTTTTTGTTTGCACAATATTAGGGACTTTTGGGAAATCTGCCTACAGATACCTTGGATTCCGCACTCCAAGGTTATGTGGGGTTGGTATGATAAAACAAAAGGAAATATAAAAAAAAGAAAAATAAATATATATCTTATAGTAAATTTAATAAACTGGCGACCTACTACCAGCCCGACCCACTAAAACCCGTAACCCTTCTTCTGGAGCCCTTTACCCTCCCTCGGAACTGTCGTAAGACTTTAGCCTTCGAGGGTGGCGCTGCGACTCTGTCGCTCATGCGACTTTGTTCTCTCTCTGCGGTTCTTCTGCGTCAATAGTTAAAATTAAAAACCATTCCAATGTCAAAGAATAAAGGAACAAATGTTAAAAAGTATTAAAAAGATTAAAAGGTTAAAAGATAAAATTGTAAACGAACATAAAAACAAAAATTAATCTATTAAAAATAAAATGTAAAATGGACAGTATAAAAACTACAAAAAATAATCAAAGTAAATAAAATAAACAATTAAAAACTATTCGCTCCTTTTAACACTTCTCATTTACTTTTAGTCCTTGCAAGAGTCTTCTTCGCCTCCTCAAGGGCCGACCTGAAGACTCCGCATCCTCCGCTGCCTGCAATATGGGTGGTTGACACCTTATTGCCAAACTTTTCAGTGCACAAAAAGCAGCTTACGTTCTTTTTGCAGTTGGAGAACCTGTGACCGGCCTCACCGCACTTAAAGCACGCAGCCGATCTGTCCTCCTTCTGGCATTTGGCTCCAATATGGACGTATCCCAGGCATCGATGACACCGGACGACCATTACTCTTCTTTTGATTGGGCAACACATAAAACCAATTTTTACGTGTCCCAATTTCTCCAGCCTATTCGCCTCTTCCAGATTGGTGACTACAACCGCGAGCTTCATCCCTCGGCGGTTGGGTCCTAAGACCGTCACTCTCCTGTTTCCTGGCTTACCCATTGCTTCAGACAACACTTGTTGCACCTCAGCTTCTTAGGTAAGGCAATCCAAATCACGGATCTCGAGTGTAACTCTTCGATCCAATGACTGCACCTTACCCATGCTTCCAACCGCTTTGGTGACCTCGGCGGCGAAAGCGTCCTTGTCGGAGTCTCCTCTCAACTTAATCAGAAGGTCCCCTTGTTTGTAGCTTTTGCTGCTACTATTCTCGTATGACTGTCCTCCGGGTTAACCTCTTTGCGAAGCTTACCTAGAACGTCAGCATACGTCAATCCTTGACCGACTCGGATTAGAACTGTGGATCTTTTTGACCCAATTCTTTCCAATTGAGGAATCTTTGGATCTGGTACTTCCGTTTCCATTGGAGGAGCTTCCTCCTTCTTCCTCTTATCGGTTTTGGTTCGAGTCTCTTCTGGACTGTCACCCTCTCTCTTCCGTTTCTGAGCATCTCTTATAATGCTTTTGAGATTACGCCTATATGAACGCTCTCTCTCTCTTCCTTACGGTTCTTGCGGTTACACTCGGCACCGCTCAAAACGCATGCCAAATCGACGTCCGACTCATCGGCCGCGACATTCTTTGCTTTTGCTTCTTTCAGCAGGACTTCGATGACTTTAAGTCCATCTTTTACCGTCTTCTTGACGCTTCTCTGAATGTCGCAAAACTCCATCATCTTTGCGACCTCCAACTCCAATTTGTCGAGACAAGTCGCCTCCTCCTTTCTGAGCCGCAAGCATATCTCGCGACTCTCTTCTATTGCCTGGTCGTCCACTCACACACACGTGGTACTGCAAGAAATTGTGCGCCCCCACAATCCGCGCGCACTTGAGCATCAGTCCTGGGACCGATGGTGAGATTTCCCGTTTCCGGCCACATGGGGTACCTTCTCTGAATCCATTTTTTCTTGCTGTTTAGTTGCCCTTTAGTGAAAAGCCCCGCCACCACGACAAGGTCTACCGAACATATCCATGATGCCAGTCGTGTCTGGCAGCAAACCCACTTCTCCCAACTCATCAAAGAAATCAATCATGTCTGGCACCGGACCCACTTCTCCCAGCCCATCAAAGAAATCAATTATGTTCGGCAGTGGATCCACTTCTCCCAGTACATCAAAGAAATCAATGATATTTGGCAGTGGATCCGCTTCTCCCAGCACGTCAAAGACATCGATGATGTTCGGTAGTGGACAACCATCGGCGGGGTGTTTGCACAATATTGACACAAATTTTATACTTTTAATCTTCTGAATATGATTCATTAGAAACATTGATTATAACCGGTTGAATTCTGGCTACTAACTCTTTAATGCAATTATCAACGACCCAAAATTTTTCTTTCTCTCGAATAACATAAGTAATATAATGTTCCTAGTTTTGCTTTGTTACGAGATTTATTCCTTCTAAAATCAACTTTTTGACATCTTCAACTTTAAATGTGAAATTCTTTGATTTTACAAAACCTTTGACCTGTGACCATACCATTTCAATTGGATTTAATTCACAGTGGTAAGGAGGCAGCCATAAAATAGTCATGTTGTTGTTGTTTGCTATTTCATCAATTAGGTATTTGTCGTATTGACTTCTAATTTTTTTCACCACATTTAGTAATTGCAATTTTAGCATTTCTACTCCGCAATCATAACCCTTTTCCTGTAGCCACTCTACAATTTCAGGTTTATTCCAAGCAGTGGTTGGAATTTTTTCAAGTTTAACTGAATGGTTGTGAGCATTGTCCATAAAAATTATACTATTTTTATGTAACTTCGGTAAAATGCTCTCAAACCATTCTTTAAAAGTTTCTCCGTTCATTTTATCATAATAATTGAATTTTTTTTTGACTCCATAAGCAATAGTCCTCCTTCCACGAAACCATAATGACTTCCAATATGAAGAATAATTAATCGCTTCGCTTTTCCAGTTAAATTTGGTGGTCCTGTTGTTAAACCTCTTATAAAAGCTTGCCTTGCAGATGTAATACCCTCTGGGCACGGAAACGTCTTCGTTCTAGAAACGTGCCTTAAACGTTTTTAGAACGTTTAATGTCCTCAGCATAACGTCTCAAGAACGTTTTATGTTTTAAAAACGTTTTTAGAACATTGGACGTTTTTTAACCGTTATGTAGCGGACATGAAACGTTCTAAAACATTTCCGTTTCCATGCCCAGAGGGTAGTAAGGTCATTCCAGCACTTATTTGAAGTCACCTGTATTGTACCAAGTTTTATCCAAAAAGTATATTGTTCTTTTTTCCTCACGATATCTTCTTATACTTTCCAAATAATTTCTTCGCCATAGTACAATAGCATTTCTTTCCATCAACATGCTATTTTTCTGACGATTAGAAAACTTAACATTCATTTCTTTTAAAAAACGATACAAAGAAGTACGGCTTATATTCTCAATATCAGGATCTTCTTCAATAACCATAGTTAATTTATTTATAGTCGGCATTTCCTTATTAAGATAAAAAGAATGCACTTTTCTCCTCACTAAGTTTTTGTCAAATTCATCAAGTTTTTGTTCCAGTTTTAGTAGCGACTTTTTTATATTTGGAGAAGTTACATTGCCAGTCAGTCTTTCATATTCTAAAATAGCGTTTTGAATGGTTCTTCTTCCAATCCCAGTTTCTTCACTAATATGCCACATTGCATCCTCTTTTGAGATCCCCAGATATTTTTCATTCAAACTTTTAAATATATTTATTATCAATATTTTTGTTTTACTGCTAACAAGCTAAAATAAACTAATTCTTAATCTAATAATATTGACGAGTACGATTTTAATAGTAGAAAGTATAAAGAGTTAGAGTTATACACTTACCTGTCCACGTTTGTTTTTTGAAACTGGTGAAAAATTGTTTTCATCCTCAATTTTAATTCACGTTGATAGAAAAAAACGCAAACTTGCAACACTTATGTTTAAAAATATTTCTAAATATTTAAAAATTTCAAATAACCGTACACTTTGAAGTCTGAAGAAATACTAATTCTAAGATAGGTTTTCCAACATCTCTTAAAATCTTATTTTTCGTGTAACTTAATGTACTTTTAATGACTTCTTAATTTCGGCGTCAAATAGAAATCCATATTTGTCGATTTGCAAAGTAATAAATCTTAACAGTTTTTATTCGGAGCTAATTTCATTGTCGAAATTACATAGTTCAATCTAATATATTTTAAATGGTTCATAAATTTTCAAAAATAAAAAAAATTTGCAGTTTTTTGTGATATAATTTGAAAAAAAAATTTAATTTTATGTTTAGAAAAAAAATTAAATATGAATGGAATCAGAAAAATTGACAGATTCCAAAATTGTTAATGAAAATTAATTAATTGTAATATTTAAATATTTTGAATATTTTATAGCCCCTGTTTTTTTTATGAATACCGTCATAAACATGGGTTGCTAGAACATGTGTCGGAAAAAATTGGTCTTCAGAGTTCTGAAATGTAGGTGTTCAGTTAGCAGGCATGATTTTCATTGGTTAAAGGACTTTCAAAAACACCATTTTTAAATTCTTCTCCACCCTTTAAGAAAAAAAAAACTGCGCGTCGGAAATCATTCTCTCGTGGAACGAAGTATACATGTCTACATCTACACCAGTGATGAATGTTACCAAAGAAACTGGAATCTTAAATAAGGACATATTAATTACACATTCAACACGTAAAAAAATAAAAGAGAGAGCTTAAAATCAGAACGTAGCAGTTTGCATTATTCAATCGACAATTTATCAGAAGTGCAAAAAGAATTTATATTAATGCAAACAAATAAATCTGGAAAAGCAATTAATGGGTTCCGATTTACGGATAAGAAAAAAACAATAGCTTTAACGTTATTAAAAAATCCCGTAAAGGTTACATTTTTTAAAGCTCCTTAATTATTCTTCTATCTGTGAAAACTTTGAGACGACATGAAAGAGCTGTTAAATTACAAACAAAAATTAACAGAAATGTCGTAAATCTTATTAAACAGGCGGTTGAAAAGATGAAAGACGAAAAGGAAAAAGTTTGCGAGGTCATGTGGGACGAATTTAACATCCAACCAAATGTCCACTATGACATAAAAGAGGATAAAATAATATGGTTTGAAGATTTCGACAGTAGAAGAACCAGCAAATTTGCAAACCACGTTTTAGTCTTTATGATAAAAGGGTTCCAGAGCGAGAGAAACAATTTTTATGATGTTTGATCCTGTACATGCTGCAAAAAGTATGTGAAACAACCTTGTGGATAAAAATTTGGAAATCGATTACAGAGAATCAAAGAAGCTAAAGGGCATTAATAAAAAATATGCTTCCTGGGATCATATGGAAATGGCTTACGATATGGACCGACATGAAGATTTGCTGTTTAAGTTAATGCCAAAATTTACTCCTGCAAACATAAAACCTTAAAAAAATAAAGAAACTAAAGGTTTCATGTTGCACAGAAGCAGAAAGCGTAACAATGTTTAATTTTATTTGTCAAGCAATCGAGAACAATGGTTTTTATTTTGTTTTTTTTACTTATTACCTACATTTATATCTTCATATTTTGTTTCTTCAATTCTTTACTGATAATTTGTTATTTTAAGAGTACCTACTGCAGGGTTGAATTTATTTTAAATAAATTAATTTTTGAAAAATTTAACAGAAAATTATTATTTTTAAATTGTTTTCCAAATTTATAGGAATTTTTTTTGGCTCAATGAAAAGGTCAATTAAAAATCTGTAAAGTATATTTTATTTCATGAGTATTGATATGCAAAATATATTTTTTCAAAAAAATTTCATTACAAAATAGCTGCTGTGTAGCATTTTATTGGAAACCGTCTGCTTTATAGGATTCCATGGCCGGACAACTAACGTCCTCAATTTTTGATTTAAAAAAAAATCAAAATGATGTCATTGTTGATAAAAATAAAATATCAAAAATTAAGGACGTTAGTTGTCTGGCCATGGAATCCTGAAACGACTAAACGAGACGCTTTCCAATGAAATGATTCACAGCCACAATTTTTTAATAAAATTTAAAAAATATATCTTTTTTGCACATCCATAATCATGCAATACTCATAAAAATAATGGTCAATCAAACATCTGTAAAGTACGTGTTATTACGTAGTTTACAGATTTTTGATTGATCATTTCATTCAGAAAATCATAAATTTTCAAAAATATGGTAAAAACGTTCTCCTATCTACAAAAAAAACTTTTTGATAAAATATAATTTTTTCCCTCATATCTGTAGATAAATCTATCATAAAAAATATCTTAAATGTCAGGCGTAAATTTCATGTTGACTTGTGTAATTAAATTTTGGAAAATTTTTGCTATCAATTTTTATAATTAGCAAATGTGCATTTATGACATAAAAAGAGTAAAATAATAATTAACGGAGTGTTGATATTTCTTTCCTATTATTTTATTTTTTTATTTAAATTTCTAGATGCAGTCAGAATGGGAACTTCTATTTTAAGAATGCCTCCAGAAGCAATCTATAAAGCAGATTAAAATTTATTTAAGGATTAGCTGTTTGATTCTGTTAATGGACAAGCAGTGGATTGAGATAAACCTTTGAGACGTGTCATTGAACAAGGTAGTTCGTACATCGAATTTTGGAAGCAAGGCAAGGCAAAAATTGCATCCAGGTTCAAGGAGTTTTTAAAACGGTGTTAATGAACACTTATACGTCGAAACATTCCGTCGGCGCAAACTGCTAGGTAGATTCAGCTACTATTTTGGCAGCTTTAAATAATTTTCTCAAATATAAGGAGCCTCAAAATGGCCAACCTAAATATAACGAGGATGAGCAGAAAGAACCTCCCAAAAGAGAAAATATTAAAATGACAAAATGGATTTTTACAGTGCACAGAGCAGATGCTGTCGTTTTCGCGCATCAAATATTGTGCACCACAGATATCCGAAATTGTAAGGAATGTCAGACAATATTTCTTGGAACTGAGGACAATAATTTTGTGAAAACAATAATTGAACGTGCAATCAATTTCTTAGAAAGAGGATATCTTAAATCTCACTGTAGGTAAACTATTATTTATCATGGTCGGAGCATCGTAGAGAGGGTGAGGGTGTTACTACTAAAAAATGGAAATAAAATTTTGCATTCTTTAGGATTGTGTAGGGCTTAGTCCCTACTAGAACTCAGGTAATTTTTAGATAGTTAGAATTATTAAATTTGGAAAAAATAAATTTTTAATGAATTTATCTCAAAATTTTGATTGTCTGATAGCTTTCTGGTGTGAGTGCTACTACTAAAAAATGAAAAAAAAATTCTCTATTTTTCAGGATTGTGTAGGGCTCAATCCCTACTAGAACTCAGATGATTTTTAGATGATTAGAATTTTTAAGTTTGGAAGAAATAAATCTTTAATGACTTTTTTTTAAATTTCTATTGTCTGATAGCGGTCGGGTGAGGATGCTGCTACTAAAAGTCTGCCCGTCCTTTGGGCGGACACACAAGCATTACATTCTCATTACCTATTTTTGATGTCTGTTGATTACAAAATTAATTGTGATTAAATTTAAATTTTTTGGATCGTTTATTACGAATGGTAAATTATTTTTTAATAATACCTTTCTTTGTAGAAACATGGTTAGCTAAAGAAACTCTAAATTGTAATTAATTTAGTACTAATTTTGGTACTAATACCGTAATCAGGTTTGATTTAGAACCGTTATTTTACAGTGGAGTTAATACATACCGATTATCTGTTTAAACAGTTGCCGAATTATTAAATTCATAAAATATATTTTGTTTTATTGCCCAGATCAGTTATTTGCAAAATTAAAAAAATTAGATTTTAATAGTATTGAATAAGGTGATAATAAATCAGAAAAATTATTCATTTAAACAATTGGAGGATTTCACGGGTAAATCACATAGTTGTACGTGAGAAGTTACCGATTTGTCTCAAAGTTTTTAGGCTTATTCTACCTTAAAAAATAGTGAACTAGCCAAAATTTCAAAAATTTTCCAAACTATTTTGCAAAACTAAGATTAAAAAATCCATTTTAGCTTGAAAAAATGTCAATTTTGGTCTAAAAAAAATTGGAAAATTACAAGTCGATGGGAAATTTTTAAAAAAATCCAATGTCGTTAGAATTTTTGAGATATTTCTAAACGCATGCGCAGTAGATTAAAAACATCTGCTTTTTAAAAAAAATTATAATTCAATAACACCTGTTTTAATTTGGTTTAAAATGAACTTATTAAATTTCTTTAATAACTTTTTCCCAAAATTTTGGTTGTCTGATAGCGTTCGGGTGGACCTGCTACTACTTAAAAATTGAAATAAAATTCTGAATTCATCAGAATTGTGTAGGGCTCAGTTCCTACTACATGGTTGCCACAAAATCTAGATTTCAAAATTCCAGACTTTTTCCTGGTTTTCCAGGTTAAAAATATTAAAAATCCCAGGTTAAAATTTAGGAATTATTTGTGATGAAAAAACAAGTATTTTACAAAACAGTGTTAACAATATTCATTATTATGTAGTTATAAATTAATATTCCATTAAACAGTTAAAATCATAGGCATTTTTATGTCAAAGTGAGACAATAATACACACTTACCTACACGGAGAAAAATTTATTCAGAATGATTACAATAGTCTATATTACTGTTTGGATATGTGACCACTTTTTGTGATGATTACTATAGCTGTTGTGAGGGGTACAATCATGAAGGTATCCCTTACAACAGCTATAGTAATCGTTCCTACTCAATTCTTAACACATTACATAGTCTTCGTAATCATTCCAAAAAGTGGTCACATATCCGAGCTGTAATGTAGACTATTGTAATCATTAAAAAAGAATTTTTCTCCGTCTATAAAAGGGTGATTTTTCTGAAAGTGCTACTTTTGATATTCGATTTTTCAATTTTTTTTTTTTAATTATATGGTTTTTTCTATTGAAACTACTTTATTTTATAATCAACAGTAAGAATTTAAGTTGCGCAAAGTTAATTTGAAAATATTAAAGTCTTTCTTCTTTGAATTTTACTCGGGCCGATATGTAAAATTTGAATATTTATAAAAGCAATAATATTTCTCCTTTTTATAAGTAATATATAGAAAAATTAAACATCAGGTCTTTAACTTTATTTTAATGAGAAGAATCAGTCATAATTAGAACATTAAAGTCATGTTTAAATTAAATAATTTTAATCTTTAAATTTTGTTCAAAATCTTGAACAAAAAGCAACTAGTAACAAAAAATTTTGACAATCGTAATACTAATAAAGATATAAATTCCTTTTTTTAGATCAATCTTAACAACATTTTTTACAGTTTTAGTCAATAATTAAAAAGAAAAATTAAATTAATTTAAATAGAAGATAACATGGAAAAGGAAAATTGTATGTTAAGATTTTTTAAAAAAAATAACATGTTGAATGGAATTTTTCTTAATATCTTTTATTAACAAAAAAAAATTCCAGAAATTTGTTCAAATGCTATTTGTTTATGCTATTTCCAGGTTTTCCATACGCTTTTTAAATTTCCATGCTATTTCCAGGTTTTCCAGGTTGTGTGGAAACCATGTACTAGAGCTTAGACGATTTTCAGAGGATTAGAATTTTTAAATTTGGAAGCTGATAGCGTTCAGGTGGTCCTGCTACTACTTAAAAATTGAAATAAAATTTAATATTCATCAGAATTATGTAGGGCTCAATCCCAACTAGAACCCAGGTTATTTTCAGAGGAATAGAATTTTAAAAACCGCTGCCAAGTGGTACATTTTTATAATTTTAATGTTTACTTCATGAACACTTTGCTTCCTCATAGAAATAATAATAATTGAAATATAAGAATTAATTTTTATAAAAGAGTTAAAAATCATTAAATCTTGGTCCAAAAAATATGTTTTTATATATTCTATAAGATAATTATAATATTTTAATAATTACACGTAAACAAGAATGTTGACAAAATTATATTTTCCACAATTTTGGATTTTTCAAATACCAATAATTCGATAATTTTTGACCGAATCAGGTTCAAAAATAGGTCAATCGAAGCCTTTTTTAATGCTCTACAAGTTGGTAATGAAACTTTTAAAGTTTCTTTTATATTTTTCAACAAAATTTTCAAAAAAATGTTATTTTCGAAAAATTTAGATTTTTAAAACTTTAATATCTCTGGCTAATATAAACGAAAAATGTTCAATGAAGGCTCAAAAGATGCGTCTGAAAAAACTCTACAAAATTAAAGAAAAACATTTATAGGTGCCCTAACATTTTTTTAAGTTATGGCCAAAAAACGTTTTTTTACAAAATGAAAAATGCAAAAAAATATAGTTAAACTTTATGAATCGGGATGAAAATACTCTCGTTTTATGTCCCCCGGGGAGACCTACAATTCAAAAAAAATTGAGGCCTTTAGCTCTTTCTCGTTCTGAGATATTAAGGCAAATGTAATGTTAGTACACACACACGCACATCGGGACAAATTTTTAAAATCCGTTTTTTGGACTTCAGAGGTCAAAATATGTTGAAATTTTTTTTTATTTATTTAGAACATTTATACGGGCAGTGCCCATTCGTACATAAAGTACTAAAAGATTAGGTATAACGAAAAAAGATTTATAAATATGTCAAAAAATCACAATTGAAAATTTTGCTAATACAATCCTTCCTCTATGAGGAAGCAATTTTGAAGAAATAAATCTTTTATTACTTTTTCCCAAAATTATAATTGTCTGATAGCGTTAGGATCGACCAGCTACTACTTAAAAATTGAAATAATATTCTGTATTTGTCAGAATTGTGTAGGGCTCAGTCCCTACTAGAAATAAATTTCACTTGAACTTAGGTGATTTTTAGATGATTAGAATTTTCAAAAGTTGTTGAATTCGCTTGAAACTTGTTACTCGGGGATTTTTGGGCTTTCTGATTACGAATCTGAAATTAGATTTTTAAAATTCAAAATGTTGGATCCAATATGGCGGACATGAAAATTAAAAATCGACTGAATTCGCTTGAAACTTGTAACTTAGGGGTTCTTGGGGTCGCTGATTACGAATCTGAAGTCATATTTTCAAAATTCAAAATGGCGGATTAAATATGGCAGACGACAAAATTAAAACTTCATTATAGGTATTGCTTTCAAATTTGTTACTCGGGGGTTTTCAGGGTTCGTTGATTATGAATCTAAAGTCAGATTTTCAAAATTTAAAATGTCGGACCCAATATAGTGTAGATATTGAAATATAAATGATGAAATATAAATTAATTGTAAAAAATATACGATAAACACTCTTAGCCTTTGAGTATTCAAATTTTTCCGATTCCAACAGCACCGACACCCTTGCATGGGGGCATTGTAAAATTGCAGAAATTATGGCGCGCATGATTATCCCCTAGAGTTCATTTTAAATAACTTTCAAAAGAAAGAATTTTATAAGATATAACTTTTCTTTTACAGATGTTTTGTTTGTTTAAATTACTACCTAACGGGAAGTTGCCAATGGTAACGATTAGTTATATATTATATATATATATATATTTTTCAAAAATTTATTTAAAAAAAATATATTTTTCAAAAATATATATTTTTTTAAATTAATAGAACGTATTAATTTAACTTTTCACCTCTGGCAAAACAAAGGTGAAAGATTGATAAAAATTCCCTTACCGTATCTCACAGCGGAGGGATAACTGTGAATGTCTTTGCGAGAGAGGAGTAGGTACTTATAGAGCCAGTGTAACAGGTCACAAGCGTGAAGAAATCACTAGCATGCACTCTGGAGCGCTTGTCGGAAGTGGCGCAGCGTTGGTTGCCAAGCGCTGTGTCGATAATGTCACAATATGCATGCGCGCCAGAAAACAGTTCCGACAAGCGCCGCCAGAGTGCATGCTAGTGATTTCTTCTCGCTTGTGACCTGTTACACTGGCTCTTTAAGTACCTGCTCCTCTCTCGCAAAGACATTCACAGTTATCCCTCCACTGTTAGATACGGTGAGGGAATTTTTATCAGTCTTTCACTTTTGTTTTACCAGAGGTGAAAAATTAAATTAATACGTTCTATTAATGCATACGTAAACAAAAAATTTAATAAAAGAATGATTAAAAATAAAAATATTTAGTGATATTACTTTTCAAATAAAAGAGTTTGTTTTTGAAATAATGTTTAAGAATTTGAGTTTTTATTGAGCTAAAGGTTCTTTGATTAAAAATTCTATTTCTAGTAAACTTTGTTAAAGAAAATTGTTGTTTAGCATGAAACTTATTTATTAGAAAATTCATATGTTAAATTTTTTATTTAACAGAATTTTCATACAGCACGATCCTCATTTCAATAAAAAATTATCGAATGTAATTTTTGTTTGATTGATTATTCATTAATGGGAATTGTTATTTTAACAAATTTATAATTTACAAAACTGAAATTTGTAAAAAATTTTATAAGGCACAATTTATATTGAAAGAAAATTTCGTTTATAAGATTCTTATTTAATTGAAATAGAATTGTGAGTGATTGCTTATTTATTAAAATTTTTTGCAGACATTATGCAAAATTATTAAATGTTTCAATTGTCTAATATTATATTTGATAAAATTTTTATGTAAAATATTTTTTATTTGCAATAATTTTTGCACACCAAAATTTTCATGTTAAAAAAATTACGTTCATCAAATTTTTATTCGATACAAATTTTACCTATCGAAATTTATATTGAATCGATTTTTTATTCAATGGAATTTTTGTTCATGTAAATTTTTATTACACAATTTACTTTATGTCAAATTTTTTTTTAATTGAAATGTATATGTAAAAGAAATAACATTTTACTTGATGTCTATTTGATCAAATTTAAATTTGACGTAATTTCTATTTAATTTAATAAATATTTGGAAGAATGTTTATCTGCCATGATTCGCGTTAACCTTAATGTCTTTTGAATCAAATTCTCTTTTATAGTATTTTTTAAATAACATAACTTTTGTTTAGCACATGGGAATTTTTCATATGAGTTTACCATCTATGTATTTTATTAAATGTAAATAAAACTACGAAACGTGGGTAGTTGGGCTAGGGGAATTGTGAATTTTGATTGGCAAAACTTCTTAGCCCCCTGGTGTTGTTTTTTACATTAAAAAAATACATAAATGGGAAACTTATATAAAAAATTCCCATGTGCTGAACATAAGTTCTGTCACTTAAAAAATAGTGTAAAAGAGAATTCGATTCAAAAAACATTACAGTTTTCGCCAATCGTGATAGACGAAAGTTCTTCCAAATACATATATATTAAATTAAATAGAAATTACATCAAATGTAAATTTGCTAAAATAGACATCACGTAAAATTGTATTTCTTTTACATATACATTTCGATTAAAATAAATTTGACATAAAGTAAATTGTGTAATATGAAAATTTACATAAAAAAAAATTCCATTGAATAAAAAATCGATTTAATATAAATTTCGATAAGTAAAATTTTTATCGAATAAAAATTTGATAAACGCAATTTTTTTAACATGAAAATTTTGGTGTGCAAAAATTATTACAAATAAAGATTATTTTATAAAAAAAATTTTATCAAATAAAATATTAGACAATTAAAACTTTTAATAATTTTTAATAATGTCTGTAACAATTTTAATAAATAAACAATCGCTAACATTTCTATATAAATTAAATAAGAATCTTATAAACGAAATTTTCTTTCAATTTAAATTGTGTCTTTTTTTTATTTACAACTTTAACTAACGGGATATACCCTTGATTACATTTACAAAAAAAAATTATAATAGTATAAGAAACATATAAGCAGTACATAAAAACATCAAGCATTATGCCATTTAAAACGCATTAATCAGTGACAACTTTAACTGTCCTTTAAGAGCAGAGTGTGAGGAGCCAAAAAAATTTACATCTTTATAGAAATTTGCTTCTCTGCAAATACGTGACAATGGACAATTCTCACCATAATTAGTACAATGGAAGGGTATACGGAAAGTGGCAACACTTCTAGTGGAAATAATCGGCGCTGATAAAGAAATAAGAAATAATATGGAAGGATAATCGATATGTCCGTTAAGAATATGATAAAGAAAGTTTAAGTCACAAAATAAAAATCGAAACTCTATTTAAGGAATTTTAAATATGGAACGAAGTTCTCGATAGTCATGCGAAAATCTGTCATAATGAACATTAAGCTGATACGCCATAAATCTAAGAAAACGATTTTGGACCCGCTCTAGCCGTTTTCTGTGACATTCATAATAAGGGGCCCATATTATAGAGGCAAAATCAAGAACTGATCTTACCAAAGTGAAATAAAGCGTTTTTAATACCAAGGGATCATAGAAATCTCTCGATGATCTAACAATCCGCCCCAGTACTCTTAAAGCTTTATTTACCGTTATATTTAAATGTTCTAGAAAATTTAATTAAAAGTCTTAAGTAACACCTAAGTCGCGAACACCGGAGACAGATTATAAGATTTTAGAATTTAAGTTATAATAAAATTTTATTACTTTACGTCTTTTAGTAAATGTAATTACAGAACATTTTTTTTCATTCAAGGGCAGATTGTTAATAATAGACCAACGAAAAATTCCCTCTACGTCCTCCTGGAGATCCAAGGCTGAGCTGATTGATTCGATCTTATTAAACAATTTTAAGTCATCAGCAAAACATAAAAAATTACAATGCTTAATGCAGTCTTTAATGTTATTAATAAAAATTATAAAATGAAGGGGACCCAAATGAGAACCCTGAGGAATACCAGATGGAGCATAAAAACCTTCAGATAGTCTGCCATTTATTTTAACAAATTGATTACGATTACGTAAGTATGACGCGAACCAAGAAAGTGCTTGATCACCAATACCGTAGGTCTTTAATTTAGCCAATAGTATATGGTGATCAACTTTGTCAAAAGCCTTAGCAAAATCAAAATAGACAGAGTCCACCTGATACCCCCTTTCTAGGCTCCTAGTTAGGTACTCTGAGTAAAGACACAGATTCGTACAGACTGAACGAGCCTTGCGAAAACCATGTTGTTCCTCCATGAAAAAATGCTTAAAGGCTGAGTACATTCTATCATGAACGATACTCCCAAAAACTTTAGGAATAGCATTAAGTAACGGTACTGGCCGATAGTTCGCAACCTTGGAAGCGTCACCACTCTTATATACGGGTACAATTATTCCATCCTTTCAACAATCCGGGAAATAACTAAGCTTCATACTAGCATTAAAATTGCAAACAATAGGTTCCACCAATGATTGGCCACACAGTTTTAATTAGCTTGGTGGAATATTATCAGTGCCAGCACCCTTATGTAAATTTAATTTAGAAAACCTAGTGAGTACTTCCTGTTTAGAAATAGGAGAAAAGTCCAAATTTACTTCATTGTCATACTTAAAAAAATAGTTTTATCAACATTATCATTATAAACAGACTTAAAATAATCCGCAAATAAATTAGCAGTTCCTACATTACTGTTCGCATGTCTATCACTAAAATACATTTCGTTCGGCATACCAGAGTTTTTTTTGAATTATTTATGTACGACCAAAAAGACTTCGGATTGTTAAGAATGTTCGCCTCAATTTTTAAGATATAATCATTATAACATTTTGTTGATAATAGCTTATAACGAGATCTTAAAATAAAAAATAGTTCGTAGTCCGCAAGTTCTCTTGTTCTTTTATACACTGAATGTGCTATTTTCTTTTCTTTAACGAGATTAATTAATTCCCTAGAAAACCATGGTGGAAAAGTACTACTACATTTCTAAACATAAGGTACATGTTATGAAATTGCAAAATAAAGATGTGAATAGAATACATTAATCATTTTCGTGTCTTATAAAAATTTATACAAATTTCAGTTCTGTAAATTATAAATTTGTTAAAATAACAATTCCCATTAATGAATAATCAATCAAACAAAAATTACATTCGATAATTTTTTATTGAAATGTGGATTGTGCTGTATGAAAATTCTGTAAAATAAAAAATTTAACATATGAATTTTCTAATAAATAAGTTTCATGCTAAACAATAATTTTCTTTAACAAAATTTACTAGAAATAGAATTTTTAATCAAAGAACCTTTAGCTCAATAAAAACTCTAATTCTTAAACATTATTTCAAAAACAAACTCTTTTATTTGAAAAGTAATATCACTAAATATTTTTATTTTTAATCATTCTTTTATTAAATTTTTTGTTTACGTATGCATTTTGATATATAGTAATTTAAACAAACAAAACATCTGTAAAAGAAAAGTTATATCTTATGAAATTCTTCCTTTTGAAAGTTATTTGGAATGAGCTCTAGGGGATAATCATGCGCGCCAAAATTATGGAGGATGATGAACCAATGTAAAAAAATCAGTTGTTATAGAGTAAGACGAGGAGGAAAAAATAGTTATTTAAATAAAATAAATGTTGTTAATTTCATTTTATGTCAACTTTATTTTAGAAATAACCTAATCTAGTTACATTATTTAACTTATTCTAACGTCACATTAACTTATTTTAACTTTACTTTAACGTTATTTTAACATTAATTTAACTTTACTTTAAATTTAGCTACATATTAATTTAACTATATTACATATATCAGATTTTTACATTCTCATCACATAAGAAAGTATTAGTTTTTGTCGAAAATTGACTTTTGCTAATTTCATGAAATCTCGACGTTTTGGGGTACCCTGAGTCCGAAAAACATGGTCTAGAAAAAGTGTCTGTCTGTATTAGGGTGGCCGTTAAAAACGACATTTTGGAATTTTGTCCATTTCCGGTTCTCATTTTGTCACAAATTGAAAAAAATTAGATACGTATTTTTTTTATTTTTTTTTAAATTAATATTTAGTGGTGCCTGTAGGCTATTGAAATTTTGCATGTATTTTGCATGGGAAAAAAACTTTTTTTCGTAGATTTCCTGTAAAATCGTTGAAAATTAATATTTTTTTAATGGACTACTCTGTTTCTCTTCATAAATGTTTATAGAATAATATACAATTTTTAACATATGAAATTTGTTAAGTTAACTATTTTCTACAGGACTCAAAAGTTGACCAAAAAAACCAAAATAGGTTATTATTGGCAAAAAATATTAATTCTAAAAAACGAGAAAAATATAAACTGCTAATCACGGTTTCTATTGTTTTTGAGGTCGCTGATTACAAAACTGAAATAATATTTCAAAAATTCAAAATGGCGGATCCAATATGGCGGCCATGCAAATTTTAAAATTAATTAATTTTTATGAAACTTCGTATCAATGTGTTTTTGGAGTCCCTAGTTCCAAATCTAAAGTTAAAAATTTAAACAGGTCCTCGCTGCTAATCAGAAATTAGGAGGTTAGTATTTATTAGTTAGATAAGTTTTATTCCATCCTCCTTTGTTACACTTTCTACATAGTAAAAATGAGAAAATTACATGTGCTGTTACACTTAGATAGTTACACATAGGAAAAAGGGTACATAAAAGTATGCTTTATTAGTTCACTTTAACTAATCGATTTATTAGAAATATTACTATTTGAATCAGAGATCGACTTTTTGTTATTAAAATAGTTATTTCTAATTAACTTAAATGTAGATAGAACTTTCACAAAAATTTTGTTGGCTAATGGGATAAGATATTCCATAATTAAGTTCATAAAAAATTATTAATTTTTTAAACATTATGCGCGCCATATTAAATCCGGCACCTTGAATTTTTAAAATCTGACATCAGATTTGTAATCAGAGACCCCCAAAACCCCTTGATACGAAGTTTCCTAGAAATTGATTAATTTTAAAATTTTCATGGCCGCCATATTGAATCCGCCATTTTGAATTTCTAAAATATGACTTCAGTTTTGTAATCAGCGACCTCAAAAACAATAGAAACTATGATTAAAAATTTAAATTTCTCGTTTTTTTAGAATTAATATTTTTTGCCAATAATAACCTATTTTGGTCAACTTTTGGATCCTGTAGAAAATAGTTGACTTAACAAATTTCATATGTTAAAAATTGTATATTATTCTTCGAACATTTATAAAGAGAAACAGAGTAGTCGGTTCAAAAATATTAATTTTCAACGATTATACAGGAAATCTAAGAAAAAAAGTTTTTTTCCCATGCAAAATACATGCAAAATTTCAATAGCCTACAGGCACCACTAAATATTAATTTAAAAAAAATTTTAAAAAATACGTATCTAATTTTTTTCAATTTGTGACAAAATGAGAACCGGAAATGGACAAAATTCCAAAATGTTGTTTTTAACAGCCACTCTAGTCTGTATGTCTGTCTTCGTGTCTGTCTGTGGACACAATGGTGTCACTACGATAACTTTTCAAAACCTTATTGTGTCAACTTGCAACTTTGCATGCACAAAGATAGTGTTAAAATACAGATCGAGTTTGTTAGCCAGCCATTTTCGTCGAAAACTACACAAACTACAGTACTTCAAAATGTTTAACTTTATTTTACTTTAGATTAGGAAAATACAAACAACTTTTCTCTATAACATTTTTTATAGAAAGTCAAATTTCGGAGTTATAGGCTCTTAAATAGTAAAAAAAAATACTCAAAAATCCAAAAATAACGCTAAAAATCAAAATTTCTCAAAGAGAAAAAAAGTATTAGAGGAACATAGTCGAGGTTTTAAAATAAAAAAGTTATTAAAGATTTTAAAAAAATGTGTAGTCCAGGTTGGTCCTTACAGTCAAGGTCGGCCATGTTTAAAATTCAAAGGGCATTAATCGTTAAAAAATAAAATAACATGTTTGGAGTTACGGAAAATTGATTCTTTATTGTTTACAGCTTGTAACTCAATGAAATAACAAAATAATAAAAATAAACAATATAAAAAAATAAATATAAATAAAAAAAAATTTGCACTGAAGTATTATTAAAATTAAATAAAAATATTATTAAGATGATCAATTATATTATGAGTTATTCAGAATTGCAGTTTTTGCAAATAAAGTAGCTCGTCCTCATCTTTGCGCATTTTAAACACAAAGTGGCCGACCTTGACAGAAAGTAACATTTCCGAATTGTTGTAACAATAAAGAAATACGTTTCGGGATTCGATTCTTCACTTTGATTTTCTTTCAACAATGAGTCCCACAAAATTTCTGCATGCTTGCCTTGACGATTTAATTTTTTTTATCTTTTATTAATGATTTTTCACATGATGCACAAAACTTTTTTTGAGCTTTTTTTGTACCGACGTCACAAAAAACACAATTTTCGATTCTCCGAAAATGTAATTAAACAAAAAGTTAGGTTTCACTAAGACAAGCTTCGACAAGTATGCGCGTAGAATATTGCATATTCACAAAGTCGTGAAAATATTCAAGATAGAAATGAAGCAGATAAAGTATTAGCCAAAAAAGCTTGGGAACGTGTTAAAGCTAGTAATTCTAGTTTATGTGAAAGAGCAGCTGCTTCAGCTATTATTGGAACCATAAAAACAAACTCAAAATTAGGTATGGGGATGAAAAGAAGAAGAGGAAAATTATCTATAACAAAAAAAAAACAATGTATAAGAAGAAAAGGACAGCACTAAGAAAAATTGTTGATGCTGCGCGAAAAAGTATAGTTCCCAGTAATAATGCTGAAGAATCAATTAGGGCAGCTATGATTGGTGCACAAAAATCAATAAAAAAAGGTTGGTGGTAAATCCAAAGTTTTATTACCTAGAATTCTTCCTGTACCTACTAAAGTAGGTGGGATATTACCCCTAGTTCCAATTTTTGCTGGACTTAGTCCTTTAGATGCTCTCGCTGGAGGAGCTTCAGGAAAAGCAAGGGCTGTTAATAAGGCTAAAACAGCTAGTAAACATCTGTCAAAAGCTCAGCGTCACAATAAAACAATGGAAGCTATATCGCTTGGAAAAGGATTACATTTAAAACCTTATTGGCAAGGACTTGGTTACACTTGACTTACACTCAAGGAAAGGGAATTGAAAAACGAAAGAAACGAGCATCAAGAAATGCTTAGTTGCTTAGCAAAGTACAGGTAATATCGGTAAGGTAGAGAATTATATTATTCTAGAATTTGAAATATAAAAGGATTAAAAACTTTTAACAAAAAATGTTATGGTTTAAAAGAAGTTATTAAATTATAATATACTTTATCTAGGTTATCAATATCTGTTCTATAATTAATACTATTAGTATTGTTTTTTATATAGAATATTTCTAAATTTTTTCTTTTACAATTATTGTTTTCGATATGTAAAATATTTACGTTATTGAAATCAAATGAATGATTATTGTTAGAAGCGTGATTTGTTAAGGCATTTATATTTTTATTGTGATTGATATATCGTTCATGCTCTTTAATTCTTGTTTTAAGATGTCTTATTGATTCTCCGATATAGCAGCTATCACAATTTTTGCATTGAATTTTATATACACATCTAACTCTCTGTAGTTTTTCTATTGTGTCTTTAAATTTTGGATAAATGGAGTTTTTCAGATTGTTAGAATTTGTAAAAACTAATTTAAAATTTGAGTGTTTGAAAATATTTAGCAAAGTTTCATCAAAATTTTGGATAAATGGTATAGTAATAATCTTTTCAATTGGAAAATCATTCCTAGAGACCTACACTTTGTGCGAAGCGCATAATCGCATAATTTTCAAAAATTGAAAGAAAGTTTAAAGTTTTACGTATTATAATGTTTATGAATAAAATAAAATAAATTTAACGTCGCATCAAAACGCATAATTTTTTTTCATCGCACAATTTTTGAATTCTCGCATAATTGTGCATAATTATATTTTTTGTGCAAGAAATATAAAAATATTTCACAGTCTAAATCTGCATTAACGAAATATCTGTTTATAAATACATTTTATCATAAATTTATGAATAAAATTAATCATCCATAATTAAACGGGTAATCCTAGTTGTAATTTTCAAAAAATCAATTTTTCTTTTCTTGCATTTTTTCTAAGTTTACCCACACAACACCGAAAATTTCCTAAATATTTACTAAAAATTTACTTGCAAGCTTGGAAGTATTTACTTGCAAAGTTTAGTGAAAATTCTGCAAAGATTTAAATGTCCCACTTTAATAAATGTTGAGCTAACTTTGCAAGTAAATTCTTCGAAGTTTGCAAGTAAATCTTTAATAAATTTTTAGGAAAGTTTCGGTACTGTGTTGGTAGGGTCTCAGACATATGTTTGTGAAATAATAAGTTGATATTTTAAAAATTGAGTGAGATATAAAGCTTTAATCTGAAGTAAGGTTTAGTTAAGTCTGGCTTCCTGTAGCCCGGAACAAAATTTCGTCTAATGAAAGAGTATGATAAAATTTTAAACTCGTTTTTCTTAAAACAGCATTTTGCAAATCGGTGATCGCACTATTTCTCAAAAACTACCCTGCCGGAAGAATGGACTGAAATTGTACTGGAGAATTAGTACTGAGAGCTCAGTGCTATTTCAGTGAAAATTTGCTGCGTTTCAGCACTGAAATTGTACTGGGAAAAATTACCTGCAAAAGGGTCGCTATAGGGGATGTTTATGGCCTGACCGTCATTAAGTTAAAGGACGAATGTTTCTTTGTTAATGTTAAAAATATTTTTTATTTCTATTTCAACATTATATTTGTTTTTCATGAACTCAGATTCTTTATAAGTATTTATTATGTATGCTAAATATTCATGTGAACCTAAATTCAAAAATAATATCCGTTTTTACGTGACAATTAGAGTTTGCGAGATAGTTTACAACTTTTTTAATTAAACATTTTTTATAATGAATTTTAAATATTTGTAATCATAAAACATCACAGATTTAAATTTTTTTGTTTTGAAAATTGAATTATTTAAATTGTAAACTTTTTAAGCCATAAAATTATAATCCCATACAACAATAGGCTTTCGGGTCTATTGTTAAAGCAGGGGTTGCAATATAAGTTTAAAATTTAACGGGAATTTCGTTGAAAATTTTGTTAACCTTTTTTATTTTCACTTCTAGACTGTTAACAATGGTTTGTTGACATAACCTACATTTGAAACTATTGTTAAAGGACTTTAAAAATGTCTACCGAAACATTAAAAAAAACGGACTGAAATTGTATTGGAGGCCAGTACAATTTCAGTACTTTTTCAGTCCATTCTTCCGTCAGGGTACTGCACTGAATCTCCGATTTTTTTTTTGAGTTTAGTGGGCTTTTTTAATACATAAAAATCTACTCCTCACCTCAATAGAATGATTTCTTTCTTTAAGAAAGGGGTCGTCCATAAAGCATGTGATATTTGAAGGAGTAGGAGGGTCCATAAAATATCATGCTTCATATTAATCATTAATGGAAAAAGTATCAAGATGGAAAGGATAAAATTTCGGAAATTAAGTATGCTTTATGGATGACCCCAAACAATATCTTTTTACAGCTGAGAACCCACAGCATTTTTTTATCTTTTAGGGGAGAGTGGGGCAAAGGCGCTATGCGGGGCAAAGACGTTTTTTAAAATATCTCCTTTATTTTCTGTCTATTCCAATAAGTATTAAAAATTAAGTTGCAATGCAATCAGACCAATTGATTAAAAAAAGGAAAACCTAAAAATATCAAATATTTTAAGAAATATAACAAAAAAATTGTTTTGCAAAAATAAAATGATAATTTTACTGATCAAACTTTAATTTTTTAAAATATAAGTTTAAGTATTTAATTTTTAAAAATGTAACATGTAAATAAATTAAATATTTCTCTACACAACTGGCGTGGTGTTTTAGTTTAATTTTGTATCTAAATATTTTAAATTTTAAGTAAAAAAAAGTTTGTTATGTGGGGCAAAGGCAATATTGAACATAATTTGGTTAAAGACAATTGAATATTAGAATTTTCTATGTATTAATTTACAGTAATATAAGGTTAAAATCACTAAAAGTTTTTATTTTTTATTTAAATAGTTTAATTCTTTTAATAATATATTGTTAACCTTATGTTTCGTAAAAATTATACTAATAAATATCAGTTGTTAATTTTTTTAAGGCTTATAAATGCTTTCTTTTAGAAATATAAGCGAAAACGTCGCTGCCCCAGCGTGTGGGGCAAAGGCATTTTTTGCATTGTTTTTAAATTTCATTAAATAATGTATTTATAATTATAATATACTAAAGAACAACTATTAAAATTTCTTGTTGATTAGTTTTAGAATAATGGAAAACAAAGACCGCAAAAATTAATTGCTTAATTTAAAAAATATACATTGATAAATGTAAACCTAGCGCCTTTGCCCCACTCTCTCCTACTTTAACTAAATTCGTTTGAATTTTGTATTTCTGAGAAACCAGCTCCTTGTTACCGTGGTCATCGCAAAACATATTTCTTATGATGACCTTTACTCTATATTTATAGAGAATAAGTTGCTTTATTTTAAAATGTTGGTGGTTTTTCTTAAAAAAAATTAACATAATGTTAAAAGCTTTATTTGGGTCCTTAATAACGTTTTTCTTTCAAAAGCATCAATTTGCACTTTTTAATTTTTCAACGCATAATTTCGCATAATAATCAGTTTTTCAGGGCATAATCCAGTAATTTTCAGCGTCATAAAATACTGTCATTAATCATTCCTATTATTTTTGGTAAGATTTTGGTTGTTAATAAGAATGTGATACCTCTGTGAAATCTTTCTATTTAACAGATCGATGGGATATCCGTTGAGAAGTAATGTTTTTTTAACAATATCAAGATTTTCTAGATGAAATTGTTGATTTAAGAGTTTTATAGCTCTATCAACGAGAGTGTTAATAATTCTAATTTTATAACATAAAGGTTGATGTGAGTAAAAATTCATATATCTACCTGTCCAAATAGGTTTGCGATACCAGTTAGTTATAATTAACTATAATAATAATCGTCGTATTCTGTCCATTCTGTCCATTCTGTGCAGTCTGTCCACACTTGAAGTTAGACTATTGTGCATGCTTTTGTTTTTTTGATATATTCTGATAGATAATATTATACGTCATTATTTTTTCACTAATTTTTTAATTTAATAATATTATTTTTATTTCTCAAATAATTCAAAAATATTTTTATTAATTTAAAAAAATTATTAATGTTATTATATTAATAATATTATTATTTCCTTATTCCATTATTTCCTTTGTTTCTAAAAAATAAATCCTGCAAAATATTTTCTTTTTTTTATATGAAAAACTTAATTACTTGATAAAATTTTGACTTCTTCCCTAACCCTAAAGAAAATTCTGATACACTCTAAAAATGTTCTATTACATTTATTTACCAATTTCTGAAATTATTCAAAAACATCAATAACTTCTTCTCTAAATAAATTTTAATCATTATTATTTTCTCACAGGAATAAATTATTTTTAATAATTTTTGAAAAAAGTTCTTTGAGAATTTTAAAATCCATTTGTTTACAAATCAATTTTACGAAATTTAAATTATACAGAAATTCTTCAATTAAATATACGAATTAAAAAATAAACACTTAAAATAATTTCAGGATAAAATTCAATTAAACTCTTTTAATATAATTAATTCTACAGAATTGTTAGTTATAAGTAGGGGAGTTTGCTGCGAGTTGGTCACTACTGCGAGTTGGACACCCCTTGATATTTCGAGAATACATAAAGTTTATCCCAGAATTAAAATTGTAAAATATTTGCCTTATTGATAAGATATATTTATATTTGTTTTGAAAAAAATACTCGCATTATTTAAGATTCTTATAAAAAAAACATTTTTTTAGTGTAAGAATTTTTTTGAGAAGTGGAAACGACGTCTTTTAAGTGTTAATAAAAAGACTACTATTCATTGTTCATAAAAATTTCGTACATGTATTTTTGGATTAATTTTCATGCTCTTTAGGATGCAAAAAGAATTAGCTCCATATATTGTTGCCAAAACTATTTTTTGTGGTCTAAAAAAATCCTGTTAATTCTGCGAGTTGGACACACCTTTTCGCTGCGAGTTGGTCATGATTTATATGCTGGAGATTTCTTTTGTTTTCAAGTTTAACCTATTTTATGTTTGTAATTATTGCAAAATATTTGATTCGAAATTTATAGTTTATAATATGTAAAATACATTATATTTTATAAAATACAAATTTTGCATACACTTTTTATTACTAGAGGTTTTATTTAATTTTTATGCTTTTTGAGTGGATTTTGTGAGGGTGTCCAACTTGCAGCAAAGAAAAAAAAAGTCCAAAAATCATCTTTTTAGAAAATTGGCTACATTTTGAAAGTTTTTTCAAAAATTAAATTGCCGCTTTTACAGAAGTATAGGTAAGCTCTCTGGCTTTTAAACAAGACTTTAAACATGTCGATAGCTTAATTTAGTGGAAAGTTATAACCTTAAAACAAAACTATGTCCAACTCGCAGCAAACTCCCCTATGAAAAATACAAATTTTTAAAGAATTTGATTTGAAACCATTTTAAAATTTAATTATTTCTTAAAATTCATGCTAAATTTTTATTAGATAATTCAATAATTTAAATGCAAAAATAAATAATTTATTTTATATTTAAAATTTTTTAAAATTGAAGTCTCATAAAGAATTTTATCAAAACATTTTTAAATCATTAATTTCTTTGAACGATTTTTCATAAAATTTTTAAGAACAATTACATTTTTCGATAAATTTGATTAAAATTGTATTAAAAATAATTTAAACTCTGCCATGAGTTTTATTTAAGAAAATAATTGAATTCCTAAAAGAAATTTTATTATTTATAAAAATAATTAAATTATTGCGAAGAAATTTATAAAAATATTGTAAATAATAGATTTCTTATTAAATTTTTTAAAAATAATTGACATTTTGACGAGAATATTAAAAAATTCTTGAACATAATTGAATTTCTGCGAAAATTTTATTACTTTTGCAAATAATTGCATTTATGCAATTAGTTATAAATTTTCAAAAATTCAATTTATTATTGGGAGGCTTAAAAATGAATTTTGTGAAAAAATGAATTTTGTGCAAAGTTAGCAAAGCATTCAAAATTTTTGCTCACAAATTTTTTTAGTTTTTTTTGTTATTTGTAACAGGAATTTGTCGTAAATTACTGAAGTAACATTTCAAAAAACTTTAACTAATTCATTTTTTCACCCCGAATCAACAACCTGACTCTGGGTGATCGATAATTTCAACTCTATTATATAATTAATTCATTTTTTGAAGGCACAAGTAAGGCACTTTTTCTTACTAAACGAAAAAGTAGACATAATTTGATAATTTCTATTTTATAATCATAATTTTCGCACAAAATTTTGTTTTTTTTTTAAATATTTGAATTCATTTTTGTGATTACACATGTGTAATCCCGTTTTTATTTTTTATAGGCATTATTATTAATTATCTATTGACACTAAGAGAAACTACACGCGCGCTTTAGCGCGCGTTTGTTTAGCTGTTACATATACAATAATTTAAAAAGATAACATTTTTGTAATTTTTCATAAATTTTTCGAAGAATTTTTTATTGAAATTTTGTAAAGATAATTTTATTTCTTTTGAGTAATAATAATAACAAATTAAATACTTAATTTGGCGGGCGTGACAGTTGCTACTTATTTATATTACTTAATAAAAAAATTTTAAATACAAATTTCATAAAATTCAATTATTTCTTTAATTTTTAAATAAAAAATTATTCCAAAATAATTCATAAAAAATAATTTTTTCTCGACAGTTTTTCAATAATTAAATTATTTTAAAAATATAAATTTTAAATCTGTAAAGTCTAATTATTGTTAAAAACAGGAAAAGTTTGAAATAAATAAAATCTTTTCAACGCTGAAGAATAACATTCAGAATTTTCTTATGAATTCTTGAAATTGAATATTATTACAGCACTTTTGACAAAATTCTCTGGCTTTTTTCTAATTTTCCTGAATAAATTTAGAAAAATAAGTAGTGATTTTGTGTAGAATTCTTCTGAATAATGGAATTTTTTAATGTTAATGACATGAAAATAATATTATTTAATTTTGACTAGAAAACTATTAAAAACAAAATAATAAGTAATTAATTGTAATTAAATGTAATTTTTTTTGATAATTAATAAGTCAAAAATACTGTAATAAACATATCTTCCATTATCGTCTCATTGGCAATCACGCTTTTCTATGAACTATTGTTCATAAACCTTAAAATATAACATGCTTAACGGAATAAAAATTTAAGTCTTATTCTCATGTGACATGTAATGTAAAAATTACATTATTGTTATATATGTTAAAAGTGAAATAAGAAACTTCAAGCGCGCGTTATTTGTGCTAGTAATATTATTACTGTCGGTTGAAATAGACAGATCCAAAAAATTAATATTATAATTATTATTTGACAGCTCCAAGGTGAATTTTAAATTTTTATCAATTGAGTTAAATCTGTGTAATATATCGTTAAATTTATTTTTAGGTGCACAGATTAATATATCGTCAATATATTGAAAGTGAAAAAGAATTCTGTAATTAATTTTATTTAACATTTTATTTTCAATACCCTCCATGACAATATTGGCAGCACTAGAGGATATTGGGAAGCCCATTGGCAAATAAAAAATTTGTTTATAAATTTCACCTTGGAATTGACAATAAGCTGAATTTAAACATAGGTTTAAAGCTTTAAGGAAATCATCCTGCGAAAAGTTTGTGTGTTTTTCGATTTCTGCCCATTTAAATTTAATAGTGTCATTTATTAGTGTCCAGGATATGTTTGTATACATGGACACTATATCGAGTGAAAAAATAGTGAAATCTGAAGGAATAAAAAGGTTATTCAATTTACTCTTGAAATTCCAGCTATCTTTAATGAAATAATCGCTTTCAGTATTTATAGAGTTTTTTAAAATATTATTTATTAATTTTGATAGGTTGTATATTGGACTACCTATAAAAGATGTAATAGGTCTCATGGGAATGCCATTTTTGTGCAACTTTGGAAGTCCATAAAAACTTTGAGCAATACCATTTGTGCAATTTAGAAAATTATATGTGTTTTTATCAAAGTATTCTTAAGTGATGAAAGTTTGAAGTAAATTTCGCAAGGAATTTTGAATTGTGATTGTAGGATCGGAATTCAATTTTTTGTAAACAGTAAAGTTAGATAAAAGGTCTAACGTTTTTGTAATATAATCATTTTTTGTTATAATGACAGTTTTGTTACATTTATCACCAGTAGTAATAATTAAATTTTTATTTAAATTTAAGAATTTTTTTGTTTCATTTATTTGATTAATTAAATTTTTTTGAGTCGAATTTAAAATTTATTTATTAAAAATTAAATTTTGTAGCCAGTAGGAAACATTTCCTCTGATAGTATTTGAAACTAGTTAAGAGAAAAAAAAAGAAAAGTTCTTTTCACAAGAAATTTACACCTACAAACCGTAATTAGGCCTTTACATCATCAAAATTTTTTATTACAATTGTTGGTTTGAACGTTTCGCATTTCGCTCAATATCAAAAAGACGTATTTTGACTGCGACTCTGTTCTTGTTTAAAGTTCTTAATTCTCAAATATATGCTCCCGAAATTTTATTTATGATCAATTTAAGAATTCCCCGACTCTCATCATGTAATTTCGAACCATTTTACCTTTACAACAAATCAATTAGGTAGGTACAACTGCACCTAATTTTTTCGCATGCAACCATATTAATCGTTAGTAGTAAAATAAATGATCATGGCGATGGTCCCGAGCTATTTCATACTAACTCGCACGCGAGTTTTTATTTTATCTCAACTCGAGCTCGACTTATAATACTATCTCAATTCGAAGATTATACTCTATTCTGTACTAACTCGTCGGAGTGCGATTATTTCATCTCAACTCTAACGCTACAAACTAAACTATCTCAACTCAAACGCGCCTTTTTATAATGTCTCAACTCTTGGCATTGCTTTTAAAATGTATCAACTAATTTTTTTTTAAAATTTTGATTTTTGTGTTTTCAGATAGATATTTTTATAATGATCATTCTATAAAAATTTTAAAACGATAAAAAATTTAGTAATATATTTAAAAATGATTGAACTAAATCACGCAACTCAGATCGAAGAAATCGTTCCGTTCTATTTTATCTCAATTCGAGTATACATGCGCACAACTCATGCGCGTTAGAAACACGTCGTGTTTGCAATGTGAATTGTGATCGTAAAATAAATATTGCGGCAGTTGATTTTGTTATAAAGTTTATTGATGAAGAATGGAGATGTCAATTAGTGATACTGAAGAGTCCTTCAGTTTTTTGCCTCATTATCAAATACTCCATGAAGAAAATGTTGTAGGTAAGTTTTAAATAAAGTTTTTTTACGCCGAAAATTGTTGAGATTTCTAACCTCAATATTTTGAGAAAACAGGACGTCTTAAAGTTTCCAAACTTTTTTCTTGTATAGCAAAATTGCAAGGTATTTTTGGACAATAAACGTTGCTAGAATTATTTTATTGACAAAATTGATGAAAAACAACTGTTTTATCCTAAACTAAATAAATTTTTTCATAAAATGCGAGTTGTCTGGTTAGGAGGAACATGATCAAACAATTCACATATAAGATGCACTTTTTTAATCCATATTAAAACTAAACTTGACGACAAAAAAAAACATTTTTAGACACTTCACAAAGCTGCCAAAATTCTAATTAAAATAATTGAATTCCTAAGAAATTTTTTTATTCATGAAAAGAATTGAATTCTTATTGAAAATTTTTTTTAGATTGAATTCTGTTCGGAAATTTTATAAAATTAAAAATTGCGACGTTTCGTTGGCTAAGGTTCGCCAACCTCATCAGGCTAAACCCACTTAAACAGAAAAACACTTCAATATTTATAAAGGTTTAAAACAACACTATACACTTTACTGAGAATATGTTTAAAGAATGTCCTACCAGATTCGTTAAAACATAAAAATTACGTTCTAACTCGTCAATATCAAATGAACTGAATGTAAACACAGTTTTATCATAGAGGGAGCAAGTTGTGTCATTATAGGCAAGAGTCTAAACGTCTGAGAAGAGGAAAAAAGGTTCTGTTTAGAGTGAAAATATCTTCCTTTCTATTAATAGTGGAATGATTTGTTTTTATATGGATCATTTCAGATACTCGTCGTTTTATAAAATTTGCTTCATTGTCCAAAATTTTGGCATTTTCCCAATCGAAGTCATGATTACAATTAATTCGATGGCGGTAAACTACAGAGTTATCATTTACTTTTTTATGTTTATTTATGCGAGTTAACAATGACCGTTTTGTTGCACCTATATATGTTACAGGACAATCTTTACAGTGAAACTTGTATACAACATTTGTTCTGTCCCATTTTATAGATGCATCTTTACCAAGTCTAATTATAGAATTGGAGTTTTTATTAATAAGTGGAATCGCAGTAAAATGAAACTGTTTGAGAATATTTGACAACTTAAAGAAACATTTTTCATTGAACGGTAAACAAACCTTCGGGATTTGACTGTAAATACTAATTTTATTTCGATTATTGTTATTATTATTATTAACCTGAGAAAATTTTATATGGTTTATACGAATTTTTATATGTTTATCAATAAAATCCAAAGCATAGTTATTATTTTTTAAGATGGATCTTATCTTCTTTAGGTTATCAAAATGAAACTCTTGATGATCTGAAAAATAATTAATGAGTGTATTTGATGAAGTCGGCTTTTGATACCAATTTGACAATTTTGTTGTTTTTTCTAGTAAGTTTTAAATCAAGAAAATTAATTGAGTTATCCTTTTATTTCTCAATTGTAAATTGTAATTTTTGACTGTAGGCATTAAAAGTATTGATGACTAAGTTGACATGTTCTTTTTTTACAGCTAATATTGTGTCATCAACATATCTAAAATATAAAAGTGGGACACAATTGTGCTCCTCCTTTAATTTTGTTAAACATATTCTCAGTATAGTGTATAGTGTTGTTTTAAACCTTTATAAATCGTCGGCTTGGTGGAAAACTGTACCATTTCAGAAATTCGTTATAAACTGTACCATTTCGGTAAATGTTTTTAAAACATACCATTTCGAGAAAAAAAGTTTTTTGCTTTTTTTCCAAGTTTGTCAACACTGCTGCTGGACATAAAATAAGGTTATGCATTTTTAAAAAGCGGTATCTTAAATATACTCTTGTTCATCTTTTCAATGTATTAATTACAAATTTCTAATAATTTTAATTAATTGCTTGTTAATCATTAGAAATTCTTTAGTGCGACGCTTTTATAGATCTTCATCGAAATGGTGTGTTTTATAGCAAACTTTTGAAATGGTATAGTTTATAACGCATTCTTGAAATGGTACAGTTTTCCGCCAAGCCGACGAAATATTGAAGTGTTTTTCTGTTTAAGTGGGTTTAGCCTGATGAGGTTGGCAAACCTTATCCAACGAAACGTCGCAATTTTGACGATACATTGAATTTTTCAATTCTTTACCTTCCCATGATCATTTATTTTACGACTAACAATTAAACTACGAAAGGATTTAACGCTTATCACTTAATAAATTTGAGTCTTGGATCGGAGATAGACTCACATTCTTTATCAACTTCCTTTTTCACATATATTGGTGAAAAATATGGCACACACTTCAAATGTCTCTTAAAGAAATGGACATCTATTAGCAAACAACTGGCAACAGCACTTTCAAAAAGAGTTTTTCTCTTGAGCTGCAGAAATAACGGCGTCTTTCCTCAACACATTATTAATATACAAAGACGTCTAAACACTACTTCTTTCTACAGTATGTCTTGTAAAAAATCTTTTTTTAATTTAAATGTATCCTACCTAAAAAACTTCTTAACATCGAAATCAATGATATTCATTTACATGTCGCTTTTTTACAAAAATGTCTGAACAACTATAAAGAAAAGATTGTAAATTCTAATTTTTATGACCTGTCTCGCGAAAGATTCTTTGAGTTTTCTAAGATAAAATTTACTCGTATTTTAAATTCCAATAACAACATTCATAAAAATAAACTAAAAACATTAACAAAAAAACAACTTAATAAACCTCAATTTAGCCGTGATTCTTGGTATAAAAATTTGACTGATATTGAAGTTCCTTCAGAAGTGGTGGAAGTTGCATCTCTTGGCCCTAATTTCTGTTTTACAAAAAACATGGGCAAAAAAGATGTTGTAATCCGCTTAAAAAACTAATCAAAGAAACATCAAGCATTTTAAAATATCTGAATGAAAATAAATTTCTCGACAAAAACTACTATCCCAATCAATTGACCCTGACTGACACTGTATTAGCGAAGGCATATGGACTTCTAAAAATACACAAAGAAAATGTTCCACTTCGTCCAATTATATCTCTAATAAACAGTCCAACACATTTTCTTGCAAAAATATTGTATAATTCATTAAAAAATTGTATTACTCCACCTCGTTCACATATTAATAATAGTTTAGAACTTAAAAATAAACTGAGCAATCTTGTTATGGACGATAACTATACTTTTATTTCTCTCGACGTAAGTTCTATGTTTACAAACGTTTCTTGTGAACTGGTCATTTAGAGTTTAGATCGACGTATTCATTCTATAAGACAGAAATGTAAGATTCCTTTCTCAGATATTATCGACTGTACTAAATTTGTATTTAACAACACCTATTTTTCTCTTGGTGAAAAATTCTATCGACAAATTTATGGTACACCGACGGGTTCACCAATTTCAGCCTTCGTTTCAGACATTGTCATGGATGATCTGGAAACTGATTGTTTAACAAAATTAAAGGAGGAGCACAATTGTGTCCCACTTTTCTATTTTACACATGTTGATGACACAATATTAGCTGTAAAAAAAGAACATGTCAACTTAGTCATCAATACTTATAATGCCTACAGTCAAAAATTACAATTTACAATTGAGAAAGAAAAGGATAACTCAATTAATTTTCTTGATTTAAAACTTACTAGAAAAAACAACAAAATTGTCACAAATTGGTATCAAAAGCCGACTTCATCGAATACACTCATTAATTATTTTTCAGATCATCCAATCCAACAAAAAAAGAATATTGTATACAATCTGGTTGGTAGAGCGATTTCATTGTCCAACAAAGAGTTTCATTTTGATAACCTAAAGAAGATAAGATCCATCTTAAAAAATAATAACTAGGGGAGAGTCTCCAGTTGTGAGACGGGTTTCATTTTTGACCCGTAAATTGTAAACGGGTAAACGAAATTGTTAATAAAATACACCGTTCGAAAGGTAACAGAAATACGCAACTTTTTTAAAAAGAAAGTGTAGTGTTTCGATGAACTCAAAAAATTTTACGATACGTTTTCCGAGCACATCGCTTTTGTGAAAAAAAAAATGTCTCCAGTTGCAAAACACTCATTAAAAATTGCTAAAATTTAATAAGTTTGACATAAAACGTTATGTCTAGTAAAAATAATTGAATATAATAATAATATATATTATTATATACTAAATAATAATATTTATTCGCTAAAATATGACTATCAAATAAACACAATTTAATAGCTTCAACAAGAGCATTAAAATTGATTTCTTCTGAATCAATTGACTTTTTTCCACTTGACATGCCCAAAAATACTAGAAAAAAAATCAAAACAACATTTAAATAGTATGCCTGCAAAGTCGTATTTTTTATGCTGCCCAGATGGGTGTTGACACCGTCTCACAACTGGTGATATGCTGTGTCTCACACCCAGAAATTGGCGCTATTTTGAAAAAGGAAAATTAAATTATTTTCAACCGTAGATTGGAACAATGCAATATTGCATTACAAAATATAAGGAAAACACTAAACGAAAATGCATTACATTTACCTTTTCCAATTAATTAACTTGGAAAAAAAGTACTTTGCATTTATTGAAAAAACGCTTTTTAGTCGATTATCATACACAGTGTTGGTATTTAACAAAAACAGTTTATATATCCGCTTCGGCGTACACGAAAAAGTTGGCTCATATAAAAAGAAATGTTTTTATATAAACCAATCGGCTTTTTAATATTGCATGTTAAAAAAATTTGACTGTCTCACAACTGGAGGTGTCTCACAACTGGAGACTCTCCCCTGTCCTTTGGATTTTATTGATAAACATATAAAAATTCGTATAAACCATATAAAATTTTCTCATGTTAATAATAATAATAACAATAATCGAAATAAAATTAGTATTTACAGTCAAATCCCGAAGGTTTGTTTACCGTTTAATGAAAAATGTTTTTTTAAGTTGTCAAATATTCTCAAAGAGTTTCACTTTACTGCGATTCCACTTATTAATAAAAACTCAAATTCTATAATTAGACTTGGTAAAGATGCATCTAAAAAATGGGACAGAACAAATGTTGTATACAAGTTTGACTTTAAAGATAGTCCTGCAACATATATAGGTGAAACAAAACGGTCATTGTTAACTCGCATAAATGAACATAAAAAAGTAAATGATAACTCTGTAGTTTACCGCTATCGAATTAATTGTAATCATGACTTTGATTGGGAAAATGCCAAAATTTTGGACAATGAACCAAATTTTATAAAACGACGAGTATCTGAAATGATCCATATAAAAACAAATCATTCCACTATTAATAGAAAGGAAGATATTTTTACTCTAAACAGAACCTTTTTTCCTCTTCTCAAACGTTTAGACTCTTGTCTATAATGACACAACAATAACACAACTTGCTCCCTCTATGATAAAACTGTGTTTACATTTAGTTCATTGACTTTTTCTTTATCTTGATTCTTTTGACTTTCTCGAAACAGCAAATTTTAATTTATTTCAGTTGACACTGAACTAGTGTGTTGAAATGTCTTCCTTTCACGTGATGAAATTTTTCATTTTTAATTTTGATATATGTGGAAATTGTCATAAAAAATATTTTTTCTCAATGAAATCTTTTTTATATTGACGAGTTAGAACGTGATTTTTATGTTTTAACGAATCTGGTAGGACATTCTTTAAACATATTATCAGTATAGTGTATAGTGTTGTTTTAAACCTTTATAAATATTGAAGTGTTTTTCTGTTTAAGTGGGTTTAGCCTGATGAGGTTGGCAAAGCTTAGCCAACGAAACGTCGCAATTTTGATGATACATACTGGAAGTTATGAAATAAAAGACATTGAATCCTATATTCAAAATTCTATAAAAATTGGAGCTGTCATTAGTATAAAACCGAATTATAATACATTGCGCAGTGTAGTTAAATCAAATTTGCCAATTGATTTTAAACCTATTGACTCGATTGACAAATTGTTAGGATTTATATCGCAGCATCTAGCACCTCATAGAGCACATACTTCTGATTTACCTGTAGCTATTCTAAAGGTCGATTTAGTTATAATTGAGTGCAAAATAACATCAGAAGCATACATAAATAACCAAAAAGTCCACACTATCCATGAATTCTTCCCTAGCGTCCCACCAAGATATAGTATTGAGGAAGTGCCTGCACATGTCATTTATCTTCCGATTGCTACCAAGACAATACATAATATACAGCTGTTAATTGTCGATCAGGACGGTGATTTAGTCAATTTTAGAGAAGAAACTAAAACCATTCGATTGCATATAAAGTCATTGTAATGGGAATTGTTTCTAATCAAAGAGCTGTTGTTGGTAGAAACTATAAAAGTCAACAAACATGCAAGATTTAAATCAGTCTAAAGTCATCTTACAAGGGGTTACCACCTCAGAATCGTCTCTTTCTTCAAGAACTAGCTCTCTAAACAATTTTAAAAAATAAAAAAAACCTAAAATAATATCTGGAAAAACCTAGAAATAAGCTTAAAAATGTTGCAAAATAACTTAATAATGGATATTAGAAAATAAGAATTTAAAATAACACAGGTTTACAAATTAAAAACTTTTTTTTGCCAATCGAACAAAACAATTTTTTTTCGAATAGTAGGTGTTTTTTGAGTAAGAAAATCATAGTTTTAATTTTTTTCCCTCGTGCAGTTTTTCTGTAGCTTCAAATTTTGCATTTTCGAGGTGCGACGCCACTTAAACTTACCTGTTGGAAAATTAGCTTGTCAAAATATAATAAATGAGGTATCATTGGAAAGGTTATTAAATTACCTTTCGATCCATAGGTCACAGAATAAAATTTAACAAAAATTGAAAGAGTCACAGTCGATTAAAGATGAAATTTCATGACAATTTTGATGATTTTTAGACATTTGAGTAACTTCTACTATTTTTTTCTACATCAAACAGGAAAGAATGTTTAGGTTTTAATTTTTTTATTGATGGACTATATCATTACACAAATTTTGAGCCCTTGTGGACCTCGATTGGATTAAAAATGACAATTCTACACTAAATTTAGTGAACGAAACTACATTCTTCATTTTTAGTATCCCTTAAATATTTGCAGCAAAAATTGAAGTAATAAAATTTAGTTAAGCTCTAAAGTGACTAAAATCACTAATAAAAAATTTCTGAAATCGTAGATTTCGAAACCAATGTTAGTTTTCTAAATTTCAAAATGGCGGATCCAATATGGCGGACAAGTTTTTAAAAATCGATTAAATTCGTCTTTAATTCGTTACTCGGGGGTTTTCGGGGTCGCTGATTACGAATCTGATGTCGGATTTCGAAAATTGAAAAGGATGGATTCATAATGGTGAACGAGTTTTTTAAAATCCATCGAATTCGCACCTATTGGATCCGCCATTTTGAATTTTAAAAAAGTAACATCAGATTCGTAATCAGCGACCCCGAAAACCCCCGAGTAACGAATTTAAGACGAATTTAATCGATTTTTAAAAACTTGTCCGCCATATTGGATCCGCCATTTTGAAATTTAGAAAACTAACATTGGATTCGAAATCTACGATTTCAGAAATCCTTTATTAGTGATTTTAGTCACTTTAGAGCTTAACTAAATTTTATTACTTTAATTTTTGCTGCAAATGTTTAAGGGATACTAAAAATGAAGAATGTAGTTTCGTTCACTAAATTTAGTGTAGAATTGTCATTTTTAATCCAATCGAGGTCCACAAGGGCTCAAAATTTGTGTAATGATATAGTCTATCAATAAAAAAATTAAAACCTAAACATTCTTTCCTGTTTGATGTAGAAAAAAATAGTAGAAGTTACTCAAATGTCTAAAAATCATCAAAATTGTCATGAAATTTCATCTTTAATCGACTGTAACTCTCTTAATTTTTGTTGAATTTTATTCTGTGACCTATGGATCGAAAGGTAATTTAATAACCTTTCCAATGATACCTCATTTATTATATTTTGACAAGCTAATTTTCCTACAGGTAAGTTTAAGTGGCGTCGCACCTCGAAAATGCAAAATTTGAAGCTAGAGAAAAACTGCACGAGGGAAAAAAATTAAAACTATGATTTTCTTACTCAAAAAACACCTACTATTCGAAAAAAAATTGTTTTGTTTGATTGACAATTTCACTGTAAACCAGTGTAATTAAAGAAGCCTGAAAAAAGCTGAAAGGAAACCTTTAAAAAAATCTTGAAAAATAAAAAAATTAAAAATAAAATCTGTAAGGAAACCTGTAAAAAATCTAAAAATAAAATCTATAAAGAAACCTGTAAAAAAAATCTTGTAAAATAAAAAAGGTGAAAATAAAATCTATACGGAAACCTGTAAAAAATCTGAAAATGAAAAGAATGAAAATAAAATCTATAAAGAAACCTGTAAAAAAATCTTGTAAAATAAGAAAATTGAAAATAAAATATGTAAGAAAACCTGTAAAAAATCTGAAAATAAAATCTGTAGGGGATCCTGTAAAAATCTGACAATAAAAGCGCTATAGTAAAGAAAATTTCACTTACGGTTACTTCGGAGACCTCGAAGAGAATGATTCTGCTGGTGAATGGAATCACCGTCCCCCACCCCTTTTCTCTTTAACCTCACCACTATCCTGCGCACGCAGTTGTAAACATGCTAATATGCGCGCGCAATTTCTATTTTTTCTTTAAAAGCTATCTTTCAATTTACGCAAATATTAAAACAATTTTTTATAAAAAATTTGTTTTATTTAAAAATAAACATGTCTATAAGTCTTATAAAAAAAGTTTTTATTTCTTCCAACTTTCCGGTATCTACAACACATATATGCACTGAAAATATTATTATTTTTATTATTATTATTAAAATTGTAATATTACAATAAAATCGTTACCTGAGTAATTACAATAAATCGACAATAAGAGTGACTTCTTCATCATTATGATCATCATCACTGCCATCTCCTACAGTCTTATAATCAACACTATCGTCGTTATCATGATTATCGTCCACATAAATACTGGATCCTTCACTTCCATACTCATCATTAGACTCATCGTCACTCTCAAAAATAAGAATAATGGTTCTTTCCGCCCCATCATTACTATTATCATCGTCATTATAAGACGATTTAGCATATGATTTTTCCATTTTTTGTCTAAGAAAGAAACACAACTTGTAGATTAAATTTTTTAAAAATCGACAATAACAGATAACATAAATGGCTATAAGAATCCTGAAAAAGAAAAAAAATATTAAAAAGAAACAATTCTTGAAAAGAATAAGTTGGAAAATGAAGAATCCTGAATATAAAAATTACCTACGGCGCCCTCGACCTCCATTCGTGTCACAAAAATCACCGTAAACAAATGGCTGCCTTTATACCCTTGTTGCTTAACATACTATATAAACATCAATCGATCCTTCTTGGTGCAAAAAATAAGATTTTAGAAATAAATGAGTAAGATTTTCTTATACAGCAACATAATTTTTCGGAAAGAACTTATTTTTTGATAAAAATAAGAATAAGGGGGACCTCCAATTTCAATAAAAATTGGTATACCAACGTATTTTGATGCGCTGATTACGAAAATGATAATGAAAATTGGCGCAAATGTGATGTTTATGGTGAAAATCATTAAAAACCCATAAAATTGTGGTTTTTTGCGTATAATTCGTAAAAAACGAAAAATTTTGAAAAATTTTTTAAACAAAAGTTATAGATCTCACCAAAATACACATTTTATTGTCTCGTCATTATTTGCTAAAATCTATTATTTTCCGAAAAAAATGTAAAAACCCATAAAATACCATAAAAACGGGTTAAAATATACTTTCGCTCAAAAGAACATCCAATTTTAACAAAATACAGTTTATGTACATATTTTGGGGACGCAAGAATATTCCCCACATTGAACTTGCAACAATTTTTGTGGTATCGAAATAAAAAACTTAAAATATCTACTTATCCGAACTGCAATAATTCGAGTTTTCTTTTAAACAAATTTTTATCACAAGAAATTAGTATTTCAAGAAATATTTATTTAAATCGGAGGTCCCCCTTAATCGGAAGTACACACGCGAATTTTTCAGCTTTAATTCTTGTGATTAACTCTATAAATTCTCATACAATTTATACTTTTTATATACCAATCGATTCATCTTGATGCAAAGAATAAGATTTCATTATATATTAACTTTAATAACCAACTTAAAAAAAGTCAAAAAAAAATTTTTTTATCGTGTTCACAAAAATCGGGATCCACACACATACATACATCCGGACAATTGTTCAGAGTCTTATATCACATAGTTCTATATAGAAGAAAATTTGTTAAAAGGATTTTTAAAAATTTTGTAAATTAAACGACTAAAAAGCTTCCTCGCGAGGAAGCAAAATATATAAATATGTAAAAAAATATAGAAAAACATTTTTAAAAAATTAAATTTATAATTTGGTGTTAAAATTTTCCAACTATAGATCATTGCCTTTTTTCCATTTTTTGAATTTATCAATTCTATTTTGGCAGAATGAAATATCTGGATAAAAGTCAGCATCTGTGACGTTCCACGGTGAAAGGGCCTTAGCTGCAATAGACGAATTTTGAAGGAAATACATTTAAAGTAGAGCGTCCCCGATTGGTTGAGACGCTCCATCGAAAATCAGCCCCTCTACTTACTACTACATTAATATTTGAGTTTATCTGTTAGCTAGATTCACGTGATCTTACTTCGTGCATCTTCGGCTTTATCCTATACATATATAGTAATAGTAATACACTAACTCACAAGTAAATAAAGTTGTTGGTGTTTTTAATAAGTGTTGACATAGGTTAGGAAACCGGCAAAGTAATACAATTTCGAGACATAAGTGTTAATATTGTTCAGAATTCTGAAATGACATTCATTACTTTTTATTAATGATATAACATTTAGAAATTCTGATGTAATCTATTTTTATGATTAATGTAGTTCTATTATTTTCTATTTTTAGGGTTTCGTACACCTACGGTGTATCGGCGGAACCCTATTGGTGAGACTCTTGTGTCCGTAGCCAAATCGCCCCCCCCCCCTAACGGCTAAACTATTTTACCTCTAGAGCTCAAATTAGGTACAGATACGTATTTTCACACGTAGATTACAGGAAAAATATAGAGAATGTGATTGGAGGTGATGGTCAGAGCGTTGTCAAAGAAATAACAAGATTTTTGGCCAAAAATGTATAAAAAGTGACCATTCCCCTCCCCTTAACTTCTAAACTATTCAACATGGAGGGCTAAAATTTGGCATACTGGTGTATTTTAACGCGAATATTACAGGAAAAATATAGAGAACTTGCTATGTAATAATGGCCATAGCGTTGTCAAAGAAAAACTAAAAAAAATTTTTTCTAATTTTTACATTATTTGATCTAATTAACTAAAAATGAGTTTATTAGTATATTTTTATAGTCTGATCACAAAAAATATATTAAAAAATCTAAAAAAAAATTTCAATATTCTGTGTGCTCTTGAACGGGTTTCGTATTCATTATTTTTATTTAATCGCATTAGTTAAACATTTTCTAAGTAAACAATTTAAACAAAAATGAGTGCCCCCGACGCGAATACTTTGTTTCATTACCTTTACAATGCTCTTACGTGTGTACCAGAATTCGACGGTTATAAACCAACATTGAGATCTTTCGTTTTTGATGTTAAAAATGCCGAGAAACTTTTATTACCGGGATGTTGTAAGGAGCTATTTACGCGAAGTGTCATTGCCAAATTAAAAGGACCCGCGAAAGAAGCAGTAGATGGACAAGATCTCGTTGATATAAAAGGTTTAATTAAACATTTGAAAAAACGGTTTACGAACGCTCGAAATTTTAAATCTTACCATCAAGAACTAGCGCGCGTGGCAATGTTACTCGAAGAAAATGTCACACAATATGAAACGCGTGTACAGAACATAGTGCGCAGTGCTAAGGCTGCTCTTGCCGGAACGGCAGAGGAAGCAAATTTAGATTCTCTTCTCAAGGCAATCGACCCTGTAGGTTGTTTTCTAGACGGTTTTCCCCCAGACGGTTTGTCCCCAGATATCGAAGTTCAAGTTTCTCCACAAAAACCTGCGTCTCTTGAAGAAGCAATCGATTTAGCTCGTGAAGAGGAACGTCGTGCTCGTTATCGCTTGCGAACGCGTGAATCAGCTGTTAGATACTCTCGCCGTGATTTTTCTCCTTCTTACGGGGAAGAGCGCTATTCAAACAATTATCTTGACAGAGATGTTCAACGAGAATATCCACAAAGACCTGTCGCGCAATATCCTTCATAACACGATCGTTATCGTAACGAAAACCGTACAGAAATGTATAACCCACACCGACGATCACCTTCTCCTGGTTATCAGCGTTATCCTTATAATGAAAATAAAGCACAAGAACACCCTGTGCATATTCTTGAACGCGATCATGTCTTCCACCCTGCGTCAAAATCGCCTACACGAGAAAATTTTGATAGACAGAAAACTGTTACGTGGAAAGATCGTACGAATTCCGACCTTAACGGGCCCCTTTTTGCTCCTTTTGCAACGACGTAGGACACGAAACGTTCAGGTGTAGAAACCCTTCCAACCCTAGACGCCCAAAATCTCCTGCACTTTTTAACCCTAAAAATTCTAATTCAAACAATCAGGCAGCGGGTCCGAGCAAAACTCAATCCGAGCATTTAAACTCACGAAGCGCTCGTCGCCAGAACTTGCCGGCGAGCGCCCCAGCGATGCATTCCCGGGTTGCGGTGGCCATTATGCAGTCAGATGCGAAGACTGTTATTCCCGATGTCCGGTTGTCCAAGTTGAGGTTAGACAGTTAAAAACAAAAAAGGCTATTTTTCTCGTAGACACAGGTTGCGCAATAAATTTAATTAAAAAGGGTTGTTTAAGTTCCGAAGCTCAGGTTAATAACCTTGGACGAATAACAATTACAGAAATTACCAAGGTACCAGACGAAGTTAAAGTTCCAGATGATGGTATTTTGGGAGGTGACTATTTCTATCAGGAAGAAGTAACAATCTCTTATCATCATAAATCGATTGTTACTGTTAGTCGACCTATTAGTCCGATACCATTTCTCAATTCACAAAATTTTCCAGACTAAAATCAAAATTTAAACTTTCTACATCCAATAAAGACACCGGTTCTTTTTTTCAAAGCCCGCACGCGTCAAGTCATTCCTATCGAAATTACGAATAGCGATTGTAAGGAGGGATATCTACCATTAGTCGACGCCGGAGCAGGCATTATTATTGGTAATGCTGCAGTAACCACCGAAAATGGTCACTGCCTATAATGTCAGCGATGAAGATGTCGCTCTCCAAGTAGCCCCTTAAGAAATAATACCCTACGATCTCTACGATAACAAATCTGAATCCGATTCAGACGAAATTTTCGAGAAAATTGTAGAAGATAGTTATAGTTCGCTGCCCCGTCTCTCTAAACGACAAAGAATTCGCAGATTATGCGAATTAGTAGGAGTAAAACAACTTCCTCTCGAAGAACGTAATAGCGTATTAGAGCTCATTAAAGAATTTCCTTATATTTTCTATCTTCCAGGAGATAAATTTCCATGCACGTCACTGGTTCAACATTTTATTCCAACAACTAATGGCGTACCCTTATCCACCAATCAGTATCGTTATCCGCCGGTTTATAAGGAAGAAGTGAGGAAACAAATTACGAAATTGCTCAAACTAGGTGTTATAAAAGAATCAAGTTCTCCGTAAAATTCGTCTCTTTGGATTGTTCAAAGAAACCGGACGCCCATAGCAAACGTAAATGGCGTATGGTAATTGATTTTCGCGCGTTAAATAGTAAAACGATTGGCGATGCGTTTTCCTTGCCTAGATAATTTGGGAAAATCCAAATATTTCTCTGTGTTTGATTTAGCGAGCGGATTTCACCAGATTCCGATGAATCCAAGTGATACCGCGAAAACAGCATTTTCTACAGATAACGGACACTACGAATATTTGCGCATGCCTTTCGGATTGAAAGGAGCACCCGCGACTTTTCAACGGTTAATGAATCGTGTGCTAACTGGACTTCAGGGAACCGAATTATTCGTTTACCTCGATGACATCGTGATTTTTGCATCGAGCATAGATAGAAGATCACACGGGTAAAACAAGACGCCTTTTTAACCGCTTATCAGCATCCGGTCTCCGGTTACAACCAGAAAAAATTGAAGCAGTAGAGAATTTTCCTAGGCCGAAAAATCAGAGGAGCATAAGAGAATTCCTCGGACTTGTTGGTTACTAAAGAAAATTCATTGCTGATTTTGCACGAAGGACAAAACCGCTTTCTGATTTATTAAATGTGACGCGACACGAGAAAAGGGACCTATCGCCGCAAAAGAGAATTTTACAGGGAGAGCGTTTAAAGCGACGCCATGCGCAGAAAACCCGTGTATTTACGCGTACATGCTTAACTTTCGGGCTTTATATTATTAACACTATTTAAGTTTTTCAACTTTTGATTTTTTCACGTGAAAAAGCAAAGAATAATCTGTCGAATAACACCATAATCTCAAAATCGATTTTTTTAACGATAGGTTCCTTTTCTCGTGTCACTGACCATCAAGCTTTAGTATGGCTTGGAGAGGGACACTTCAACTTCTGAGTTCGACTCGAGTTCGAAATCTCAAAACACGCTTCGAAAAAAACAAACAAATGAACGGTACGAAATTGACGACGATTACGTTCCGCCCGCGCAGTTGAATTTACAACCATTATCGTTAAAAATTTATACCCTTTAATGGCCAGTGGGACACATGTCACTTTTTAAAAATTCAAAATGGCGGATCCAATATGGCGACCGAAAAATTTTAAAATTCACTAGATGCGCGTGAAACTTGTCACAAGAGTGTTTTCGGGGTCGCTGATTACGAATATGATATCAGTTTTTAAAATTTTGAAACTTTGGGTTAAAAATATCACTATAATTATAGCTCTGGCTTTATTTCTTTTTTATTGCCTTGTTGATGGAATGAATAATATTTTTTAGAATGGTAATACCTTTAATAATAATAATAATAATAAAAAACAAACCTCAAATTAAACTAAAGTTAAATGATAAAAGATGAAGTGTTATTTCTACCAACATTGTTTCTTACATACAAATTTAAATAGAAAGGTAGGAAACTTAAGTGTTAAAAGCTTAAAATTAAATGAATGGATAATAATAATCCCTTTTGTATATTTCAAACCACAAGTTCTAGGAATTAAGAAGTATTGTTTAATAAATTCCAAATACATAAAGTAGATAATAATAATAACTAAATTTCGATAATTCCATACAAAAAGATGTAGGAATTACTTACACATACTACAAGTAAAAAACGGATAAATAAAAAAGTAGATAATAATAATAATAATAATAATAATTTTTGATAATTTTAACGACGAAATGTAGGAATTAATTACGCACAATTAAAAAAACGCATTAATTAAAAGTAGACAATAATAATTTTTTAAAAATACCATATGACGAGATGTAGAAAATGTTGACGCACACAACAAGAAAAAAACGCATAAATAACAACTAGATAATAATTTTTTATAATTTCGCACATTGAGATGTAGACATTATTTACACACAGTACAAGAAAAAAAACGCATAATTGAAAAAGTAAATAAAAATTATAACAAGTAATTTTTGCCTATTCCATATGACGAGATATAGGAATTACTTACACATACTACAAGTAAAAACGCATAAATAAAAAGTAGATAATAATAATAATTTTTGTTAGTTCGATACGACGAGATGTAGAAATTGTTTACGCACACCACAAGAAAAAAACGCATAAATAGAAAGTAGATAATAAGAATAATTTGTGTTAGTTCCATACGATGAGATGTAGAAATTGTTTACGCACACTACAAGAAAAAAAACGCATAATTAAAAAGTAAATAATAAGAATAACTTTTGTTAGTTCCATACGACGAGATGTAGAAATTGTTTACGCACACCACAAGAAAAAAACGCATTAATAAAAAGTAGATAATAGTAATAATTTTTGTTAGTTCCATATGACGAGATATATAGAAATTGTTTACGCACACTACGTCGGTTTTACGCGTGAATTAACTGTCATGAAATTTTTTGAAGCAAGGTTCTACACAAAGAGGAACGTCGCAAACTTTGCACACATATTTAGTTCGAATTTCTTTTTCCTTAGTGCTGCAAAAGCGACATCGTCTACGAGATTCAATAGACTCCAATACATGTTTACTTAATTGAACTTTTCTACTTTCTTGTAAACGGTTTATTTTTTTCCCTACGAAATTGTTTGGACGACCTGTACGTTTTCGATAAGTAGTATTCGATATTAGCTGTTTAGTTAAATTCACACGAAAATCGAGATGAGTTTTCTTAGAATCTTTATTTTTTACTTTGTACATTATAAACGAATTGACAATCGCTAAGTCAATTAAAAAATAAAAGATTCTATGCCACCACTTACGAGATCGTCTGCCGATGGAATATCTTTCTTTTAGTTGATCAAATCTATCAACAGCTCCCATGATTTTGTTGTAGGATGATACTGCAAGAGGACAAGACACATCTATTTTTTTCCAGTTTTAGTTTTCCTTTTTACAGCACTTACAACACTTGGATGATGCGCTGATGACAAGCGTCACTGGCTTTGCATCCATCCATTTTATAGCAGTAACAGCACCTTTTCTTTGAAATACGTACTCACCTCTTTGCATTTTCGATTTTTCCTTCATCATGTCAGGAAGTCCTATTCGATTCGCCCTTACGGTACCAACTGAGAAAATCCCTTTTTCATGAAGGCTAGATACAAGTTTCACAGACGTGAAAAAGTTGTCGAATGCTACCAAAGTGCCAGTGTCAAATTCCGTCAAATTCAGAACAACGCGTTCTCCAAATGTATCGTTAGAATTTTTGTTTTCTGATTTACCAGTATAAATTTCGAAATTAGAAACAAAGCCTGTTACAGAATCGGCTAAGCACCAAACTTTGTACCCTCTTTTTATCGGTTTCATTGGATTGTACTGTTTTAGTGAAGAACGTCCCTTAAATAAAATCATAGATTCATCAATTGCAGCAAGATTGGAAGGTTTATAAACGTCTTTTATTGACCTATTCAATGCTTCGACTAAAGGCTTCACTTTATGTAATTTATCAAATCTTGAATCTCCTTTGGGAAAACAATTGTTATTTTTATTCAAGTGCAACATTGCAGTGATTTTTTGAAAACGATTTCGAGTCATGACGTTTGCAATTACATCTACTCTGAGAGCAGGATCCGAACTCTAGTACAAATCTACACTCGGTAATTTATGAATCGCCATAAAAACGTTCATTCCAATCCAAGCCTTCAATTCTTTTGCAGTCAAATCAATCCAATCATTATCGGATCCAGAGGACCTACGTGTTTTTGAAGATTTTCTTTCTTTTTGTGCAGCATATCTGTTAGCTTCTTCAACTATTTTAGTCAGTATATTCTCGCTGAAAATAGAAAGAAAATATTCAATTTCACAAGTATCGTTTGTCAAGTTAAACAAAAGTTCTGGATCCGTTTTAATGCCATTAAAAAGATTTAACCTTTCGGTGGATATCGACCAATCTAGATCGTTACTAGCATTATCAGTGTCCTCAGTTTCAGATGATAAACTTTCTTCATCACATGAACTAGAGGTAACATCTGATTCTTCTTCTGATTCTATATCCCCTTCTATTTCAGAATCATCAGGATCATCTGGAAGTGAGGCTAATTTATTCGGGATCTTCTTTTGTCTACTCCTATTCATTTTGATTTATTTTTGGAAAATATAAATAAAATTCCAAAAATTTTGTGCAAAAGGCAAATTGGTGAAAATAAGCTTGGAGAACGCTACATGCAGGAAATGAAACGACGCGCTGCTGGGGTCATAACAGCAGTTCCACATAGGAGTGTTTGTACTACTGTCGTACCCCCACTATCTCATCTACCCAATGCATTCCCCTCCACAACGTCGTGGAGAGGAGTGCATTGGGTAGATGAAATGATAATATGATAATAACTAGTAAAAATTATTTTTTTTTATTGTTGAAAACTGAAATCACGATATAAGTTATGAATTAGGGGTGGGTTTTATTATTATTATATTTAATTATATATTTATATTCAATATCAGTACTTAGTTATCATAGAAATATTTTTTCATATTTTCGAAACGTATGGAAACAATGGAAATTATTTTTTTGATTGTTCAAAACTAAAAAAATTATGAATTAGGGGTGGGCTTTAAGGGTAGGGGTGAGTTTATTATTATTATAGATATCTGTGTAATTTTTAAATATTTGTTTATAATTTAAAAGCAATTAGAATTTATAGATTTTTTTAATCATTTGTAAAAACTTTCACGACCGAGGGGTGGTAATTTGACTTAAAGGGTGGTTTTCTAGGGGTTGATTATCATTGTTTTCAATTTTTAAATATTCAGGGGATTTTTATAAATAATTGTAAAGTAGATAGGAGCTAAAAAATGTTTAATTCTTCAATCAGATTAAATATCAATTTTTTGGGGTAGTAATTTACCATGGGGGTGGTTTTAAGGGGTGAAACATGTTAACAAAATTTTTTTTCTCATACTGAATACTTTATTAAATAAATCTAATATACATTATGACTTTAAATTAACCACAAAAAACTCGGCCATTAAAGGGTTAACGAATCAACTCCCATTGACATAACCGTTAATGTCGATTCTACTCCAATGTTAGAATTATCACCTTCATCGGAAAAAGAAGATGATAAAAACGACGAATCAAATTCTTTTCGATCAAATTCTAATCATGTTTCCACTTCGGAAGATGAAAATCAATTGACAGTTATCGAAAAAACAATTCTCGCACCCGATCATTAAGCCGAGAATACACCGTTTATCAAGTTTCTTTCTCCTGAACAAAACCCATTAGACTCTGAATCGGAATACTCTGAAATTGAGTGTGAACAAACCATTATGCCGACAATAATGGAAACGTCTATTCGAAACTCTTCAACCAATTTGGTAGTTCCCGAAACTCGAGACTTTTCGAATTTGCCTAGCACATCTCTGTCTACTCCTATCTCGCGACAAAGTACAGATATTGTTGTACCACAAAAGGAAAATGAACTAAAAACGCTTGGTTTGTACGAGTCAATCCCACCGCTGTCAACAAAATTTCTTATGTTACGGAACTAACATCTAATAACACAGGTCAACAAAAAAAGACTAACATTTTTTTTATGAGATATAGGAATGGTTTCCGATGTATTTTTGGACGCTGAACACGATCCCGACTTCCAAAATTGCCCATCACGTCAGGATTTTGAGAAAAGTGGGGGTAAAGACCCCAAAAACGCTTTTTTGAGGATTTTCAACATTTTTTTTTCTCTTTAACCTGACGTGCTAGAGACTTCCACAAGGTCTTAAATTAAAGCTTGTAATGTGCACTACAAGACCCATATCCATAAAATAAAAAAAATTCAGATTTTTTTTAAAAATGGGGTTGAAGACACTAAAAAATGTGTGTTTTTGGATTGCTTTAATAGACTTCTTGCAATTGCTTGGATTCGATTGAAAATGGTTACTTAGGGTTTTTGGGGTCGCTGATTACAAATCCGATATTAGTTTTCAAACATTTAAAATGGCGAATTCGTAATCAGCGATCCCAAAAACCCTGAAGTAACAAACTTTTAAGCGAATCCAAGAAATTCTTAATTTTTATATCTGCCATCTTGGTTCCGACATTTTAAATTTTTAAAAACTAATTTTGGATTCGTAATCTACGACTCCAAAAACCCTGAGTAACAAATTTTAAGCGAATCCAAGCAATAGCATGAAGTCTATTAAAGCAATCGAAAAACCCACCTTTTTGGTGCCTTCAACCCCATTTTTTAAAAAAACTTCTAATTTTTTTTATTTTATTGATATGGGTCTTCTAGTGCACATTACAAGCTTTAATTTAAGACCTTGTGGAAGTCTCTAGCACGTCAGGTTAAAGAGAAAAAAAATGTTGAAAATCCTCAAAAAAGCGTTTTTGGGGTCTTTACCCCCACTTTTCTCAAAATCCTGACGTGATGGGCAATTTTGGAAGTCGGGATCGTGTTCAGCGTCCAAAAATACATCGGAAACCATTCCGATATCTCATAAAAAAAAAGTTAGTCTTTTTTTGTTGACCTGTGTAATTTATAAGTTAAATTATATAAAAATAACTTAATTTCCAAACTTTCGAGCGGTAAAAAGAATGGAATTGTGAAACTTTTTTTATTTAAAGAGTTAAAACTCACCTTAATTTATTGATTTGGTAAAAGAGGAAAGAAAAGTAAAACAAAGGGATTTTAGAAAAATTTATAATTTTTTATAAATAGGAGTAGTTATTTACTGTGTAATTTTTAGTTACTTACAATACCAATAATCTGCATAATACGTAGTTTCGAATTTAACCAAATTAGCAAAATGATTTTATTATTTAGTGATTAAATAATTATAAAAAACAGATATTAATAGTCTGAAGTGAATTTTAGAAAATAATAAGTTTGACGAAATGTACAATTATTACGCGGATTAAAAATTATAATGTTGTAGAGGTTTAGTTAATTAATTCGTTCTTTTATTCAATGAAAATTTAGTTTCTTTAAATGTTTGAACTTTCACCTTTACTGAAAACTAACCAAGGAATTTAATCGTTTATTCGGAATCGCGGTTTCAACTAATTTTTGTTTGCGAGACTCAAAACTTTGAACCTCAAGACGCGATATCTATTAGAGCGAAAGCCCAAAAAAATCGAAAGTAATTAGAACAAGTCTAAGAGAGAACTTAACTCAAAAATGGTGTACAACACCCTCGCAACCCAGGAATCCATTCCCACTCTTCAGAATTTGCAATTTTTTAAATGGTAGGGGTAAGTTAAGGTGGTGCTAGGGCCCAAAGGAAAAAAGGGAGTTTGCAAATTTTGGGAAAACTAAAAAACCCTAACGTCACTGTCGATGGCCTGTGAGTCCAATTTTTATGATCTGTACAAATTCGATTGTGGATTGCCTTAATGGTCGCTTTTACAACTTGTTGTTTTGAGACCTTTTAAAAGATTAGACTTCCACTTTTATTGGGTGCACAATATTTCAATAAAATAATTGTACAAATGTTTATTCTAGAGATTTACTTTTAAAAGATTTTTGGCACTTATCGACTATCGTTGAGATAGTTTTTATGGCATTTTTGTAATGGTTGCTTACAACTCCGAATTCCAAGGGTTTATAGATTGAAATAATTCAGACTAAAGGATTTTACTGCTTTATATTCCCTTTGAGCAGAAAAGACAACCTAAGCCACGAGCATAATTGACTACCTTTTGGTTCTTTAATTGAGAGTAATTTATATAGAAATATTGAAACGATTGTTATCAGCATGAGTGAAAGTTCGTATAAATAATAGATAGAAATAATAATATATTTCAAGGTAATTAATAATAAAAAGTGTTTAGACAATTATTAATGAGTATAAGAAAAGTGAAATAAATATTAGTCACAACCAACATGCTTTACTCTCACACACATACACAATGGGTAGCATGTATTATAATTATTAAATAATACGGTTCATTCTGCATCCCCCTTCCTAAGACTTATCAAAAAGAAAAACGTGTGAGTCTCGGTCGTGCGAAAATGGAACGTAATGAAACTGTTTCTAAATTCGGTTCTCGCTTACAGCATATTGTTTGACAAACTAAAGTTGCTCTTCTCACATCTGTATCCTCAGATGACGTTGTGGCGTGGCAAAAATTTTAGAGAAATTTGTGAACAAAATTAATTCATAAAATTATAAACAAACAAACTCCCTCGCGCCGATCAACAATGGCTGCAGCAATTTCTCAGTTCTGGTCAAAATATTTATTTATAGAATTTATTTATTTATATTATTGTATTCCCTTTTCATAAAAAACTCAGGAAGCGAGAAATTACAAATTTAAATATACCCCGGTGTCACTATTTTTGACAGTAATTACGCTCCTGTTTTCGGCGGAGTAATACAAGTTTTGGGACCATGGTAACCGGCAGGGTGAACGGAGGGGGAAAATCAAGGCAGCATGCTCATCAGGAAAATTCGTATCGTCCTCTTTGGATTTAGCAGCCTACCAGGACAGCAGCTCGCTATTCTACTCTTCGCTACCATCCCAAAATTTAATTTTCTAAGTTACTTTTTTTGTGCAAATTGTGTTCTTCTTGGACTTCTCGATTTCACCAATTCCAGCTTAGATCTTCGAAATTTCTAGTCTTCGAAATGTAAGTCTAGTTGCAACATTCCCTAATTTTCTTGTCTTAAATGTAATTTTCTTAGTTTTCCATTTCTTTTTTTTGTATAATGTAACAAGTGGTTCGGCCGGCCTCATGGCCGAGTGAGAATACAATAGTAGTATATTAATTTCCTATCTTTCTGGCTTATATTAATTCTAGCTTCTTTTATCTAAATTGTTATTGTAGAATATGAATTGTTTAAATTGGAAATTGTTTCTTATATTAAATTCTTTATTCTCACTCGACCATGCTCCCAGAGTTTCTCATGTATTTCTTATGTTTTTCTTTTATTATAATTTCAGCCAAAAACAAATATTTATATTGTTGTTAATTTCGTCCCTATGATTATTTTTGTGTGTAAATTTCCGTAAGAGAAAACTTGAAAAAAATCAAGTTATTATCTCACAATCAGGTAAATTAAAAACGTTTAGCGTCGTATACAAAAACAAATTTTGCGACATTACATCGGTTACAGACTTATACGACGCACTGCAAGCTTTAAAACTCGCGTTAGAACAAACAAACGTTAAAACAATCAAAGTCTCGAAGGTAAATGACGGATTAGACAACCTTCCTCAAAATAGTATTCGAGATGTAATTCGAGAAGTATTTCGTGGAATGGATGTGACTTTCACAATTTGCACTGGAAAAGTAGTAAAGCCTCCTCCAGAGCAAAGAAGAAATATCATTAAAGAATTTCACTCGAGCCTGATTGGTGGCCATAAGGGAGTCACAGAAACATTTTCTAGAATTCGAGAAAGGTTTCATTGGTCAGATATGAGACGCGAAATACAAGATTTTATCCGTTCATGTCATAGTTGCCAGTTGCAAAAATTAGTCTGAATAAAGACCCGTCAACCAGTGATAATTACAGACACGCCCACTGACTCCTTTGACAAAATTGCTTTAGATCTTGTAGGCCCTCTTCCTACCACTCCTAACGGTAATCGATACGTGTTAACAATGCAAGACCAATTAACAAAATTTTGTATCGGAGTTCCTATTCCCGATAAACGCGCATCCACTGTAACTGATGCTCTCGCGCAAGATCGCTAAACTTGGAATGGAAACTTTTTCTGGACAAATAGATGGTTTTTATGATAAAAAATTTTATTTTTACAGATTAAACTTTATGGAATTATCCAAAGAGGAACAGGATATTGTAATTCTAATTTGAACGAACGTGAAGGACACTAGGGATCAACGAGAAAATAGAAATCGTCAACGTGTAGAATACTTCTTTGCAGATATAATTATCTGTCAAAGAATGTATTTCTTTCTACACAATTTAACCATAAAAAGATATAAAAATATCGTACAGCATTATAATGAAAATGAACTGGTTTCAAGAAAGCATAAATTGATAGGCAAAGCTTCTACAAATAAAAATTCATTAACACCAGAAGACTTACAAAATGTAGTAACGTTTATAAAAGCTTATGCCGAAGAAGTGTCAATTCCTCTCCCTGATCGTCTTCCACAAGTTAGAAATTTTGACAAAGTCGTCAAATTGCCATCTTGCGACACAAAACTCTCACTTTATAGAAAGTTTGTAGAAGCAGTGGATGGAGATGAAAACTTTCGTTTTATTTCGCAGTCTTCTTTCTATAATATTTGGGGAAATATTGCCCGGAGATTATGACGATGAAACCTACGACTGATTTGTGCGACACTTGTAAAAATCACTTACAATTGGCGAAAATTCACGAACTTTCAGCTAATGAACAAGAAAAGATTTTAGATGTAGCTAAAGATCATTTGGAAAAAGCGAAACTTCAAATAGAGTTTTATAACGCTTTGAGAAAAGAAGTTGAAAGTAATGAACTATTCACGACCACAGTCCTTTCGTTTGATTACGCCCAAAATGTGGCGTATCCATGTAGTCCTCAACAAGTGGTTCCTCGTATTTCAAGGCGAATAGAAAATGCAGCATTTTTGGCATAAATAATGAAAGTACACACGTGCAAACCAATTTTCTTGTGAATGAAAGCGATAATTCAGGAAAGGGGGCTAACGCAGTTATCAGCATGCTTCATTCATATTTATCAAACGTTAAAAATAAAACAATATAGTTCTTTTTTCGGTTAACTGCGTAGGTCAAAATAAAAATAATACCGTTCTTCACTATTTACCTTGGCGTGTCATGACAGATAAAAGTAAAAATATTTCGCTAAATTTCCTTTTAACTGGGCATACCAAGTTCTCTCCAGACCGTAATTTTGGTATTTTAAAATCCAAATATTCGAAATCAGTGGTTGATTGTTTCGAAGACCTAATAGAAGTTGTAAATACTTCCTCTCCTAACAAATTCAATCTTGCTGTAACGACAGTAGATCCAAAAAATAATGTTCGAAATGTACATTGGTCAGAGTGGGACATATTTTTAAAGCAATATTTTAAACCAGTTACCTCCTTGACAAAATATCGCCACTTTAAATTTCATAAAGACTGTCAAATAAGTGAACAACAATTTTCAAATTCACCGGAAGAAATTGTGCATAAAAGAAAGTATTGATAGCACAAAAGTGTCGAAAATAAAAGAAATAAAACCTCCGGGAATCTCATTACAAAGAGCAAGGTACTTATACGATGAAATACGACCTTTTTGCATTAAAGAATCATCAAAAGATTTAATTGTTTTAATTAATGCCCAGCAAACCTAAGCCAAAGAAAATAAAGAAAGACTAATTATAATAGGAAAATATTGTGATATTAACAGAGCTCGAACTAGGTCCGTAAATCCCGTGAAAATCAGTAAATTTGCTTCAAGTCCACAAAAGTCGGGTTTTTTTAAAAAAGGTCAGCAAAGTCCGTAATTTGATAAAAAAAGGTCGAAAAGTTTGTAAATTGTACGGTATAATTCGGAGAATTTTAGAAAAATTACTGTAGGTAAGTGGTTCCGAAGTCTACTAGCTTTACTACTTAAAAACTTGTAATTCCAACGAATGGTGTCCATAATTTTTTCAAATAGTTAACCCATTCTTACCAAATTATTCTTTCTCTAGAGACAGGCTCATTGTGACCTAAAGGAGATGAGTTTGTTACACATTGGATCAAATCTTCATGTATGTCAATATTGTTGAACTTAGCAAGATAGTGATGCAGGCAGCTAAAGTAAGAGCTTTCTGTTTGTTGTGGACTGACTGACTGTTTTAGCTTTATGGAGATGGTGTTCAAATAAATTCAGTTTCTGTTAGCGTACTTAATCGGTCCAATTTTTCAATTAAGAAATCAAAAGAAAAATTAAGGTAGTAAAAGTAAAAGTCTTTTATCGTGATGACATTTTATATGCAGTATTATTACTGAGCAAACGCGTGCTTTGTACTCTAAGCGATTTTAAATAAAAAAGTAGTAAAAAAACTAAAAAGTTTTATTGGATATGTGTGTTGACAGTGCTAGAGTGAAGATTTTTTGAAAATTAAGTCAGGTAAATATATGGAACGTATTGTTTTGACCTTGGACAACAGATTTTTGTATTTTACATTATTCTCAATTCGCGCTGTATCAAATTAACACCATCATATTTCGATCAATAGCTTGTAAGGTATGATGGCGTAATTTTTGTAACGTACAGTGGCGGATAATTCTTTCCACGAGTTTCAACTGTCTTTGCATTTTTTGTGTATTAATGCCTCTTGTGCTCCACCGGAAGAAGTCTCGAATATGTGACAGTTGCGGTCTTCTCTTATGCTAGTTGCGTTAAAACAGTAACCAGCTACTTCACATGTCCAAATTGTAACCATAACTGAAGTGAAACTTTTTTTTCTATAATGTAAAATCATCAGTTTTTTCTCTTTTTGTTATTTTTCATCATTTTTAGTAGTTTTAATAAATGATTTTAACATCTACATAATGTTTTAGTTGAATACACCAAATCCGCCACCATACCTTACAACTTTCAAAAATAAAAATCAGTGTTTTGCGCCAAAAGCTGTAAAATTTCACTGCAATTAAATTTTAACCACCGCTTCTGACATAAATATGCTTAATAGATGTCAACAACTGCCTGCTTTGGAAATTTAGAAAAATATTGTTTTTTGAGAGAGAGAGACGCAAAAAACAAAGTGTTCGCCACCATACCTTACACTCCCCTTCATATATATTCCAGATATTTCGAAAAGCTCTACATATTACTTGTCTTTCATTCTTCCGGACCGAGTGCTGAAATATACATTCAATAAATTAATGACTTTATTTCGCTGGATAAATTCTACAATTTTAATGATTTTATCTTGTTGCAATGCTAGTGGATTGGAACTGACTTTATTTGTTTTACTATGAATTCGTTACTCAACTCCATTATCATTGAAGTGACTTATTAAAGCTTTATATCGTTTTACTCCACAGACGTGCATAAACAGGAACAACTTACGACAAATAGTCAATTTATGATAAGTGTAAGCAACTTTGCTTTTCGTATCTTCGGACACTTTATTCTTTATATACTTCTTTTGTCCCACAATACTTTTATAGGCTTTATCATCACCCACATTTAACATAGTTTCGTACAAATATTAAATAGTTTTTCCTTCTTCACGATATTTTCGAATTTGTTTTAAATACTTCCTTCGCTATAAAACTATATCGTTTCTTTCTAACAACAATTTGTTTCTTTTACGTTTTTCGAAAGTAAATTTTAATTCTTTTAACACAGTATGTACAACTCAGTTTTGGAATATCGTCTTCTAACACCAAAACCGATGTTAACCCTTTAACGACGAGATGTGCTACTTTTCAACATGAATTTCAATCTCTTACAATTAGTAGAAAAAAGCCATACAAGTTTTTAAAAGTCCATACCCTACTATTTTTGGGGTCGCTCTTTCAAATGGTGTTATCAAAATTTTCAAAAAATGATATTAAACCCATCTTTTTTCAAAAATACTAAAAAAGTCAAGTTTTTTAAATGTAATTTTTTTCAAAAGAATTTTTTTCTCTATCATAACGCTTTTCAAATACAACAAAAAGTATCAAAAACGTGTTCCCGATAGTTGTACTTAAAAAATATTGTCAAATAATTATTAAAATTTGTTACACGGGGGTTTTCAGGGTCGCTGATTACAAATCTGATGTTAGTTTTTAAAAATTCAAAATGGCGGATCAAATATGGAGGACGAAATAATAAAATTGTTCAGATTTGCTTGAATTCAAAATGGCGAAATTATTATACTCTATTTGCTCTGACTCTATCAGTATCAACTAATCTATATTTCACAATATGTGACAGGGAAAGTTAAAAGTGATCTACGGTACGACATAATCGATGTTAATTTTTCAAAATTCAAAACGGCGGATCGAATATGGCGGACGTAGTTAAAAAATTAGTCGGATTCGCTTGAATTTTGTTACTCGTGTGTTTTTGGGTCCGCTGATTGCGAATCCGATGTTCGTTTTTTAAAATACTAAATGCTTGGTATAAAATAGCTATAAGAATTGATAAGGACAAACCATTAATACAAATTAATACTGATTTACATAGAAATCCAGAAATTCATCTGTTTCGTAATTATCGACCCCAAGATACCCTAAGTATCAATTTATATATGAATTAAAATATTTTTTTAAACCTTGTCTGCCATATTGAATCCGCCATTTTGAATTTTGAAAAACTAACATCGGATTCGTAACCAGCGACCCCGAAAACCCCCGAGTAAAGAGTTTCAATCGAATCCGATCAATTTTTAAAATGTCATCCGCCATATTAGATCCGCCATTTCAAATTTTTAAAAACTAACATCAGATTCGTAATCAGCGATCCCAAAAACCTGCGAGTAACAAATTTCAATCAGATTTGAGCAATTTTGAAAAAGTTTGTCATCTTACGTAAAATAAGGAAAAAATTTTGTCCTTCAAGCGCCATTTTAAATTCAAAATCGAAAAAAATAAAAATTAGAAATGAATATTTTTCAAGTACAACTATCGGAAACACGTTTTTGATACTTTTTGTTGTATTTGAAAAGCGTTATGACAGAGAAAAAAATTCTTTTGAAAAAAATTACATTAAAAAAACTTGACTTTTTTTAGTATTTTTGAAAAAAGAAGGGTTAAATATCATTTCTTGAAAATTTTGATCACATATTCGGAAGAGCAACCCCAAAAATAGTAGGGTATGGAATTTTAAAATCTTTTATGGCTTTTTTTTACTAATTATAAGAGATTGAAATTCATGTTGAAAAGTAGCACATCTCGTCTGTCCAACGTTGGAAATTCACCATTTATGTAAAAAGTATGCACTTTTCTTCTAATAAGGTTCTTTTGAAGTTCATCCAATTTTTGATAAATCCTAAGTCGAGACTTTGATCTTTTTGGAGACCGAATGACGCCGTTCTGATCATATTCTAAAAGAATTTTTTTGCTGTTCTCATTCTAATTCCTGTTTCTTCACTTATATGTATGCATAATTGCATCTTTTTCATAATTTCTGGATTTTTCTCTTTTAAATTTTTGAAAGAGTTTACTGTAATCTTCTTCACGTTACTGATAATAAGCTAATAATTGTAAATAAAATTCATTTAGGGCAGTCTAATACGACGATATATTTAAGGAAATAAAGACAGTTTAACTTATTTGTCCTCTTTTATTTTTTTAAAAAAGTGACATTTGATTAGCATTTTTTTTCATTTTACAGTAGCAGTAATCACAATAAATAAATAAGCAATAAAATCTAATGCTTCAATATATTAAAATATATTCAAAAATTTATGAGTCATTTTTTGTCAAGGGGACCCCCCTGCTCTCCAAAAATGGTTTAGGTTTAAATTACCGGGCATAGGCGGAAAACTTAAGTAAAAAGGAATACTTTTAAATGCCGAGTACATACATACCTTTCAGTTGTAAAAGAGGAAGAACAAATTATGGAGAAGAAATATTGTTTGCTGTTTAATTAATTTCGAGGAAAAATTTATTATTAACATGAAAATAGAAAACAGAATAGAAAACTTTATCTACAAAATAAAAAATAAATTATATCATCAATTTCGAAAACGGCTCAACTCGAATTTTTTCAAACTTCACTTTTTTTACATTATCACATATCCATTGACGTTTTATTAAAAGAAAAGTTTCATTTGAGGTTCTTTTAGCAGAGAAAAGTGTATTAAAGTATGCTTTCCTTTGGACTTTTAACCTAAGATTGTTTGTTTTCTAACCTAATGTTGAATGGTTTTTAAGGGTGAAGTCCCATGATGAGTGTAAAGTGCAAAATACAAAGTGCTTCATAAACATAGACGAGGAAACTCATTGCCTTGTGATAGGCGAAGATGGGCTCGTCAGTTTCAGTTTGTATATATATATAGTAATTTAATTTCAAGTTAATATGATTTTAATAATATATACACATAAATCGTATCTTATAATTGTTTTAGCTCCATTATCCAAAAGTAAAAGAAAATGGTTCGAAGAAGTCATATTAATTAATGAAGTTAGTAAGCGGCCAAAATGATATGATCGTTCCGAAAGGTATCATGAAACACCAGAAGAAAGAGAAAGAATTTGGGAAGAAATTGCTAATTTATTTTCTGGTAGAGTAATACTTATCTATTTAGTTTAATTTTCAAATAACAATATTCTCTTCTTTTGAAATAAAGTTTGTAAAAAATTTAGTTCTTAAAATTATTTTCAATTGTTAAGATCTTTCGCTCCCGCATTGAAGAGGCAGTGGAAAAATCTACGAGCTCAATATTCCAGAACTGAAACTGTTTAGTTCCGACATCATTATTTGATAAACTGTATTGAAAACGCAAGCGCTGAGTAAGGATATATCTTTACTAAAGCTATTTAAACAAATTTTTATTAAAATATTTTAATATTTCAATTATTATAATACTCTCCTTATTAAACAGATAATGACTAAAATTATTTATAAATTCTTTTACAGCGAAATTCTACCTGATACTGAAACTCATAATGAAATTGTCAATGAAAGATTGACTGTTGAAAATTCTAACCACGTATCAGTGCAAAACTCGAATACCAGATTAGGTACGTCATTTTTACAAAAATATCCATAACAACTTACTTGAAAATTAAGCATAATTTATTATTATTATATTTAGAAAATATAATACAAGAAAAATCTGCAAAAAATGCATACAGAAAAGTGTCAAAATCTCTTTCCAATAATTCAACAAACAAACAAATTCTTTTATCATTTTCTCATACAAAATAGCATGTAGTTACTACGAAAAAATCTGGAGTCATTAAATTAAAGCTGTTTGATATAAACAGTTTTTGTGTTTCCTGTAAAATTTAAAAAAAAAACGAGTTGAGACATTTTCGAAGTTCACGATTCAATTACTTAAAATAGTTTTTTTTGAAAAATTGGATATCTGTTCACAAACATTTAATCTTACAAATTCAACATAAGTACATTTATTCATACATAAATCCATATTTACAAATTTTGTAATGGTCCGTCGATGTCTCATAAATTTAACTAGGACAATTCTACAACTGACTTATGAAGTTGTATCGCGTATCATTCATCTGCAATGCACTTATGTTGAATCTGTAAAGTTAAATATTTGTGAAAAGATATCAAATTTAAAAAAAAACTTTTTTAAATAATTGATTTTTCATTTTGTAGATAAACTTTTCTATCCTGTTTTCTATTTTCATGCTTATACTAATTTTCCTCTTAAAATTAATAAAACAGCAAAAAATATTATTTCTCTATATTGTTTTTCCTCTTTTACAACTGACAGGTAAGTAGAACTTTCATCTGCATTTATAAACTTGAAATATTCACAAACAAAAGATATTTGCTTACATTTTTTGCGTCCAAACCTAAAAAGTTGGGTTTTTCATGATTATATTTTGGGATAGTTACGGAAATTCATTTTATTTGAATATAGGAGCTGGGGCAATTTTACAGTTTGGAATTTTGGAAAATATAAGCTTAATCCTACAAGTTTTCGTTGACCGAAGTTGGATCCATATTTGTATAACTTTAAGGCGCTTGAGGAGGGGTGTGTTAAGGGATGGAAATGAAGGAAATATTAATGTTGAAAGTCACTTATATGGTGCAGGCATCGTAGATTAACAGTGGTTTCATTTTTCATGTTTTCACATTACATAAGTTTAAATGCGTTTTTATCAAAATTACATTTTTCAAAACGGTGGGCTGTCTAGGGAGAACAGTTTTGATCGTATTGACTTCGTCCAAAGTTTTTTTTGTTCGTCATTTACTAATGCTTCCAAGTACGTAGCGGATTTTTTTTTGGTTTTTTTGGCAATAGATATTTTGAAAAAATTTCGCCCTAAAAATCGACTTTTTTCATCAAACAGCTGCCAAATACACAAAAATTAATATTTTTAAAATATCCTACGTCCTACTCTAAAGCTAAATCTATCACAGATTCAGAAAAACTTTGAATTTTTGTTTTTGAATAAACGGTCTAACCAGAATATTGCCCACCGATTTGCCCTGCAAAGAAACGAGTGTAGGGATCCTGCATGTGTTCTCACCCCAAGTACAAGAGAGAACCATGGGTGTGTTTGTTAGTAGTAAAATAAATGATCATGGGAAGGTGAAGAATTGAAAAAATTCAATGTATCGTCAAAATTGCGACGTTCCGTTGGCTAAGGTTTGCCAACTTATCAGGCTAAATTTATTTAAACAGAAAAACACTTCAATATTTATAAAGGTTTAAAACAACACTATACACTATACTAAAAATATGTTTAAAGAATATCCTACCAGGTTCGTTAAAACATAAAAATCGCGTTCTAACTCGTCAAAATAAAAAAGATTTCATAGAGAAAAAATATTTTTTATAAAAATTTCCACATGTATTAAAAAAGAAAAGTTTCTTCATATGAGAGGAAGACATTTCAGCACACTAGTTCAGTGTCAACTGAAATAAATTAAAAATTTGCTATTTCGAGAAAGTCAAAAGAATCAAGATAAAGAAAAAGTCAATTAACCGAATGTAAACACAGTTTTATCATAGAGGGAGCAAGTTGTGTTATTGTTGTGTCATTATAGACAAGAATCTAAACGTCTGAGAAGAGGAAAAAAAGTTCTGTTTAGAGTGAAAATATCTTCTTTTCTATTAATAGTGGAATGATTTGTTTTTATATGGATCATTTCAGATATTCGTCGTTTTATAAAATTTGGTTCATTGTCCAAAATTTTGGCATTTTCCCAATCGAAGTCATGATTACAATTAATTCGATGGCGGTAAACTACAGAGTTATCATTTACTTTTTTATGTTCATTTATGCGAGTTAACAATGATCGTTTTGTTTCACCTATATATGTTGCTGGACAATCTTTACAGTCAAACTTGTATACAACATTTGTTCTGTCCCATTTTTTAGATGAATCTTTACCAAGTCTAATTATAGAATTGGAGTTTTTATTAATAAGTGGAATCGCAGTAAAATGAAACTCTTTGAGAATATTTGACAACTTAAAGAAACATTTTTCATTGAACGGTAAACAAACCTTCGGGATTTGACTGTAAATACTAATTTTATTTCGATTATTGTTATTATTATTATTAACCTGAGAAAATTTTATATGGTTTATACGAATTTTTATATGTTTATCAATAAAATCCTAAGGATAGTTATTGTTTTTTAAGATGGATCTTATCTTCTTTAAGTTATCAAAATGAAACTCTTTTTTGGACAATAAAATCGCTCTATCAACCAGATTGTATACAATATTCTTTTTTTGTTGGATTGGATGATCTGAAAAATAATTAATGAGTCTATCCAATGAAGTCGGCTTTTGATACCAATTTGTGACAATTTTGTTGTTTTTTCTAGTAAGTTTTAAATCAAGAAAATTAATTGAGTTATCCTTTTCTTTCTCAATAGTAAATTGTAATTTTTGATTGTAAGCATTAAAAGTATTGATGACTAAGTTGACATGTTCTTTTTTTACAGCTAATATTGTGTCATCAACATATCTAAAATAAAAAAGAGGGACACAATTGTGCTCCTCCTTTAATTTTGTTAAACAATCAGTTTCCAGATCATCCATGACAATGTTTGAAACGAAGGCTGAAATTGGTGAACCCATCGGTGTACCATAAATTTGTCGATAAAATTTTTCTCCAAGAGAGAAATAGGTGTTTTAAATACAAATTTAGTACAGTCGATAATATCTGAGAAAGGAATCTTACATTTCTGTCTTATAGAATGAATACGTCGATCTAAACTCTGAATGACCAGTTCACAAGAAACGTTTGTAAACATAGAACTTACGTCGAGAGAAATAAAAGTATAGTTATCGTCCATAACAAGATTGCTCAGTTTATTTTTAAGTTCTAAACTATTATTAATATGTGAACGAGGTAGAGTAATACAATTTTTTAATGAATTATACAATATTTTTGCAAGAAAATGTGTTGGACATATGTGTCCATATGCCTTCGCTAATACAGTGTCAGTCAGGGTCAATTGATTAGGATGGTAGTTTTTGTCAAAAAATTCATTTTCATTCAGATATTTTAAAATGCTTGATGTTTCTTTGATTAGTTTTTTAAGCGGATTCTTTTTTATAAGTTCGTATGTTGACACGTCAGAAAACATATCCAACATTTTTTTATTGTATTCAGACTTTTTTATAAGTGCAGTCACATTGCCTTTATCGGCTGGAGTGAAAAAAACATCAGGATTACTCTTTAAAAAACTTTTTGTGCTTTGTAATTTTTTGGCAAATGGCCTATCTTGGTTTTTAGAAAGATTTTTATTATTTAAATTACTTAACAGGACATCAGAAAATTTTCCCCTTAAATTATTCTTTGAGTTTTCATTAATGTCAATTGTAGATAAAGAAGACTCCAGGTTTTTAATAGAATTTGTTAATTAACTTTTGTCATTGTTCAAATTTATTTATTTGGAGCGGGGAGAAACGTGGGACACCTTCTGATCGTGAAGATTAATTATTTAAAATATCCAACTTCCCACACATGATCACCTTCGGCACCCTCTATAGGCAACAAATTGAAACTTTTTTAAATATAAAAAAATTCATGAATAACAGGTTCGAAAGGCACCTCAAAAGTGTCACTCCCCCTTAAACTTTTCAAGAAACCTTTTCGTCCGTTTTGGTAAAGAAAAAAATAGTCGATTTTTACTATGTAATTTATCGCCGCCATTTTGTTATAAAATTTTAAATAAACAATTTTTTTCTACATTTTAATATGTATTTAATAAACCCTCCAAAAAGAAATCCTATTCTACTTTCCATTTTGTCAAAACAAATCATCAAATATATAGGTCTCTTTTTCTGACTCTAGAGTACTCTAGAGTACTCTAGTTACCCCTTAAACATTTGCTGATTTGTTAAATTTATAAATTTAATAAAGCTTAGTTAACTATTTGTTATTTGTTTAAATAATTAAAAAATCAATAACTGTATGTTTAATGTTTGTTTGTTATTATAATTAGGTCAAAAAATTACAAAATTACGAAAAAGCTGCATTTCCAGAAGTGTAGGAAGAAAGAAGTTAGTAGTTAACAATAATAAATCGTTTATACAAATAAAGTGTGCAGTATAACGTTGGTATACAATATGGGCTGACCTACCCAGGTTGGGATCCCGTCTAGTGAAAGTTAAAATTCATCGGTTTTAAAATTTTTTTAAAAATTGTCGGCTGCAATATTGCATGAAAAACTTAAAACTTTGTAAATCTGTCTTCAGACTCGTAATCAGTGACAAAAAACCCTCGAATCCAAATTTTGTTAAAATCTATCTACATTATAAAATTTTATTTTCATAGTTTTTGGGGGTTGTACTGGATTAAAAAAAAAATTTTTAATCTGATTTCAGATTCTTATTCAGCGTTATGAAATACCCCTAAATCGAAAAATTTTAAGACGCATGATTATTCCTGAAATGTTATTTGACCTTATTTATTAACGATATATTGAAATTCAGTAACTGTACTGCATATTTACTTCATATAAATGTATATTAAATTTAATACAGATATTTTAACGCAGTGTATACATAAATATTAAAATCTAATTTTCTCCAGAAAAAAAATTAATCAATGTTATTACAGTACAATTTTTTTATTAAATAATATAATTTATATTATTATTATTCAGTTTAGTTGGATATTTTTTTACAATAACATTGATATATAAAAATAGTGTGATGTAATATAAATTAGTAAACATAACTGCAAATCCCATAGTAATTCTTGTTACGTAAAGAACTAAAAAATTACTTATTAAAAAAATCAAATAAATTATGTTAAATTAGGTATAAAAAGTACAGAATTTCAAATTTTTTAAAGTTCCTAAAATAATTTTTAAGCTAGAAAAAATTACTTAATTTCGCAATTTAACTATTTTTCAGTACCTAGTAAAAAAGTATTAAATGAAGCTGTTCCCCTAGAGCCAATGCAGTCGCGTCTATCAAATTTTGATTTAACCACATTTTAACAATTTTTCACTGCTTCTTTTTGAAATCGGCATTTTCATATCCAGGGATAATTGTTATTTCAACTTATAATGTGTACTCTACTCATGTGATCTTAATTTCAATGATAAAAGAGAAACGTATTCTGTTGACAAAAAAAGGATTGAGTCAAACATCCCAATACGGTTTTGCCACAAATCCGAATTGGCTCATGCTTACTCCCAATTCGGAACGTGGTCCACTCAATACTTTTCTTTTGAGTGGAGCTTACTATTCATTTAAATAACATGTACGTATTAATTCTTTGTTGAACATCAAGCAATTTATGTTTCGGTTAGCTTTCAATATCCAATATTAATATTAATTACAAAAATGTCATGTTATAAAATATCCTTGTAAATTTATTTTACAAATAATGCCTTAAAATCTAAATTTATTAAATACTGCGTCTACAGAACGACTTGAAATTAATTCAAATACTCGCATGGACCACACATCTAATTAAATGGGTTTCCTCGACTGAGAGGAGGGAAACTGTAGAAAATCTCAGCTGAGTACAACCGGTTTATCAACAGCTGAGTTCTAACGGTGTATACTTTACAATAATAATCGACAGTGCACATAATTTTACATCGATATCAAAGCGCGATCATCAAGTACTAACACTGTACTCAAGTGTGCTTAACCTCGACGATCGCAAACCACTGAGTCACACTATCAAATTGCAAAACAAGAAAAATTAATTTTTCAATTAGTTATAAACAATTAAACTTTAAAGTACCTATTTAGATAATTCACTATTGCTTCGTTGTCTTTTGATAAAATTTAATAATATTTGGTAGATATGTACAAAAAATGCCTCTATTAATAACAACAAAAATTTTAAAAATTCATCTTAATGCAAAATAAATTGTTAATTAATTATAAACAATTAAAGTTTTAAGTGGCTTCTGGTTTGGTTACGAAACAAATTTTAAAAACTACAAAAATCCATTTTTCTACACTTTCATTTCTAAAAAAAAATTTTAGTACATACCTTTAAAAATTGAGCAAATGATATAATTTTAAAGAGCGACGTCCAAGCGCTTCACAGGTGGCGACAATAACACAGGACCACAAAATTTTTTTTAAAGAAAGTATTGACCGGACCATGTTTTTTATATGTTTTTTGGGTCGCTTAATTCGAATGCGAACTCAGTTTTGCGCCATCACGTCAAGTTTCTTCAAAATGGCGGATCCAATATGGCTGTCGAATTTTTTAAAAATGTATCAGATTTAGGGTACGGTCCCATGTTGAGCAGAAAACACAATGCAAAGCAGAATTTCGTGAGAGTGGAAAGGATAGTGATATCTGACTATCTCTCTTGCACTCACGAAATTCTGCTTTGCATTCTGTTTTCTGCTCAGCATGGGACTGCACCCTTACTTTAAACTTGTTACTCGGGGGTTCTTGGGGTCACTGAATACGAATTTCACCTTAGTTTTAAAAAATCCAAAATGGCGGATCCAATATAGGTGAAGTATGTTTTAAAAAATTATCAGATTTATTCGAAACTTGTTACTCAGGGGTTTTTGGGGTCGCTGAATACAAATTTCACCTTAGTTTTAAAAAATCCAAAATGGCAGATCCAATATGGCTAACGAATTATTTAAAAATTTATCAGATTTTGAATTTTTGAAAACTAAGGTGAAATTCGTATTCAGCGACCCTGAAAACCCCCGAGTATAACGTTTCAGGTAAATCCAATAATTTTTTTAAAAATTGGTCAGCCATATTGGATCCGTCATTTTGAATTCTTGAAAACTGAGGTGAAATTCGTATTTAGCAACCCCAAAAACCCCAGAGTAACAAGTTTCAGGCGAATTGGATTAATTTTAAAAAAATCGACGCCATATTGGTTCGGCCATCTTAAATTTTGAATATTTACAAGTTTCTTTGATTGTTTAACCTTATGTATATAATATTTTTTCATTGTTTTAAAGTTGTTTTTTAATAGAATCTTCTGCTTATTTTTATTTAAATCTTGTTTACAGTCAGTTTTTTTCGAATTTTATTAATTTGTGAAGAAACTTGACGTGATGGTGGAAAACTGAGTTCGGATTCGAATTCAGTGACCCAAAAAACATATAAAAATATAGTCCGGTCAATACTTTCTTTAAAAGAATTTTGTGGTTCTGTGTAATGTAGTTTTTTATTTCAAATCACTCTACACGTTACAATTTTTTACCGAAACGATTTTTATTTTTTTCTAAATTTTCGTAATTAAATTCTCTATTCATCTTTCCAGTCCGATTTTTGAATTTTTGTTTTAAAACATTTTTTTAATAACAATAAGTATTAAAAATCGTAAAAACAATTATTTTAAGCTTCATTAAATAAAAAAATTAATTAAAAAACCTTATCAAAATAATGTTTTAGTGTTTCTGATGTATGAAGTAAAGTATACCTAACAATTTATTAAATAGTTTTAACAATTAATTGTTGTTATTTTTTTCATAAATTGTACTTAGGGCTAGAAATGTATAGTTTTTTCTGAATTATGAAATTTGTCATGAGTTAAATATCTACTAATGATAAAAAATTGTGCAATTTTTCATGAGTAAAATATCTACTGATGATAATAAATTAAAAACAAGTTGTACATTTTTTGTTATGATTTTGATGCTCATTTCATGAAATGATTTCATGTCATTTCCCACAATTTTTGGTTTTTAAAATACCAATAATTTTAAAATTTATAATCGAATTAGGTTAAAAAATATGTCAATCGAAGCGTTTTTTAATGCTCTACAAGTTGGTAACGAGACTTTTAAAGTTACTTCTACATTTTTTAACAAAATTTTCAAAAAAGTCTTATTTTCCAAAATTTTAGATTCTTAAAAGTTTAATATCTCCGGTTAATATAGACGAAAAATGTTCAATAAGGGCTCAAAAAATGCGTCTAAAAAACTCTACAAAATTAAAGAAAAACATTTATAGGTGTCTTATAATATTTTTAAGTTATGGGCAAAAAACGGTTTTTTGAAAAATTAAAAATAAACTTAGGGCTAGACATCTGGTAGCTACTACCAGTAATCACTACCGGAATTTGTTATCTGAAATTATTCTAAAAATCACTACCGAGAGGTTTTCTCGGAAAAACTAAAAATTAATTATTTAAACATTCTTTAAATAGTTTGTTTTGTTAATTTTTTAATTTAGGTACTGTCCTCAAAAATAGAATTTCTTAATTTTGTTCTAATTGACAATTTTTTATAACTTAAACATTTAAGTATAATAGAAAAACTAAGAATTTATTATTTAAACATTGTTTAGAAAATTTATAGTTTTTAGTTTTTCAATTGATTGCATTTAGAAAAATCTAGAAACTTCTAGCCCTAAGTGCAGTTTATGAAAAAATGACAACAATATATTGTTCAAACAGTTTTAAAATAAATTATTTTTTATTTTTTATCATTAGTAGATGTTTTATACTCATGACAAATTGCACAGTTGAAGAAAACTAGAAATTTCTAGCCTTGTACGGTTTATGAAAAAAATAACAACAATTTCAAAGTTTTTGAACTTTGAAATTTATGCTCAAATATTTACACTTCTCAGGGTAAGTTGCAAACAGAAAGGTATAAAACATATCAAGCTTTACATTCCTCGGGGTAAGTTTAATTAACCTATTTCCCCGTATAATAATTTTATAAAATATTTGAATATATTAATATATGTGACCTGGTCTATGAAAATGGACCTTACGTGCGAAAATAAGTTTTCGAGAATACAGCAATTAAAGTTAAAACTTAGAAAAATCATTGTAACTTTTTTAAATGTTAATATTTTTTAATCAAATTTGCTTTATCACAGTATCAAAATAAAAAACATACAAGTAAAGAAAAATTTTTTTTAATAATTTTTCATATAAATTAATAACAAAATCCCCAAACATACAAAAAATAATCTAAGTTTTCCAAATACATAGCAACAATAAGTATAAATACACGATACATGTTTGTAAGGGTTTTTAAGGCCGCTGATTACAAATATGATGTTAAATTGACAATTTGACAGTTGACAGCTGTCAATTCATCTATCAACTTCTCTAAAAAATGAACATCTTTTATAAAAAAGACAGTAATAAGGTTTTCGAGGTCGCTAATTACGACTAAAATCAAATTTGAATTTTGACAGTTGACAGCTGTCAAAGAAACTGTCAACTTTTCTAAATAATAACTTTTTTTAATGAAAATGACAATAAAAGGGATTTCGAGGTCGTTGATTATGAATATGATGTAAGATTGACAAGTTTACAGTTGACAGCTGTCAATGAAACTGCCAACTTCTCTAAAAAGTAATAATTTTCAATAAAAAAGACAGTAATAGGGTTTTTGAGGTCGCTGATTACGAATATGATGTCAAATTTGAATTTTGATAATTGACAGCTGTCAACTTTTCTAACTAATAACAGTTTTTAACGAAAATGACAGTATCGGATTCGTAATCAGGAACACCAAAAAACCCCGTATAATGAATTTCAAGCGAATCCTTTAAATTTAAAAAAAACATCCGCCATTTTTGATTCGCCATTTTGAATTTTTTAATTCTGATATCGGATTCGTAATCAGCGATCCCAAAAACATCCGAGTAACGAGTTTCAGGTATTTTAATTTACTTTTGATGTTTAAACAATACCATATTTTGTGGCAATGATTTTGAAAAACCCTTAAAAACGAAGACTTATAAATTATATAAATTTTTTTTGTAACAACTTTTTTGAAAATGGATTTCAGTATCTTATTCATTATACCTCAGACTACCTAGAAATGGTTCAGTTTTTAATTTTAAACAAATGATGACTTTTGGTTTTTACCATCTTAAAGAGCGTTTTAAACCATATCCAAATCAACAAAAAAGTGAAAAATTATTTTTTGAAACGTAAGGTCCCTTTTCATAGACCAGGTCACATATAAATTATATTAATATTTACAAAATATTTTATAAAATATATTATTTATTTTATTGAAAATAGATATCTTCTAAACGGTTATTTTCCATATCGATTGCAATAACTGCATCACTTGAAAGCGTGCATAATGTGTTAGTTAAAAGTTAAATTTTAAGCAAGTTTTTTGAGAATATGAATATGACAAATATATAGAGATAAGTATGGCGTCAGAGAATCGAGAAGAGGTAAGATGAATTTCAGGTGGGGATTTCTGTGCTTCATCGGACCACGTGTTAGCTCCACTTGGACTTGACTTTCATCGAATCTTTCAGTTTTTCGTTCGCGTTTAGACATATCGCTTCGAATTCATCTCTTGACCTACATAAATTGTTGGAAGAGAATTTTTAATTCTTTTCTCTTTTTAGTCAAAAAAATTGATTAGTTCCTTAATGAAAGTTCGAAATCTCTTAAAAAGCGTTTATGGGTGTGATTTTTTAATTCAATGATTTTTAATAATTTACTTTTCATGAAAGCAGTACTTTTTTAAACATCAGTGTCCAAAAAAAGTAATTAAAAAGTGCGTAATTTATACATTACAATTGAAAACTTAAAATTAAAAATTAAATTTAAAAAAATCTTCAAAAGTATGTTACACTCTTAGTTATGAATTAAAGTTTTGACAGTTATTTAAATGTGCCTTTATTTTATAACGGAATTTTTATTTCGATTACAGTTTCACTTAAGTCAAATTTCATTTCTGAATCTTAAATTGTTAAGTTTGGAAAATAAAAAAATTTATAATTATCTGATTTGTAAAACATATTTTTTAAAAAAATTAAAAATATTTAACTTTTAATATAATTACATTTCCTGAAATTTTTAAAATATTACAGTTACAATCAAATGGCGAATTTAATAGGACTAGTTGTCAGCAACTACAATGAAATACTTGAAAAAAATAGAGGTAAGTTTTTAGACTATTCCCATTAAGTCATTATTAAATGTTAATTCTTATTAACATCGAATATTCATAAAATCGTCATATAAAATAGAAAAAAATTACAGTTATATAAAACAATAATTATTTATTTATAGTAAGACTTAATATAAATATGTTATTTACTTTTTAAAATAAATTTAATTTACAATTTAATTACTAATTAGCTTGTTAATAATTTAAAAAAATAATAATAGTAAAAAAGGATCTTGCATGAAATATATTAGGTAACTAAATTTTTTGTTTCATTAATGTTTCTAATTAAAATAATATTAAACAATTTTTTTAAACATTCTTATTTTAAAAATTAAAAAAAAATTTTTTAATTTAAAAAACGTTTACGAAGAATGTAAATCTCTTTCTGTGTATTCGATATCTTGAATATACGTTTTGACAGATTTAATGAAAAATAGTACTTACATAAAATATTATTACCTGAAAATGTATAGGATTTCATAAAATCGCTCAGAAAAATGTTGTTTATACTAAAAAGAATTTTAAAAAAGAATTTTTTTTGCCTAAAAATTTAAGATGTTATAGAATTAAACTATGCTCTTTGTATCATAATGGATTGATTATTTTACATAAATTTTTGAATTTAATTGAAAATTAATTAATTAATTTATAAAATTAGTCACAACTTTTTTGCTAAAAATTTTGTTTTTTCTTTAAATTCAAGTAAATAAGTTATAGAATTTTATTTCTTGTACGAAGACGATTCGATTGGTCTATATGAAGTATAAATTTCTTAAATATTATTAACAATATTATTTATGTAATTTAATTTTAATATTATCTTCATAATTTTTTCTATTTCATTTAGCAGCTATAATTTTTTTATTTATATTTTAGTGAAATTTTTTCTAAAATTATTATTAAAAACTAGATGAAATTTTTGCTAATTAAAATTAATCAATGACTCCTTTATTAAATGAGATTCAAAAAGTATTGTGTAAATATCGCAGAACAATATATGCAATATTGACCCAATATCGTAGTCACATGTTTTTCAATTACGGTATTTGAATTTGCAGCGAATCAGTGACGTTCCGCTTGTTTATATATCGTAAGATTTTTTTTTCTTTTTTTTTAAATTTTTAGTTTTTAATTATTTTAAATTCTGTTAAATCATGCACTTTATAATAATGTTTAAATTTGTTGCAAACTGCGAACATTTTTATAAACAATTTATAAAAAATTAAAAGAGTATATAAATAAATAGTATGAAGACTGTTAAACATATTTTCAAAATTAGCATAGTACATTATATGTTACAAGTTTTAGTATAATCGACATAGTGTCAATTTAATTCTAATAATAAATAATAGTAGAATATATAAATATATAATTATGAAATTCCGAAAAGGAAATTTCGCTTTATATGAGGCATAAAAAAGTATATACATATATATTTGTGTATATTTAAGAAAGTACTATGCAAATCAGAATTCTTTGGAATTTGAGAAAGTAGTAACCTTCAGATTTAGTAAAAATTAAATTAACACTTTTAATTCCGTAATAAATTCTATAGTAGGAAGTAGGACTTGTATTTCAGAAATAATATGAATGATTTACGAATGCCCTCAATTTTCAAATATTTAAAATTAAATTGACATAACGACACTTTCTTTACAATAATTCATATGCTATATTTTAATCGTAGATTTTTTTCTCACTCATTTATAATCTTTAGCTTTATTATTTATCATTTTTCCAATAACAATTTGGTTTTATTTGATATGTGAACTTTTTCTATGGTTAAGAGTATAGAATAATTTCATTTATTAGAAAAATAACTGTATCCCTAAAAAATATTTGTATGCTATTATTATCAGTATACAAAAAATAGAACTGAGATAATACTGTACCCAATATTCTTGTAAATAATATGAAAAATAAAAATAATTGATTTTTAATAATCTAAATAAATGATTTTCAACTACAAATATGCTTTTTTCATTCATTTTATATTAAAATATCATTTCGAAGTTCAAATTAAATGAAAAATAATGTTACTATTTCTTAAAGATCCCATGGTGGATTCCTGGCTTCTTATGGGGTCTCCTGGACCATTGATCTTAATTTTGGCAATATATCTCGTTTTCGTCTTGAAAATTGGTCCAAAGATGATGGAGAAAAGGCCTGCTTTGGAATTAAAAAAACTTATGATTGCTTATAATGGATTTCAAGTGATTTTCAGCATTTACTTAGCATCGACGGTGAATAAAATTTGAATTAAAAATTTTCTCTAAAATATTTGATGAATTTTACATTTAATTAAATATTAATTGACAGGCTTTTAATTTAAATTTCTTCCGATACATCTTCAGTAATAGCTGTAATACCCAGAAAATTCAACCAGACAGAGAAATGCAGACTTTAGTAAGTAATCTTTTTTGTACTTTGGGGTAACACTACTCTAGAGACATGAAACGAAACCTATCTTTGATGATTTGTTTTGGGAAAATGAAAACAGAAACAGGATTTTTTTGGTGGGTGTATTAAATACATATTAAAGTATAAACAAATTTTTATTTAAAAATAACAAAATGTCTGTTATAAATGTTATATTCAAAATCGACTATTTTTATGACCAAAACGGACAAACAAGTTTAAGTCCTGGAACAAAAGGTTACAATACCATTTTACAATACAGTGATCTATGAGAGTAAATATAAATACTAAAGGGACCATTCAAGTATTACGTAAGCATTTAAGGGGGAGGGGGGTCTAGCTATTGCTTATTTCCATTAGAAAAAATGGCGCTAATGCATATAAAAAATCTTATATGGGGGAGGGGGGGGGGTCTCAAAACCTGAAAAATATGCTTACGTAATACTTGAATGGCCCCTAAATGATGAAAAATATTTATACAACTTTGAGATAAACATGAATATGTAACAAAGTAATTATTAATCAACCTTTTACGTCCGAGAAATATTAATAATTAAAACAATTAAAATTTTTTTTTACTCTAGGACCAATAACATATTGTGTTCAAGACACTAAAGTATTATTTAAGCAAAAAAAATTGATTTTTTTAAAAACTTCTAGAGTGGTGATATTTTAGTTGTTTCACAAGAAGTAAATATTAATACCTAATATACTTATGAATTAATTTGTTATTTTCAGCTGTCCTCCGGTGCATGGTGGTATTTCTTTGCAAAAGTAATCGAGCTCTTAGACACGGTATTTACAGCATTATTATTATTATATCTTCCTTCTATAAAAACAATTAAGAAGATTTGTAAATAAAAAAAATTATTTTATTTAAGAATATTTATTCGAGGCTTTTACATAGATATCTACCAACACAGCACAGAAACTTTCATAAAAATTGATTAAATATTTATTTGCAAACTTTGGAGTATTTACTTGCAAAGTTTAGTGAAAATGTTGTAAAGATTTAAATGTCACCCTTCAATAAATGTTTGGCGTGAAACTTTCCTGAACATTTAAATTAAATTTGTAATTTAATTTTAAAAAATGTAATTTAAATGTTCAGGAAAGTTTCAAGATAAATTTTCAGGAAAGTCTGACGCTAAACGTTTATTGAAGTGGGACCCTAAGTAAAAAAATCTGCACAAAGTCTGCAAATATTCCGCAGACTTTATTATTTATTAAAATGGTCAACCTGATGTCAGGATGTTTTCTGGATTTTTAATAAATTTTTAGGAAAATTTAGGTGCTGTGTGGTAATGAATTATGGAAATTTTTTGCTTATTGTTTTCTGCGTCAATGAAAATCCCTGTATATCGTCGTTTTGGGGGAAGAATGTTCCAATTCAGATCAACCACGAAAAACATGTCATTTGTAATGCTATTTAGGAAAGCAGCAAAAATTTGGTTTTTAGGTTGTTTGTACAATGACGAGAAGTTGGTATTTGGATTTTTATACTTTTTCAAAATATTCTTTAACGTGAGATAGTTTTTTTGTATTTTTTAATTTTAATTAGATTTTAAACAAAAAAACATTAAAATCTTTTATGTAAAATATTCCGATAAGATGTTAAATAAAATAAAATAATATTTAAGAGAAATAATATAATATAATTGAAAACTATTAATATTTTTTTGAAAAGAGTTTTTCGTCGTCGATTTGTATTGTCACACTCTTCCCCCATGCATCGATATAATCCCTGTACATAATCCATTGTACAAGAGAATATGTACAATATGTATTTAGCTACTAAACGTGTGTCAGTTTTGTACAATTTCTGCAATAAAATTAAAAATAAGTTTGTATGTCTGAACTTATACAAGATCTTGTACATAAACAATAAGCTCCCTAGTGAAAATAATCGCGTATTTATAAATATTGATTTGGGCAAGTAAATACATGAAATCAAATCAAATGAAAACATTGCAAACCATCTGGAAATATTACCCTCAAAATGTCTTCTGTAGACTCTATCAAATTCCGATGATAATTTCCTCCAGGATTCCGGCAGATTTCTACAAGATTTCCGCTGAAAGTTCTTATCGGAATTCTGATGGAATCTCTATCCAAACAACAATAAGTTATGTAAGTATTGCATAACAAATATTTTACATATCACAGTCACAATAATGTTTTGTACTTTCTGAATTCCAAGCCTCTCCCATAAAACAAATTTTGTTCTCCCTTTCAGAAGATTTAATAAATTTAAAGATTAACAGTTAAGTTAATGTGAGATTTTTTTCTATATTGCAATTTCTATTTTGCATCCACAATTATCAACAAAAACGAGAATTTTCCTATTTTTTCTTAATGTATCATCTGAACTTCCCAATTCTTTAGTAAATAATGCGGACGTTATTCATTATTTTCTATTTCCTTCATACTTTACGGGTAAAATTTGTTTTGACTTTCCAATATTACAAGCAATTGGCGTTTCTCCGTTCCTGTCATGTTAGCACCAATTAAAACTGTAACTCTTTCTTTGGATAATTTTCCACGTTCATTTTTAAATTTCAACGTTCTGTCCGGTATTAGATTATAAAATAAACCTGTTTCGTCAACACATTAACTTAACGTACAGAAGTCCGATACTATGCTAAACATCCATAAGAATATAAATAAAGAAATGCTTTGTTAACTACCAATCTGAGGTGATAACTGACAACCGTATGCTGCAGCTTTTCTTGTTACATGTACCTCACTACAAATAAAACCTGACATTGTGTGTGATATAATTGTTACATATTTTATATATGTTTGACAGGAAGACACTATCTGGGGAATATTTCCAAATTGTTTTAAACATTTTTAAATCTTAATTTTTTCAATACTTTTTTTGTAATAAAAATTACTAAAAACTATAGAGGCATTTCACGTCAGAAATATCACGATTTGCAAAGGGTATGCCGATTTTCGCAAAACTTCGTGGGATTATAGTTCTATATAAGAGACTTCTTTCCCCCAAATTTTTTCAAAAAAAATTCAAAATTGTTGAAGATACGCCATTTTGAAATTTAATATTAATTTTATAAAATTTTGAATATCTCGGAATATTGTTTATGGATTTTTATGAAATTTACACATTTTTCAGGTAAAAGTATGTACTTTAAAATGCAAATAAAGTTAATAAAAAAAAATTAATTTTTAAATAAAAAAATTTAAAAAAATTTTTTAAACAATTTTTTGTTTATTTACTCCTCTCTGAGAAAAATGTTATTAACATATTTGGATTCCTTATGAATTCACCTTTAATTTCATAAAAAAAAATTGATGGAGACTCAACTGGTTCCGGAGATATTGAATTTTTTGTAAAAAAAAGCGTCGCCGCGCCATAGCACCATACTGCACAAGTCGCGTAGTACGTTACCGCAGTCGTGCATTGCTGCTGTAACTATGACTATTTTTTACAAAAAATTCAATATCTCTGGAACCAGTTGAGTCTCCATCAATTTTTTTTTATGAAATTAAAAGTGAATTCATAAGGAATCCAAATATGTTAATAACATTTTTCTCAGAGAGGAGTAAATAAACAAAAAATTGTTTTAAAAAATTTTTTTTAATTTTTTATTTAAAAATTAATTTTTTTTTTATTAACTTTATTTGCATTTTAAAGTACATACTTTTACCTGAAAAATGTGTAAATTTCATAAAAATCCATAAACAATATTCCGAGATATTCAAAATTTTATAAAATTAATATTAAAATTCAAAATGGCGTATCTTCAACAATTTTGAATTTTTTTTGAAAAAATTTGAGGGAAAGAAGTCTCTTATATAGAACTATAATCCCACAAACTTTTGCGAAAATCGGCATACCCTTTGCAAATCGTGATATTTCTGACGTGAAATGCCTCTATAATAATAATAAATATACATTAATCAGTTTTTATTTCAATCTTTCAGAATTAGCATGAATTAACATTAATGTTCGTCATATGATTAGTTTCAATTTTTTACTAAGAGTAGAATTTACGAAGTGATTATTTCGCCCGTCAACGGGTGAAATAAGAGTTGGTACTACAACGTACTGAACCTAGAAGCGACTCTCCAACAACAAAAAAACCCACTAGTTTTGTATGTTCTTATTTTGCGAAAATTGGAATTTTTAAGTCGCAGCAGGAATTCATTTTAGAATGTGAAACAAATGAGCTATGCCCATTTGGTAAATATATTAACTCGTACCACTGAAGGGTTAATGTGTAAATGGGATCCAACATCCAAGCAAAAATTGACAACTGGCGCAGTACTGCGCCAGTACTGGCGGAGTACTGGCCGCCATGGTTGAACCAGTACTGGCATTTGACCGAAATGATAACGCTTTTCAGTACTGGTTGGATGTTACTGGCGCAGTACTGGCAGCCAGTACTAGTTTAGTACTGGTGCAGTACTGGTTCAGTACTGGTTTAGTACCCGTGTAGAAAAATCTTCTGGCGCTGGCCTGAATCAGACCAAACCGTCTATTTTCCAATCTAGTGGAAAATTTATTTAAATTCAATATTAATATAATAAAAAAATTAATTTATACTTGCAAACATGTAATAATCCCCAACTTTTAACTTTTAATCAAATTAATGTTTACAACGCAGAATAAACGCAAACTTATAACGAAATAAAATTTGCCACTGTGGGGAATCGAACCTACGACCTACGGACTTCTAGCCTAACACTCTAACCACTACCCTATCGAACCTACAGGATAATAAATTTTAATTTTCGACACCTTTTACACTTACAATTAATAAAGAGCGTTTAACTGCGTAATTAAGTTAAATTATTATTTAATTAAACTAAATTCAAAAAAACCAAATAAGTAAATTACCTAATAAATTTCCATAAATTACCAACGTTAAATTTTTTAGTTAAAAATTTATCGTCAAAATTTTCATAAATTATCTCATAAATTACCATAAATTACCGATGTTAATTTTTTTAATTCTCGTTTGTGTTTTACATAGTTTTATAAACTATCGTTAAAATGTTGATAGATTACCGCATAAATTTCCATAAATTAGAGGAGAACGGGGCGAGGCAGCCAACGGGGTGAGGCAGCCAATTGCTTCTTATCCCCGCATAATTTTTTCAAATCGTGCGCTATTGATAATGTAGACTGCTTATGGTAGTTTACTTTAGTTGCTAATAGATGGGCATTATTGCTGCAGCAGTTTAGCAATGACAGTATCATTTATGAAAACAGACTTTTTGGATGTAACTTTGCTAAGAGTTATTTTGGTGATTTTAGTTAATAGAGTTACATGAATAAAATTCTTGTATAATGATTTTAATGCAGAATTTAGTGCCGAAGACGATAGTGTTAATAGAATTGCGATATTTTTAATATTACGGGTTTTATGAATGTTTTCTTAAAAAAGTACTCGTGGGGTTAGGCAGCCAACGCTAAATTTTTCGTCTTTTGTGTTGAACATTGAATTTTATAAACCATTTTTTAAGAATAACAAATTTATATTTCCTTAAAATGTTAAATTGAATTTAATTAATGTTATTATTATAATATTATTCAAATGTAAATTTTTGAAGTTTACTAACAAAATAAAAGTAAGTTAAGTTCAAATACCTTGTTATGTTTTATTAATTTTAACTTTAAGTTATGTTTTTTTAACTATTAAAATAGTTGGCCGCCTCACCCCACGTTTTTGCAAATATGCCAAAATGTGGTCCTTTGGGAAAAGGGTTGTAGAAATTTTTAAGTGCAACCTACTGTAAAATTATGTAAAAAGAAAATATCTAAAAAATTTTGCTGAAAATGATTTAACTTCTTTCCGTAACAAAGACATCAATTGTTTCGTAAATCCTGAATCAATAAAATTTTTAAAAATATTTTAAATGGAAAGTTCTTTTCTTGATATTGACGTAACAGAATGCTATAAGGGGATACGCGCCATTCACTTAACATGGTCTCAATGAATTTTCTTTAAAAAAATTTTAATTGCGGAAATAAGTGTAAAACTTGTTAAAATTCTTATTTCTTAAATCTCTTTAGCCCTTAGGTATCACGACATAATTCATTTTTTTCACATTCTAAAATAAATTTTGGCCGGCGACCTAAAAGAATCCAAAGTTTCGCCAAATAAGAACTAATGTACACATCTCTTTTTTTGTTGAAGGGGCACACAGTGGGACTTTTAGCATTTTTTTTGTCAAAATCTAATATCTCTCGATAAAATGGACCAAAATGAGTGATCGTTGGACCAAAATAAAGCGGATAAATACAAAATAAGAAATTTTTGTGAGGTTGCTACATTAAAATACAGTGCCACACAGTAACTTTTGCCCACCCTACAGCGATTAAACACTTTACGAAAAGTTTTGTATTTTGTTTATTATTAAAGATAAAAAGCTCAAAAAGTCTCTTTTTAAAGCTCATTTCCTGAGCTTTAACACTATATACAGTACCGGCCAAAATTGTCAGTCCACCCATTTTTGAAGGAATGAAAAAAATTTTTTAACATAAAAGTTATGAAAACTCAAATTTTTTTTTGGTTTATATTTTGAAAGACGATAAAATTTTGAAAAGAATAAGACCTCACAGAAGTCATTTGGCAAATATTTTTTCAAGATATTCTTAAAAAATCGTCATTTTCAATGTTTTACAAAAATTTGAATAACTTCTAAAATAATGAACGCTTTTTAATAATCTTAGGCTTTTTTTAAGGTCGTTTTCTACAGAATAAGAATTACTTATAGGCATTAACCTGTAATTTTTTTCTTGGAATAAGCATGACGTCAAAGTTGGACAAAAAAATTAGAAAAATTTGAAATAAATTTTTTGTACTAAAAACTATTCTAAAACATATATAAAACATGATATGGTGTAGATTCTTCAAGAAAATTTAATAAAAAAATATGTTTGAATTTCAAAAATTATTTTTCTTTTAATAATATTGTTTCAAATTTTTTGAATTTTTTTGTCCAACTTTGACGGCATGCTTATTCCAAGTAAAAAATTACAGGTTAATGCCTATAAGTAATTCTTATTCCGTAGAAAATGACCTTTAAAATAAGCCTAAGATTATTAAAAAGCGTTCATTATTTTAGAAGTTATTCAAATTTTTGTAAAACTTTGAAAATGACGATTTTTAAGAATATCTTCTACAAATTTTGGCCAAATGACTTCTGTAAGGTCTTATTCTCTTCAAAATTTGATCGTCTTTTAAAATATAAACCAAAAAAAAATTTAGTTTTCATGAATTTTATGTTAACAAATTTTTTTCATTCCTTTAAAAATGGGTGGACTGACAATTTCGGACGGTACTGTAAAACAAAAATTAAAAAAATTAATTTGTTAATGTTTAAAAAATGTTATTGCAACATAAAATTTTTCCATTTTATTTGGTTTTTCTAAAGCGATACAGTTTTTTAGAAAATCATTGCATGTAAATCACACTTATATCATTTTAAAGCTAATTTTATCACCTTTAAAACGCATTTTAAAAATTTTTTTCCGATAATTTCACAGCCACACAAAAAAAAAAGTTCTGATCTGGGGGTCTCACTATGTAGACTTTATGTTTTTTAGGTCGCTGAATTCGAATCCGAGGTCCATTTAACCTCATCAGATCAGGATTTTGACATAACCTCAAAAAACGAATATGGCGGACACATTTTTGAAAAGTTCATCGGATTCGCTTGAAATTCGTTACTCGGGGGTTTTTGGGGTCGCTGATTACGAATTTGAAGTCTGATTTCAAAAATTCAAAATGGCGGATTTAATATGGCGGACATGTTTTTGAGAAATTCATTGGATTCGCTTGAAATTCGTTACTCTGGGGTTTTTGGGGTCGCTGATTACGAACCTAATGTCGGTTTTTCAAAATTTAAAATGGCGGATCCAATATGTCTGTGTCAGCCATATTGGATCCGCCATTTTAAATTTTTAAAATTTGACTTCAAATTCGTAATCAGCGACCCCAAAAACCCCAGAGTAACGAATTTCAAGCGAATCCGATGAATTTTTCAAAAACGTGTCCGCCATAGTGGATCCGCCATTTTGAATTTTTGAAATCAGACTTCAAATTCGTAATCAGCGACCCCAAAAACCCCCGAGTAACGAATTTCAAGCGAATCCAATCAACTTTTCAAAAATGTGTCCGCCATATTGGTTTTTTGAGGTTATGTCAAAATCCTGATCTGATGGGGTGAAATGGACCTCGGATTCGGATTCAGCGACCCAAAAAACATAAAGTCTACATAGTGAGACCCCCAGATCAGAACTTTTTTTTTTTGTGTGGCTGTGTTTTTAAGAATAATATGATCATTTATTTAAATAATTAGCCATTTTTTCAATTGTTAATAACTCAAAAAAAGATCGTTGAAAAAAAATTTTTTAAGAACATAAATTGTTCATTTTTACATGTAGAATCAGAAAAAAAATATACCAAATTTTTATTAGAAAAAATTTTTTTAACCCATTTAAAAAAAATTTTTTTTTTGCATTTTTTATATTTTTAAGTTTTAATCGTAGAAATTTGCAACTTTTACTCACTACAAGAAACAAATAAATTTATTATCGTATTCATGTATCTAATTATTTTCAACTATGCAATTATTTGAGAAACTTTTGATGAGTTTACAAACAATAAACTTAATTATATTATCAAAAGTGATTTAAATGATTGCTCAGTTAAAATTATTAAAAATAATTAAATAAATACGATAATAAATTTATTTGTTTCTTGTGGTGGGTAAAAGTTGCGTATTTCTTAAAAAAAATTTTTAAACGAACCGTTTTTGAGTTATCAACAATTAAAAAAAATGGCTAATTATTTAAACAAGTGATCATATTATTCTTAAAAATTATCGTAAAAAAATTTTTAAAAATGCGTTTTAAAAGTGATAAAACTAGCTTTAAAATGATATATGTGTGATTTACATGCGATAATTTTCTAAAAAAAACTGTATCGCTTTAAAAAAACAAAAAAAAATTGAAAAATTTTAGGTTGCAATAACATTTTTTAAACATTAACAAATTAATTTTTAAAATTTTTGTTTTATATAGTGTTAAAGCTTAGAAAATAAGCTTTAAAAAGAGACCTTCATGAGCTTTTTATCCTTAACCCTTTCGCAGTCAAGACCAAAATCTCCTAAGTGGGCTCAAAATGTCGACAACTTTTTAAAAAACTAAAATTTGCGCAAACGAGCATACTATTGTATTTGAAGTCGCTGATTACGAATCCGATATCAGATTTTGAAAATTCAAAATGGAGGACATGAAAATTAAAAATCGACTGAATTCACTTAAAACTTGTTACTCAGGGATTTTCGGAGTCGCTGATTACGAATCCGATATTATATTTTGAAAATTCAAAATGGCGGATACAATATGGCGGACATGAAAATTAAAAATAGACTGAATTCACTTGAAACTTGTTACTCAGGGGTTTTCGGGGTCGCTGATTACGAATCCGATATCAGATTTTGAAAATTCAAAATGGTGGTTCCAATATGGCGGACAACATTTTCTAAAATTCATCGGATTCACTTGAAACTTTTTACTCGGGGGTTTTCAGGGTCCCTGATTTCGAAACCGATTTCAGATTTTAAAAATTTAAAATGTCGGATCCAATATAGTGGACGAAATTTTCTAAAATTCATCGAATTCACTTAAAACTTTTTACTCGGGAGTTTTCGGGGTCGCTGATTACAAATCCGATTTCAGATTTTGAAAATTTAAAATAGCGGATCCAATATGGAGAATGAAATTTTCTAAAATTTATCGGATTCATTTAAAACTCGTTACTAGAGGGTTTTTTGCTGATTACGAAAAACTTTTGAAACGATAATAAATACAAAATTTTCCCCCGCAGTCACCTGTTAAGTATACTACGTTACTTATGACCCCAGATTTACCACGTAAAGGTATGCGATCGGATTTTACACTCCTTTATTTATTTTGTTTTTTTATATTTTTTTTGTATATTGGATCCGCCATTTTCAAAACCGATATTACATTTTTAATCTACGACATAAATAAATCCCAAGTAACAACTTTTAAGTAAATCTAAAAAAATTTTTAAAATGGCTCCAGCCATATTTGAAACGCCACATTGTATTTTATAAATCTTATGCTAGATTCGTTATCAGCGACCCCGGAAACTGCCGAGTAACAAGTTTCAAATGAAACGGACGAGTTTGTAAAAATGTCGTCCGCCATATTGGATCCGCCATTTTGAATTTTCAAAATCTGATAGCAGATTTGTAATCAGCGACCCCGAAAACCCCTGAGTAACAAGTTTCAAGTGAATTTGATGAATTTTTAAAAATGTCCGCCATATTGGATCCGCCATTTTACATTTTCAAAATCTGATATCGGATTCGTAATCAGCGACTCCGAAAACCCCTGAGTAACAAGTTTCAAGTGAATCCGATGAATTTTTGAAAATGTCGTCTGCCATATTAGATCCGCCATTTTGAATTTTTAAAATCTGAAAACGGATTCGTAATCAGCGACCCCGAAAACCCGCGAGTATAAATTTGTGGACTGTGTGTTTTTGTAGCCAAAAATCTGCTTGCGTCCATACACGTCATCGACAGTTTGAGCCCACCTGCACCATGACGTGTATACACGTCATCGACTGCCAAGGGTTAAGGGGAGACCCCACCTTTATTTTGACCCCTTTAAAATAAAATTATTAAACGAGGTAATATTTTTTTTCTTGCATAATTTTTAACCTGAAAACATATAAGATGGTCAAAAGTATTTATTTTAATTTTTGAAGAGGTTAGAATTTTTTCTTTTGAATTATTGCCTATTATTGCAAATCCATGCGAGAAGTTGTTTAGAATGGTAAAATATGTATGGGAAAAAATTTTCGTTGAAAAATATTAAAACCTGTAAGAGAAGATCGATTTTTAATATTCAAATCTTTAAATTTTGCCGAAATGTCGGAAGTCCTGAACCTTTAATTTTTTCCAATTTGATGCTCTGAGTCGAAAAACATAGTTAAAATTGACAATTAGCTCACTTTCATGGTAAAAACTATAAAAATCATGGCTTTTTGCATTTATTTTAGTATATATAAAGTATACCATAAAAGCTTCGGACTATGATTTTTAAGGTTTTTACCACAAAAATGAGCTAAATGTCAATTTTAACAATATTTTTTGAATAATTGCATCAAATTACACAGTTTGGAAAAAAATTAAAGATTTAAGGCTTTCGAAATTTCGTCAAAAGTTAAAGATTTGAATATTAAAAATTGATCTTCTCTTACAGTTTTTAATATTTTTCAACGAAATTTTTTTCAATGCATATTTTACCATTCTAAACAACTTCTCGCATGGATTTGCAATAATATGCAATAGGTCAAAAGAAAAAAATTCTAACCTCTTCAAAAATTAAAATTAAATATTTTTGACCATCTTATATGTTTTCAGGTTCAAAATTATGCGAGAAAAAAAATATTACCTCGTTTAATAATTTTATTTTAAAGGGGTCAAAATAAAGGTGTAATAAAGGTGTAATAATAAACAAAATACAAAACTTCTTGTAAAGTGTTTAATCGCTGTAGGGTGAGCAAAAGTTATTGAGCGCCACTGTATGAATTAAACTTTAACTTTAAAAATGGCGAATACAATATGGCGGACTAAAATCTCAAAAAATAATCGATTTTTACAAAACTTGGTTTTCAGATGTTTTTTGGGTCGTTGAATATAAATATAACATTCAGAATGAGAAATTCAACATGGCGGATCCAATATGACGGACTAAATTCCCAAAAAATATTCGGTTTTTTCCAAACTTAGTTTTTAGATGTTTGTTGGGTCGTAGAATGTAAATATAACATTCAAATTGAGAAATTCATTATTGTGGATTTAATATTATGAAATAAGCATTCAAAAAGTGTTTGGATTTCTCCCAAACTTGGTATATTACTGCTTTTTTAGATATTTTTTTAAACTTAGAATTTATATTAATTGTAAAGTGTGAATGTAAGTATTAACTAATTGAAGTAAGAAAAAATTCCAAAGTGTCCTAAAAACAGTATAAAAATCAAGTATTTTTTGGGAATTTAGTCCGCCATGTTGAATTTCTCAATTTGAATGTTATATGTGACCTGGACAGTGAAAAGGGACCTTACGTGCGAAAACAAGTTTTCGAGAAAACAGCAGTTAAAGTTTAACTTAGAAAAACCCTTGTAACTTTTTTGAATATTAATATTTTTTAATCAATTTAGGATTAATTTCTTCACCGTGAATCACAGTATCTAAATAACAAACATACAAGTAATGAAATTTTTTTAAATAATTGTTTATATAAATTAATAACAAACTCTCCAAACATAGAAAAAATAATCTAAGTTTTCTAACTAATAACAATAAGTATAAATAAGTGACACATGTTTGTAAGGGTTTTCGAGGCCGCTGATTGAGAATATGATGTTAAATTGACAATTTGACAGTTGACAGCTGTCAACTTCTCTAAAAAGTGATCGTTTTTTGTAAAAAAGACAGTAATAAGGTTTTTGAGGTCGCTGATTACGAATATGATATTAAATTTGAATTTTAACTGTTGGCAGTTGTCAAAGAAACTGTCAACTTTTCTAAATAATAATGATTTTTTGACACGTAAGGTCCCTTTTCATAAACCAGGTCACATATTTATATTCTACGACCCAAAAAACATCTGAAAAACAAGTTTTGTGAATATCGATTTTTTTGAGATTTTAGTCCTTCATATTGTATTCGCCATTTTGAAAGTTAAAGATTAATTCATATTTTAATGTGACAATCTCAAAAGCTTACCATTAACGAGTTTTGTAGTTTCACAAATTTGTTTGGTCTGTATACTTCAATTTGTCGTTTTTTTTAATTGCTAACTTCCCGAATGTTTCCTAGACCAGGAAAAGTGGAAAACAGCTTCTCCATAATTTTTTCTTATTTTGTATTTATCTTTATTTTGGTCCAAGAATCACTCATTTTGGTCCACTTTATCGAGGGATATTGGATTTTGACAAAAAAATGCAAAAAGTCCCACAGTGGGGCAGTGGGATGGTTTTTTTGTAAAGTGGGGTCGCTTTTGGGTTTGATATATTATAAAAAAGCGACTGTCGAAATAAAATAGTTTCTTTTTATTTCCAGTCTTTTCTAACCATGTTTTTTCACTGACAGGCGAAATAGCCACTTCTTAAAATTTATCTTTGCAATAAATAATGATATACATGGAAAAAGAAGCACGTGGAACTTTCATTGACTCAGTGTTTGACTTTTGGATAGGACATAAAATTCTTTAAGAATTCTAACATTTTAAATAGTATTTAAGAGACAGCACTAAAAAATTTCTTGCTCATTCATGAATAATTATGAGATATTTTCATTATTTTCTTGACATTACTGTGTTTTATAAGAAAAAGTATATGATATTGTACTTTATTGAAAATTCTGTTTTATCCTAAACTTAAGAATTTCCAAGTAAAATTTCAGGTACTTCTTTCCGTGTATGGATTTGAAATGCATAAACATTAAAATTTCCATTGAAATTTATTGACACACAGCACTGAGAATTTCTCGAAACATGATTTGGCACTTAATATTTTCAACCTCGCTGTACTATGTCCTGTCAATTTTCAGGAAATTCTCGCTGCCGTGTGGGTTATTTTATAAACAAATTTAAGGATGCTTCAGAAAAATAATAAACCAAATTTATTCCAAATATTTGACAATCTTAAATACTTGCTAGATTGATAATATTAAAATTGATTAATATTTTTATTTTACAGGTATTTTTTGTTTTGAGAAAGAAAGATAATCAAGTATCATTTTTACATGTTTATCATCACACCATAACAGCACTGTTTTCATGGTGTTATCTAAAACTACTTCCTGGTGAACAAGGAATTGTAATTGGGATTTTAAATTCAATCGTTCATATAGTTATGTACAGTTATTATTTAATTGCTGCCCTTGGACCTAAATACAGAAAATATATCTGGTGGAAAAAATACATGACATGGATTCAACTGGTAATTAAAATTTGTTAAAATTAAACCTAATTATTTAAAACAGTCCGTAAAAATAACAATTTGCAAATGTGAAAATTTGAAAAATTGTGAAATTTCTAAATCTGCAATTCGTAAAAATGATATTACGAAAAAGTGACAAATTGTAAAAATGTTGCTTCCAACGAATGACAATTAGCAACAATGACTATTTAAAAGGTTGTAATGTTAGGTTAAAATTTAATCAAGTCAAATTAGGCAAACAGAAACTCAATATCAAGTTAAAGGTCGTTGCCCTAGAAACCCTTTCACATGAGAGCTGTAATATATTCAGAACAACTTTAAATCAAAGTCGTATGGGAAGAAGCAAACCATATCAGAACGAAATCAGGTCACAGCTTGTCTCCCCAGAGATTCCTTTACATGAGAGATATAGTATACTCAGCAGAACATCATGTCAAAGTAGTAGGACGAGAAGCAAACATGCACAGAAGTAATTTAGGGAGTAAATATATATATATAGGATCATCAAGAGTTTACTTATGTTACTTTAACTCTAAAAAAATGCGAGTACTAAAAATTATAAACTTATGTGAAGAAAAAATCAAGATGTAATTAAATCAAGATGAAACCAACTAAAAAAATTTCCCAATAGCAAAGGATACTCAAGGATACCCTGCTGACGTCTTAGTCACATCCGGAAATTTAAATATCACTAGGATGTCCTTAAGATGTCTCAGAACATCCCTGATTAAATAATAATAATAATTATTATTATCTTCCTGATTTAATAGATTTCGGATATCCTGAATATTCGGATGCTGTTAGGGTTGCGCCCAACATTGAAAAAACGGACATTTAAAACACTATTTCAAGTTTCATAAGCTTTGGAACTAAAAATTTCGAAAATTGCAGTCAGGTTGTTTTGCATTGATGTTTAAGTTAGCACTTTATGAACAAGCGGCGTCGAGGTATTACCAAGAGAATTAAATTCAAATTAATTTTTTACTTTTTTGTTGACTCGGATAGAGTTTGAAATGCTCTTTAAGATGGTGAAAACCAAAATGTCATAAGTTGATTAGAAGTTTTTTAAAATAATTTTTAAAGTCAAAAGAAACAAGAGTGAAAATACGAAAAAACTGATTTTTTTGTTATTATGCAAATTAAAATAACAAAGACGATAATTTTTTATTACTTAGAAAATTTGACAGTTTTTTTGACAACTGTCAACAGTTAAAATTCAAATTTGATATCATATTCGTAATCAGCGACCTCAAAAACCTTATTACTCTCTTTTTTATAAAACACGATCACTTTTTAGAGAAGTTGACAGCTTTCGACTGTCAAATTGTCATTTTAACATTATATTCGTAATCAGCGTCCTCGAAAACCCTTACAAACATGTGTCACTTATTTATACTTATTGTTGCTATTTAGAAAATTTTGATTATTTTTGCACGTAAGGACCCTTTTTATAGACCAGGTCACATATTACAAAAGTACGAAATTTACAATTAAATGCTATTCATCTTTTGAATTATTTTTATTAACAAATTTTAATTACAATTAATGTATTAATATCTTTTCTAGGTACAATTTGGAATTATGCTTTGTTACTTGATGTTCATTTTAGCCCTGGATTGCTCGATGCCAAAAGCTCTCACGTATTTTTTCGCAACAAACGTCGTCATTTTTATTTATCTTTTCACTGACTTCTACAGAAAAACTTACAAAAAGAAAAAACAAATTTGAATATTCCTGATACGCTTAAAAGATATGATCGCGATCTGTAAATTTTTGCTTTTATGAGTGAATGAAAAGTTGTTTGTGTGAAAAAGAAAATGTAAATTTTCAAAGAGTTAAACAAACATAGCAAATTGTTTTAAAACTTTTACGTCCAGAAGAGATGGAGGAGGAAAGTAACAAAAATCAGTTTTTTGAAGGTAGTGTTAAAACTGTTAGCGAGATAAGATTCTATTAATGATATATTAATAGAAAGCTCAAAACTTCACCTCTTAAATATAAGTTGAATTAAAAATTAAATAGTCAGTTAACAGCAAATCCTCTTAGCGACATCTGCATTTGTTACTTTTCTCCACACCTCCAAAAAGAATGTTACAGCACCTAAAAGGAAAGTATAAATATTTAGACAATTTGTTAATTTTTTTCGCTTTCATAGTTCTTAGTATATAAAAGTAAAAAATTTAACTTTGAAAACATAAAAATATCTTATATTAGTCTAAAGTTTTCAAACAAAATATAAGCTGGTCAATAAAAAAATCAAAGCATGTAAATAAAAAGTTAAAACTGTACAAAAGTATTTCAAAGTACTTTATTAAACATTAATACGATCTAATGACAAATAATTAAGCTACAAAAAACGAAAGCACATGTTATAAATCTGAAAATCGAACAAAATATGAAGTTTTGTATTTTTTATATATTTTTCAGCTCTACATTACCATTAGACATATTAAAAGTAACAACGTTTTACACACTACAAAAAATTTGTAGGGGGCATTGTTGCTTAAGAATGAAGAACTACTTCAATCCATTTATTTTATTAAACGATATGAGCGTTGTTACTTTCCTCTTTGGTTTTCCCTATTTGTAAAATAATGTTAGTAAACAGTTTAATTATCTAAATAGTTATAAAAAATCTACTTCCAAAGTACTGAATCAGAAAATTTAACAATGTTGATAACTAATCGGTTTCACATACATTCATATTTTTATAGAATTATTTATTTGGATAATTTATTAAATAGTGTTATTGTTATAGGTAATTATTAATAATATGTCTTATACAATAAAAAACATTGTCAACGTTGTTTTTAAAAAAAAGTGTTTTTATTTCCTAAAGTTTTGTGCCATAAACATTACGTAGAGGAGTGTAAGGTATGGTGGCGGACACTTTGCTTTGCGTCTCTCTCTCTTAAAAAACAATATTTTTTAAAATCTCAAAAGCAGGCAGTTGCTTACATCTATTAAGCATATTTCTGTCAAAAGCGGTAGTTAAAATTTAAATGCAGTGAAATTTTACAGCTCTTGGCGCAAAAGACTGATTTTTTTTTATTTTTGAAAGTTGTAAGGTATGGTGGCGGATTTGGTGTATTCAACTAAAACATTATGTAGATGTTAAAATCATTTATTGAAACTATTAGAAATGATGAAAAATAACAAAAAGAGAAAAAAACTGATGATTTTACATTATAGAAAAAAAAGTTTCACTTCGGTTATGGTTACAATTTGGACATGTGAAGTAGCTGGTGACTGTTTTAACGCAACTAGAATAAGAGAAGACCGCAAGTGTCACATATTCGAGAATTGTTGCGTTGGAGCACATGAGGCATTAGTACACAAAAAATGCAAAGACAATTGAAACTCGTGCAAAAAATGATCCGCCACTGTACGTTACAATAATTACGCCATCATGCCTTACAAGCTATTGATGAAAATATGATGGTGTTAGTTTCATACAGCGCGAATTGAGAAAAATGTAAAATACAAAAAAACTGTTGTCCAAGGTCTAAACAATACGTTCCATACATTTACCTGACTCAATTTTAAAAAAATCTTCACTTTGGCACTGTTAACCCATGTCATCTAAATCATGCTTAATTTTAATAAGCATTTCTTCAATTTTTAACTCCATGGTGTTTTTAACTTTTAAAACTTTGCTAGTGTCATATTTGTCTAATCATATCAAACGGAACTTTGGATAAAAGGCTGCAGCCAATAAACACTCTTCATCCTCCATAAACAGTCTAAATCTTTTATTAAGGCCGGCTTCAAGTGCAGTAACTAATGCGTTGCAATAAATAAGTCTTTTGGTTTTCAATTTTTTTAATTTAAAGAGAGTAGTAGCAGGGATCACAGTACCTATTATCATGAAAAAAGGTGAAAAGGTACAATTTTTTTCGAAAATAGGTAACAAATAGGTAACAATAAAAGTACTGTAAAACATGAATAAACATGTAATTTAAGGTTTATTAACATTTTTATTGTTAAAAGAAAGTATTTTTTTCAAATATCTAAATATATAATTATAAATTTTAAAGTATTTTTTTCAAATATCTAAATATATAATTATAAATTTTAAAGTATTTTTTTTCAAATATCTAAATATATAATTATAAATTTTATAAATTTGTAAAATATATATAATCAAAATTTACTCCAAATATATTTATTTCAGGGTTGCCACAAAACATAGATTTTAAAATTCCATGACTTTTCCAGGTTTTCCAGATCATTTCTTTAAAAATTCCAGACCCAAAAGTGAAATCGTTTTGATAAATTTTTTTCTAATTACGACAAAAAGTTTAAAAATCTCCAAGTAAATTATAAATAACATAAGTTATTATTTTTTAATTTTATGAATAATTGAAATTAAGATTAAACTTTGCTAGATTATTTGTGACACACTCCAAAGAAAAGTCCTATGAAAACCTTAGAAGCAAATCGTTGTTTGTGTTATTTTTAACTTAATTAAAAGTAAAAAATTAAAAGTTATTGTTTAATTTTGTAAAACCAAATTTAATTTTAATTTATTATGTTAGTTGTAATGAAGATTTTAATATCAGTTTTTTATATTGAGAGTTAATCCCCTTTGTGTAATTTCATTCAAAAAATTACAACCATAACCTACAATCTTTTGCTTCTAAAGTATCTTTCTTCAGAGCGCATCACACTTACATAGTTTAAAGTAAACGAAAAAATATAGATAAAAATAATAAGAATTTAAAAATTTAGTTTTGTTCAGAATTTTTCACAATTAAACGAGTATTTTAATCATTTTAATAACATTTTGAGTTTCTACAGGGTGTCCGCTGAAAATATGAAATAAAATTCCCGTACATTTCCCACATTTTTTACAAAATTCCCGTACATAAAATATAAGGGTTTATACAATATTGTATATAAAAGGTAAAGTATTAAGAAAAAGTAATAGAATTTTAAATGTTTATTTTTTTATTATTTAAATAACATTTAATCAGTATTAATATTTTTATAGTACATACTGGGGTCACAAAGTTTCAGTACATTTGGACTGATTACATTTGAATGCTCGCTTCACTTCAAATTCAAATATTTTAGTAAAAATGGGTGTAACAGATATCAAACCAATTTGAGATATAACAGATATAACCAATTTAATCATGTCAAAATTAAAATATAATTAATTAAAGTTAAATAAATAATATTTTTAAGCTTTGACAGTTGTACAATATGAAGTATTAATTATATTCTTTAATTCTAGACCAAAATTATTCACAAATATTAAGTATTTTCTTCAAATTCTATAAAAATAAATTTTCTTGCTCTAAATTTTTCGCAGAATATAAATTGCAAATTTGTCGATTCTATTCATTCATTTGTTTTATTAATTAACCACACTTTTGAAAAATATAGAACCTCTTGATTGTAGGGAATTTAAGATAATTATTTATTATTAATTGTTATAATGTTACAAATATTAACTGTGTTATTGTTACTTATTTCATTTCTATGTAACATCCTTCTTGTTTTACAATAAATAAGAGATAAATGTTTTTCAAAAATGTGGTTAATTGATAAAACAAGTGAACGGAAAAGGCGAATTTGCAATTTATATACTGTGAAAAATTTAGAGCAAGAGAAGTTATTTTTACAGAATTTGAAAAAAATACTTAATATTTGTGAATGATTTTGGTCTAGAATTAAAAATGGAATTTATACTTCATATTGTACAACTGTCAAAGCTTAAAAATATTATTTATTTAACTTTAATTAATTATATTTTAATTTTGACATGATTAAATTGGTTATATCTGTTATATCTCAAATTGGTTTGATATCTGTTACACCCATTTTTACTAAAATATTTGAATTTGAAGTGAAGTGAGCATTCAAATGTAATCAGTCCAAATGTACTGAAACTTTGTGACCCCAGTACATATTTTTTAAATTCAAACAACGAAATATAAAATTATTTTAAATAAATATCAAACAAAATTATTTTTTTAAGTCTTTTTTTACTTTGAAATTCTACTTCAAGCAATTATATTGTGGACTCAACCTCAATTATAAACTTTTAGGTGCTTGCACATTTCCAAATTTTTTCATTATTACGACCATTTTAAGTAAAAAATCCCGTTGAACAAAATAATTCCCGTACATTTCCCGCACATTTCCCGTACAAAAAAAATTCCCGTACAATTCCCGCATTTCCCGCTTTTCCCTGTATCTAAAATGCATTGAAAAATATTAATTTTAAAATTATGCAAAGGAAAATATTGACCAGAAGAAACTAAACTTTAGAAACGATTTAGATTTTAACTGTAAGCACTAAATTTAAAATCAAAAAGATATTGTACAATAACAACTTAAAACTTGAGATTTTGAATATTCAAATAGAAAAAATTGAATTTTCAGAATGAGAATTTATAAAATTCCCTGACAATTCAAGGTTTTCCAGGTCTGTGGCAACCCTGTATTTCTTTGATGACGATCTCTTTGGCATGATTTTTTACTGCTTCTTTTAAAGCATTTTGCATTGATTCTGAATTTTTGGCAAAAAATGTAAAATTACATCGTCCAACGGGGGAAAAAGTGACCACACGTCCAACCGATTAATTAATGCTTTATTTTAATGCTTATTAAATAAGGGTTAATTTTATGTAAGAAAAAAGATATTCAAACGCAGAAAAATAATTATGAAATAAAAAATAATTTTTAAAACTTACTGTGATAACTTAAAATAGGTAAAAAAGGTAACAAATAATCAAAATAGGTACAAAAGGTACCAAATTTCAAAATAGGTACAAAAAGGTAAATAGGTAACACTCTGTGATCCCTGTAAGTAGCAATTGTTGTCAATAAAATTAAAAAATACGATAGATTTTCCTCTTGGATGACGTCTAGTGCTTTCGCAAAATGTGACATGACCCAAAATCTTTATAAATAAGATCAGACTTTTGTCTGTACATTGCATAGAAATTGAAAATTCATATTTAGTTTTTCTATTCGAGTAGTAAGAATTCCAAAAATGCCAATAAAAAAATTATGTATGTATGTATATATGTGTGTATGTATGTCTGTCCGCAATATTTTGTCCGGGATAAACACAAAGACTACTTGACCGATTAAAACGAAACTTTACAGTCTCTTAGGTATTGGTCTAACTTAAAGGAGGATGTTAAAAAAGGGTCGATTTTTGCTCCGAACCGAGAAGTAAATTTCAAGTGAATCCTTATACATTTTGAGCCCAGGAATAGAGTAGTAACCTTCATTTCCCCCCATACCCTCGGGAAAGTGGTGAAAATGAGGAAAAACCATGAAAAGTCCAAAAAATAAGAATTAAGTTGGAATAAGAGCAAAAGGGATAAAAACATATCATAAAATATTTTTAAATATTTTCTGGTCTACAAATAACTGCCACATGCTTGCGGCTACTGTCGGAAAAGTCGGGAAATTTATGAAAATTCCTTGAAAAATGTAAGAAATTCTTTTTAAGTGGTCAGAATCGGTTTAGAGTAGAGTAAAGTTAATTTAAACTAATTACAAAACAATTTTATATCTACAATGATATCTAGACTTTTCCCTGATGTCTAAAGAATGTGTGGAAATCTCAGAAAACTCAGGAAAATTCAAAATAATAAAAATAATCTATTTACGTTGTTTCAGAACTGACAGAAGTAATTTAAATTCATTTCTAAATTATTTTTTGGACTAGGAATAACTGTTGTGAGTTTTAATATTGACAAAAAAGTCGGAAAATATATGGAAAAATTATGAAAATTGTAACAAATTAAGCTTTGGCAGTCCGAATCAATTTAGAGTTAAATAAAATTTTCATCTTTCAGTTTTTTCTTCAAATTTTTTTCTAAATTATTTCTTGGACTAGAAATAACTGTTGTTGGTTTTTTTACTGACGGGAAAGTCGGAAAATCAATGGAAGCTTTGTCAGTCAGAATCAATTTAGAGTTGAATAAAGTTTTTTTCTTTCAGTTTTTTCTTCAAATTTTTTTCGAAATTTTTTCTTGGACTAGAAATAACTGTTGTTTGTTTTTTTATTGACGGGAAAGTCGGAAAATCTATGGATAAATTAAAACAAAAAAAATTGTAACTAAAAATTGAGCTTTTGTAGTCAAAAACAGTTTAGGGTTGAACAAAGTTAACTGAATTTAGTTCTAAAATGATTTTAGATCTACCATCATATCTAGATTTTTCTTTAATATCGGAACATGTGTGAAAATCGCGGATTATGTATTGATGTTATTTCAGAAATGACAAATTTTATTCAAATTCATTTCCAAATTATTTTTTTGTCCCGGAACTGTTGTAGGTTTCAATTCAATACAAAATTTTAACTTTCCCTGAGTTTTTCGCGATTTTCACACATTTTCCGATATTTAAGAAAAATCTAGGTATGATGGTAGATCTACAATCATTTTAGAACTAAATTTAGTTAACTTTGTTCAACTCTAAACTGTTTTGGACTACCAAAGCTCAATTTTTGGTTACCATTTTTTTGTTTCAATTTTTCATAGATTTTCCGACTTTCCCATCAATAAAAAACCTACAACAGTTATTTCTAGTCCAAGATATAATTTAGAAAAAAATTTGAAGAAAAAACTGAAAAATGAAAACTTTATTCAACTCTAAATTGATTCTGACTGCCAAAGCTCAATTTGTTACAATTTTCATAATTTTTCCGACTTTTTCGTCAATATTAAAACTCACAACAGTTATTCATAGTTCAAAAAAATAATTTAGAAATGAATTTGAATTACTTCTGTCAGTTCTGAAACAACGTAAATAGATTATTTTTATTATTTTGACTTTTCCTGAGTTTTCCGAGATTTTCACACATTCTTCGGACATAAGAGAAAAGTCTAGATATCATTGTAGATATAAAATTGTTTTATAATTAGTTTAAATTAACTTTACTCTACCCTAAACCGATTCTGACCACTTAAAAAAATTTCTTACATTTTTCAATGGATTTTTATAAATTTTCCGACTTTTTCGACAGTAGCCGCAAGCATGTGGCAGTTATTTGTAGACCAGAAAATATTTTTAAATATTTTATGATATGTTTTTATCCGTTTTGCTCTTATTCCAACTTAATTCTTATTTTTTGGACTTTTCATGGTTTTTCCACATTTTCACCACTTTCCCGAGGGTATGGGGGAAATGAAGGTTACTATTCGATTCCTGGGTTTAAAATGTATAAGGGTTCACTTGAAATTTACTTCTCGGTTCGGGGAAAAAATCGACCTTTTTTTAACATCCTCCTTTCTAGCCATATATTCCGATTGAAAAATATTAACCCTTAAACCGCACACTGGGTGTGCGACACCCGGGGACTTTTAAGTGTGTTCTCCAAGCTGGAATAGGATATTATCTTTTGGAAAAATTATCTTACATAGCTCAGTACATCTATTTTAAAGGAAAATAGGTTTCATAATGATTTATTTAATTTAAATAATTAAAAAAGAGTTTTCTAAAACTACTGAAATTACCTTAAACCAAAAACTGGGTGTCAAACAAGCAGAAATTTTTCGCCGACAACTTCATAAAGTTATCAAATACACAAAGACACTTGGGAGACTAATGTCCCTCACGGAACAAAAAGTTAAGTACAAAATGTATCGTCCAATAACGACACATGTTCAATTTTTACGAATTTAACCGAAATATTAAAGTAAAAAGCTAGAATATGGGTGTCGCACACCCAGGGTGCGGTTTAAGGGTTAAGTTGAACGAAAGTTATAGCTTTTATCACATATCATATATTCAGAATAACTTGGAATTTTTATATTTCTTGTTTTGTGACTAATTTAACTTTGCTTGTATCATCTCTGCTTGTCAGCATGGCCATCTGTCCCGAGTGTCGTAATTTGGTTAAAAGAGGTGATCTTAACATTGTAAATTGTGTTAAATGTGGTGTTTTAATTCACATGTTATGTGCCAACGCTGTTAATGCAAAGGCTAACAGTGAGAGCACAAAAAAGGGAATTGTTAATTATATGTGTAGTAAATGCAAAAGCAAGGACAGTGACATCTGTAGTGATCGTAGCTCAAATAGCAAGTTAACTGACACAACCAAAAAAGGTGATAATAGGCCTAAAGTGACAGATACCTCTATTACCACACCTAATGCAGAAGTCTCACCAGCTGTCATTGAAGCTATCAGGGTTGCAGTACACCAGGGGCAATCCAGTTCCTTTGAGGATTTGCAGACTCAGATGTTTAAGATGTTCACCGAGTTCACTAACAGGCAGAAAGAATTTAATGCGGAGTTAAATAATACGGTAGTAACTCTTAGAGAGGACATTGATAATAGTAAGGGTAAAATCGATTCTCTAGAATTAATTGTCGAAGATCAAAAAAGAGCACTACAACTTTCAAAATTGGATAACGAAGCACTCGAGAATAAGATTGCATTACTTGAACGTAATCTTAACTTACAAGAACAGACATCTCTTCAAACTTCGTTGGAGATTCATGGACTTCCAGTAAGTGAAAATGAGAGTTTGGCTAGTGTTGTCTGTGATATTGCCAAAGCATTGGACGTTAAAATGGATGAAAAGGACATATCTAACACTTTCCGTTTGGGTAGAGGGGATGTTAACTCTCTATTTCCTCCTGTTATAATGGTCAAGCTATTTAGGCAAAACTTAAGGGATGAAATTATTAACAAAAGGAAGCACAACGCTAGTTTCTCTACAAATAATATTGGCTGGTCCATTGACAATAAGCGTCTCATTTTCATCCGTGAACCACTCTCTATGTTGAATCGCAGAATTTATTCAGCAGCTTTAAACCTCAGGAAGAATGGCAAAATTAAATATTTATGGATAGCTGGAGGAAAGATTTTTTGTCGTCGGGAAGATGGAGCACTGAGATTGCAACTATCCAGTCTACAAGATTTGGACAAATTCAAGTAGCAATCATCGTTATGGCAACTTTCAATTGTTTTTTGATTTTTATGTTATCTTTCTGTTGGGAACTTTTTGACGTTTGGATTATATCTTTGTTTATGGTTTGATTGTCAAACATCTTATACGAGTAAGTTTATCATTATTTTTACTTCACTTTTTAATGAAAAATTGGTACTTCATGTTAATGTTATACATTTTTGTTTCTTTATTAATGAACATTATTTATTGATTGTTATTCATAAATATATGATCATTGCAAAGCAATTGCTTCAATCTTTAATATCTATTATTTTTCGTTATGTTTGTTTATTTCAATTTATTTGCAGAGTTTTATTGTTTATTGTTGAAACACGGCATTTTTATATTGTAAAAATGGACTTTCTCTCTCTACTTCTTTGGCTTTACTTGATTGTTTATTTATGTAAGATAAAATGGAGCCTTTGAATATTTGCCATATTAATGCTCAGTCTTTACGTGCGCATATACTTGAGTTTAGGGATTTTTTCAGTAGAGTTGAATATGACGTCATAGCGGTATCAGAGACATGGCTAACGCCATACGTAATGTCTGACTTAGTTGAACTAAATAATTATTTTCTTTTCCGTAGAGACAGAGAGATGCGCAGAGGTGGAGGAGTTTGCTTATTCGTGAAAAAGAGTTTAAGGTGTTCTATGGTGAGTGCGAGTATTGAGGGATCACATCCTACAGCCGAGTTTCTTTTTATAAAATTACAGTCACAGCTTGACGATGCATTAATAGGAGTGGTATATAAGCCACCGAATGCATCCTTCGGATGTGAACTGGAGAACCAAATATTTTCTTTGTTTCAGAATTTTAATAATGTTATAATATTAGGAGACTTTAATTGTGATTTGAATATTTCTTCACCTTTAACTAATTACCTAACCTCTATGGTATATTCATCAGGTTTGTTTATTGTGCCACACAGCTCGACTCACCATTTGATCAACTCTAGCACAAGAATTGATGCAATTTTTGTTAGTGATATTGATAGGGTTATCTCTCATGATCAACATCCGGTACCTTTCTTATCTAGTCATGATTTAATAAGTATTAAATTTGACATGGAAGTTTCTGATTCATATTCACATCAATTTAAATTTATTCGAAATATAAATAGCATTCCCAAGGATGAATTTCTTGCACACTTGGCTGATTATGACTGGACGGCAATATATTTTTAACAAGACATTAACGTTAAGGTACGGATGTTGACTTCATTTTTGACTTCAGCATTCGATGTGTTTGCCCCATGTCGTCCGCCGAGAGTGAGGGGGAAATTCATGCCTTGGATGAATGACGAAATACGACAATTAATTAAGAAAAGAAATAAATTGCGTCAATTGTTTAAGAGAACAAAAAAAAATATTGATCAAATTAATTTTATAAAAATTCGTAACTTAGTTAAAACGAAAATCAGGGATGCACACAATAGATATAATTACAATACTATTAAGACCAATGTCAAATCTGAAAATATTTGGCACATCTTAAGAAAACTGAATCTCATATCAAATAAAAAAAAAGTAACTGATAATAGCTTTCAAGCAAGTGAATTCTTAAATGTTTTTTCGCAATCTCCTATCTCGGTTCCCTGTACCTCTGAGCGTTTGCCGGTCAATAATGAAATTTTTGATGAAAATAAATTTTTCTTTTCGGATATTGATCATGTTACATTATTTAAAAGCATAGATTGCATTACAACTAATGCTATGGGACATGATTATATATCTATGAAGATGATTAAATTGGCACTTCCTGTTATTTTTCATCACGTTTTACATATTTACAACTATTCCTTGCAAACTGGAACTTTTCCTGAAATTTGGAAGATGAGTACTGTGCACCCTATTCCTAAGATTTACAATCCTAAAAAGCCAACCGATTTCCGTCCGATCTCAATAGTGTGTTCTCTCGCAAAGCCGCTTGAAAAAATAGTATGCACCCAGATTGATAGTTTTTTAAATGTGACTGGTTTATTTGATCCTTTACAATCTGGCTTTCGTTCTAAGCATAGTACTTGTACTGCACTACTAAAATTTACAACAGATCTTGAGCTCGCTTTGGACATGAAGTTTGTTACAGTCGCTGTTTTCTTTGATTTCTCTAAAACAAAAAAAGTGTGGTTATTTCTTCTTATCTATTTCATGATTCCCTTCGGTGAATCATGGGTTTTTGATAAAAAAAGCTTTTTTCTCATGACATGTCTAGATCGGTTTGTAACTGGTTTGAGTCTTATCTGGATGATAGACTACAGAGAGTTGTGGATGGGAATGGAGATTTTTCCGAATGGGGCAAACTTGAATGTGGTGTACCTCAGGGAGCTTCATTGTCATCCTTACTCTTTAATTTGTTTATCGCGGATCTCGGTGTTGACCTTAAGTTCTGTAAATACCATAAATATGCTGATGATTTTAAAATTTACCTATCAGGTCCATTGTCATTGCTCCCTGAACTTATTCAAAAGGTTCAAATTGATATTAATTATGTTGTTAAATGGGGAATTGATAATGGACTTGCTCTTAACCCAGATAAGACTCAGGCTATGATAGTTACAGCAAATAGAGGTATTTCGGTGCAGGATTTATCATCACTACCGCCTCTATTAGTAAGTGGGGTTCCAGTCACATTTAAAGAAAAAGTTAAAGATCTTGGTGTAACGTTAGATAAAAATTTAAACTGGAGCGATCATATTTCTGAGATTACGCGCAAAGTGTTTATAGTACTCCAACAGTTAAATAGAAGTAGGGAGTCTCTACCTATTGCGACAAGAACGTTATTGGTTAAATCATTAATTCTTCCTATCTTTGATTATTGCTGCCCTGTATATAACGGAATTTCAGATGATTTGAATACTAAACTCGAGAGAGCCCTAAATGCATGTATACGTTTTATTTTTGATCTGCGGAAGAGTGAGCATATTACTCAATATAGAGTAAAGGCGGGTTTATTGAATGTCGCGGCCAGAAGACAACTGTTTATTGGAAATTTACTTTATTCAATATTTAAAAGTAAAACACCATCTTATTTGTATGAGTTTTTTAACTTTAAAAACTTAGAAGAGTCAACATATAATAGATTACGAGAGAGAAAGTCAATTTTAAAAGTGCCTGCACATAGAACTAGTAAAATGCAAGCATCGTTCATTGTTAGAAGTGCTAGGTTGTGGAATAAATTATCCATTGAAGTTAGAAATGTACCAACTCAATTAATATTTAAGAAGATATTTTTCAAATTGTTATTTAATAATAATAGTAAAATACTAGATGTAACTTATTGGTAATATATATTTTTTTTCTCCTAATTTTTTCTTTTATTTTCCATAAAAAGTTTTTTTGTATATATAAAGTATTGTTAATTGAGCGATGAATATATTTTTATAATTTTTTCTTTTCTTTTCTATAAAAAGTTATTTTTTATAATATATAAAGTATTGTGAATTGAGTGATAAATGGATGATTGATTGAGTTCTAGATTATATAACTTTCTACTCAGCTATGTACTATGTATTGTTCCTTAGAGGGCTCCTTAGCCCTAGGAACTTATGTTATTAAATAAATAAATAAATAAATAAATTTCAAAAAATTGAAAAAATGCAAATTTCTTTAATTTTTGTCAAATTGATATGACACTTTTTGTAGCTACTTTTTAATATAAATACAACTAATTTTCTCTATAAAAATGAAATATAAATAATTAATTTGAATTTTTAAGCCAAAATCATATTTTTGATTTTCAACCACTTTTAATTAGTTTTTTTCAATATTGTTTAATTTTTTATGAAGTTGGTATTAATATCGGTTAATGTTTTAAAATTTTAAATTACATTCATTACATTTATTTTATTAACAACTTTAGAGTCATGAATTTGATGTCTATTACAAATTTTCTAAAATCAATTAACGTGAGTTTGCAAATAATTTGTGTATTGTTATTGTAATGTTTTAAGTTTGGAAATTTCATAGCATGTATTTTCATATTTCATTTAACGTAGAAAATAAAATATATATGTATATGTTCAATATAAATGGTACAGTAAAAGCATCAATAAAACTGAAATTTAACTTCAGCGCACTGAGAAAACTGGAGAGTCATATTCAGAGGTTCAAAAAGTGTATGTTTCCTTTGCTTATGAAGAGAGTTAAATAGTCCTTCTAAAATAAATTTTGAATTGATGATGGAAATCTACTTGTATATTCTCTCCCACATTATATCTGAGGGTTAAAAGTTGCGCAGAAAATGTGTACGATCTGATGCGCGCGAAATTATTTTTCTGACATTTTATGTTTTAATTTAGGGGTTAGGTTGCCATATTTATTCATTTCGCGCCGGATAAGGAAGGGATTTCTCAAGATGGTTAATTTGTCCCTCTGTTATAAACTCATTTTCCCTCCAAGAGAAATGGTACAAATATCTGTCAATGGTGTATTTGAACATTTAGATTGTTATCTAATAGCTAACTCTCAAATATGAACGATTTGTCCCTCCAGACTCTACATAACTCCAAAAGCTGGTGGAAAATTAGGATTAATTTTTAATACATTAATTAAAGCTCGGTGGGCGGACCAAGGGTACTTGGTTCGCGCCCATTAGCCTGGGATTTTTCCGGCACGTGAGATAATCTGAGCGGGAGGTTTGACGTCGAGGTATAATGATCTGCACCACGGAGTAATAATAAGGAGACTGCTCTCCAGCGTATCCCCTAGTCAAACTGGTGCCAGATTTCTGCCTTGGTTCACTGAGTAGTAATGACTTTTAAAAAATAACGCGCATGTGCAGTTTGCAACTATCTTCGTCACTCTTGAAAGAACGATGAGAGAGATAATTATTTTGACGTGCGAGTTGGAAAGTGTGGTTATGTTTTACTGTTGACAATATATATTATACTATTAAATAATATTAATAAATTGTAATATAGGAAATGTGTGAGTAGATATTAATTATATTAGCATTATAGCGATTATAGCATTATATTATATTGTATTCATTCACTTTATCATACAAAGAAAATAATTACTCCGGTTCGACAAAAATAATCTTTTTATTAATATCTACTCACACCTATATTACAATTTATTAATATTATAATATATTGTACTTACTCTTCTCTTTGCAGTTTGTTAATCAATATTTTTTCTTATTTAAATGTTGATTTTCCCGTATAGTTGCTGTTGTCAACAATAAAACATAACCACACTTTCTAACTCGCACGTCAAAATAATGATCTCTCTCATCGTTCTTTCAAGAGTGACGAAGATAGTTGCAAACTGCGCATGCGCTTTATTTTTGAGAAGTCTTTACTACTCAGTGAACCAAGGCAGACATTTGGCACGGTATCTCACTGGTAGTACAGTCTCCTTATTATTACTCCGTGATCTGCACTGTCGATTATTGTCCAGTACACACCGTTAAAACTCGGCTGTCGATAAACCGGTTGTACTCAGGAGAGGTTTTCTACAGTTTCCCTCTTCTCTGGCGAGAAAACCCATTGACGGGTGGTCCAGGCAAATGCGAGTACTCCTAACCTCAAAAAGTCGTTCTGTAGAAACGCAAAAAGTAGTTGGTATATAAGAGTGTGTGTTCTGACAGTTGGCCTAGCTTCAAGTCATTTAAGAAAAAAAAAAAAAAAATACTACAAACGCATAAAGTACTACAAACTGACAAATACTGTTCTGTAAATATGAATTACACTGGAGCTTCACTTATTTTCAGTCTCACTTATTTGTAGTCGCACTTATTTTCACCATTTCCAGTCTCACTTATTTTCAGTTAAAAGGTTCTCCGTGCGTTCTCATTGGTTGATGTTAAAAGAATCCACCAATCAAATCAACTCGAATGTTACGTTTCAGGGTGAAAATAAGTGCGACTTTGCCTTTCAGTTTGTTTGGACTTAGTGAAAATAAGTGAAGCTCCAGTGTAGTTGAAAATAGTATTTGATAGGAAAAGTCATTTACTGATTCAAAAAGTAATATTTTTCTAATGAAGTAGTTAATGTAACTAATTATTAGTTTTTCCCAATCAAATTAAATTCCCGATTGATAGACACCTCTTCAAATATATTAGTAGAAACTAAAACCCGTCGAAGACGGGTACGACAGCTAGTAAATTATAAAACTAAAGATTACTTTTTATTTCAACAACGAAAATAAGTTAACATTATGAACTCAGTTAATAACCTGGGTATACTCTTTCAAGAAATTTATATCTTGATCATTGAAAGTTGAGACGTTTTTTTAAGTCATAATCCTATGAAGAATTGAACGATTTGATTCTAAAACATTATTGAGGACATAAACTGAATCATATAATGAATTCCATCGCGTTACAGTAGGTATTGTTAATCTTTTTTCTATTCCTTAGTGTATAGCATCTGCTGCAATTGTGCTATGATTAGGCAAATTCCAAAGTGCTCGGGCCTTTGCCATAGAGGGCCTGAATGCTTTTTTGAAACTTGCATCCAATAATGCAACATCTGCATCCTTACTAACCACTAAATTTAGCGTATGAGCAGCACATCTCATATGTGCTGGCAAATCAATTATCAGATTGTCCATTGCCATGTAAAGTTGCGTAAAAATGGCATTCCGCAAATATTTTAAAATGAGAATAATGATATGCAAGATTGTTAAAACTGTTCTCATTCTTATATTGCTCTGCTGCTCCATCAGTAATATATATCTTATTTCTGTTCTGTGATAAACTTCTTAATAAATAAATTTACTGCATTTGAATTGTGATTAAGATCTTCCGAAATCAGGATGAAACATTCATGTTCAAGTTTATATTCATCTACATAATACACAACGAAAGGATGTAATGTGATTTGTTCCTTGGACTAATATTGACTTTGTGTCGCGTCTTGAATTATAACCGAATAATTTTTCTAAAAATCTTTTTTGCAGAAGAATTTCCCAGGTTTAAAAAAATTTTCCAAATCAGAAATATATTTATTTTACTCCGTAGTAATAAAGTCATGTTTTAATAATAATTGCAAATTTGTCAAAACCTTTTTTAGTAAAATCGTTAACAGCATTGGCACATGTTAATAAAGCAGTTCTGTCAGTTGAAACCCATCTCTCTTCTATATGTATCTGTATCTATGTAATGATTATCAAATACAATCCACACTCGAGAATCAACTTCAACAATTTTAAAAAGAAGTGTCTCTTTCGATATAATAGCATAAACATCATAATCATCTTTATCTAATTTTACAGATTCAGTCACACTTCTATTGAGTGCATTATCACATTCTTCTCTAGTCACAATCATTGAAGAAATTAAAAATTTGTCAGAGGACTCCATTTTACTCATTATTGTCAAAATTTTTTTCTTATCGAGATGATCTACAACAATTAGAAATAATATGCTACAAGAATTTTTGAAAGCGTTTTGTTGTTTTTTAACTGATTCAAAAGTTTTATTTGAAAAAATCGTTGATATCTCACTAGAACTTGGAGGAATATAACTTGACTGCAGAATTTTTATAAAATCTTTTTTCCTTTTCACTAACTGTGTCTAAGAAAGTTTTAATGTTTGACTGACGTGGATTATAGGTTTTCTTGAAAGAAAGAGTCCTGTGATTAATATTATTTTACACTTGTAAAATCTAATAACAGAGGTAAAAAGTTAATAAATTAAAGAAATCTATAAAGCACATTATCATTTTTTAATTATTAACTAAATAGTAAAATTGGTTAACTGAAAATATCTTGTAAATTGTATGGAAACTTACAGAATTATTATTATCCTCTTCTAATCTTCTACTGATTGGGGGTCATTCGCCCGACTGCTTATTCGCCCGATTGACATTTGCTAGAAAGAAAAGTGTCCGATTCCAGGCGCCCGATACCTTTTGCCCGAATTTGAAAGCCCGACTTTATTTTCCAGGATACGAATGTAATTTATCGGTCTGGGAGTTCCCGCAATTCTTCCAAAGATTGGGGATTCAGGGGCAAATCTTTTCGTCGATAATGTCTTAATGTTTTTTTAGATTATTTCACTCGGAAAGTTTACTCAGTACTTCTGGGCCAAACGGACTGAGTTCTGTACGCAAAATCTGGTAGAAAGAAAAAATCAAAATTATTCGTAATAACAATAATAATAATTGTTGTATTCTTTTGTTGAACTCTTTATTTCACACTAAATTAACTATACAAGAGATAAAATTCGTAGTACAAAACTATTAACAATTATCAATTGACAAATACTCTTCGACGTGGGTTTGAAGGACAGCTACTTGCTTCTTGCGCACTCGAACTCAACTTTTACACTGAACTCACTGCGAAAATTATCCTTAGAGGTATTCCGTAGCCCACGCCCCCATCATAGGATAAGGGTGGGGACAAAACCCGCAGGTAGGGAGCGAAGATTCGAACAGGAATAATTTATTTCCCGAACAATAATAATAATACTAATTTATTAAATGAAATAATGAATAAATAACGAACGTCTTAAATAGTAAAGAAATTATTATTATTTTTAACCTGTGCCAATGTAAGCTCAGGATGTTCTCCCGCTGTTCGTTTAAGATTGTTCTCTACGATTTCGGCTTTAGCCTCCTCTGGATCGGCAGGGTGACTATGTTTGAAATCTTTTAAAACAGTCAATCCATCTTCGCCTGGAATTGTTACAACTCGAGCTTTACATTCGCCGCGACGTAACTTTCTACATGCGCAATTGAATTCTCCATTTGGTCCTTTCTTCGATCTTACATGTACGAAACCTTTACAAATTAAATGGTTATTGACAATTCAAGGTCCGGAAGCATCTAAATCCATTTTCACAAAAAAATTTGGAGAAAAAAACGACAAATTTTGAAAATGATTTCACTACGAATTTTGAATCGAATGACTGAAGTTTGTTTGTTTATATGTGAAGATATGCACTTATGAGAAGACGATCGATGTAACCATGAAATTGACAATCGGGCAAAATTTATTGTCGGACGCCTGGAATCGGGCATTACGAGTCGAGCAAAAGAAATTGTGTTAATGTCCAGACGAGCTAAGAAATATACGGGCTATAGGAGTCGGCCGAATGGTCGGGAACCTCTTCTACTTCATTTGCAAGGCGTTCTAAACTTTCATTAACAGAAAAACTCATTTTAGAAATGTCGTTATTTGTATTTTCTTGTAAACTCATTTCTTCTGAAGGCATAGTCACTGGAACTGCACAAACTTTTCTAAAAATTAGAAATTATTTTATGTTATTTAGTGAAATTAAAACTGCCTACATTATTTAAGTTTTTATACTTACCTATGAGTCTTTAATCTCTCTATTGCCGTATTTTTTAATGCATAATTGCACAAAGCACATATATTACAATATTCTTGCCATTTCATCCTTTTTTGAAATGTAGCACAATTCATTCCACTGATTGTGCTTTGGCCTCCTACTTTCACTCATATTATTTTATTTTTACAACGATCGTTAACTGAACTGACATGAAAATTGTAAATTCAAAGCCGTTCAAAACAAGCAGATTAAAGGTATAATTTCTTCTTGATATTTCTTTATGATTTCAGATTTCTTCATGTATAATTTCGTTACGTCTTTCCATTCAGTTTCTTCTCAAAGTTTTTTAAAATTTTATTAGCATTTTTTAGTAAAGCAAAGTGTTCAGCAAACTATATATTAGTTTCTTCGCAACTCATTTCCGCTAATTCTTGAGCAAAAATGCCTTGAAAGCATCAAAGACGTATAAAAAATTATTTTGAGGAAAAATACTTATTTTAGAATGTTTTAGCACATAATGCATTTTAAATAAAAGCACATCTGGTAAGTGGTGGGGCTTTTTTCTTGCGCATGTCAATCACTCAAATCAACTGCTTATGTGTTCTTTGAACACATTACATATTTTCTTACTATTCTTCACAGGGGCATAAGGTAAAAACGGTAGATAATTAATAAACAATTTGCGTGATATAAGATTGTCAAATGTAATTTTTTTAAATTTTACTCCATTAAACTTTTTTAATGAAAAATAAAAAGAACTCGAAGTGTTATATATAGTGTCACACAACACTATAAGTGAATTATCAGATTCAGAAGATACACTTGATTTTGAATGCACTGATGAAAATAACATTTCAGAATTAAATATTGTACATGAAGATGAAATTAGAGCTTCTTCATCTGTCGACAGTAATATTTCATTATAAAACCGTTTGCTTCAAAATACTAAGGCTGAAATATGGGAAGAATTAAAAATGGTTGGTCTTCAAATCTTCATTATATTCAAAATATTCAATCAAAATTGGTTTTACATTCAAATAATTAAAAATAAACTTTTAATCAAGATAAATCTAACACGAACCCAACCTATAATTTGTTTGCTTCTTAGGTACCTTTCTTGGGAGCGCATCACATATTGATAAGTAAAATTTATCAAATTTAAAGTACGAATAGTGATTTTTAAAAGGGTTTTCACGAGCTATAAGTTGGAGATGAAAAAAAGTTGTTTTCTTTCAATTTGACCTTGAAATTCAAGGTCAAATTCTTAATTTCAATATATCTCAAAATCGGTGTTTTTTATTTTTTTTCTAACCTATCCCAATCGAAAGCTTACCTTTTTTTCTATAAGCCATGTAAAAATCAGAGTAAGACCATGGAACATTTTGGAGAAATTAATTTTAAATTATCATTTTCTATATAAAATAATGATAAATTATTATTTTCCTCAAAAATCTTCATGGTCCCACTCTGATTTTTACATGGCTCATAGGAAAAAAGGTCACCTTATTATTATTAATAAGTATTACTTAGGATTCCGTCAGAGTTATGTAAACATTATTTGACAGATTCTTACAAATTCACGCGTTCTCTACAATGTACATTGAACGCAAACACATCCATACATTGTAAGCAGCTAAACGAGATTTGCAATGCATTGCCGAGTGATTGACAAAGATTGTGTTCTTTGCGCTCGCGTTCAGTGACAGAGTTTGACGGACTTCAACAAAATGCGCGTGAATTCCAAAGACTCCCATTGAATCCCAGTGACTCCAACTGAATCCAAACGGAATTTCCAGTGTATCTTACCGAATCTCAACCGTATAAAACTTTGAAACTAATCGGAAATATCTTGTAGAATTATACTGGAATGATTACTTACCAAAACTAAAATTAAATGATAAATGAACCGTGAAGTATCAAATTCTTTGCAATTATCTTTAGAAACCAAGCAGAAATTCAGTTGTTTAAGGAAGAATAATAATGTTATTAATTATAATAATATTATTATTAATTAATTAATTATAATAATTAATAATAATAAACAGAAATATTATTTATAAAATTATTCTAGTAAATTAATAATTATAATAATTATAATTATTGTTAATAATTATAATAATATTATTATTAATTAATTAACTATAATAATTATTAATAATAAACAGAAATATTATTTTGACGTGAGGGATTTTTCCTCACTTTTAATTATTTAATCGATCCGGAAAAATTAGCGACCTTACGGTATTTTCACCGTAGGTGGCGCCTGTTCTCGGCCACTTACCGGTAAAGCTATGCAATTTTCCATATTAATTACATGAAGTGCTGTGTGGTGCGCATAAGCAATTCGTGCGAATATGACTTCGCTCAGTGCGTAGATATAAGCGGATCACCGAATTATGTACTTCGACAACCGTACCCGACCTCTCATTGCCTGGAGGGGGAGGTACCGGTTTGAGCTAAGAAATAAAGGCTATACTTGAAATTACTCAAGTCGGCTTATTTTTCTCCTATACCCATTTTTCCATCTTCCATGCTACGAGACTCGACTAGCAGCCAGAAGGAGAAGAAAGGAGGAAAGGAAGGAAGCTATTCTCCAGCCGCCCTGGGTCCCCCACCGCCTGCCTGACAAATATCTCCTAACCACGATGTCAGCAGCAAGGCCCCCATCGTCCGCCTCACTGCCACATTCGACCTCCCCCGCTCAACGTCGATACCAAAATTCAACCTACATCGCAGCATTGAGGGTTGCGTAGGTTCCCCATACAGTTTCCCATAAGGGTTAAGTTTCACTTTCCTTAAATTCTCGCGGGTCAACCGGCCACCCTTAAAATATAAAATTTTCAATCTGCCCCTTTAATAGTTTCACAGCACTCTTTTGTGAACAAAATTTGACGAGAATTTCCCTACCCGTAAAAAAGGGAAATTCGCCCATGTCAAAATGGCGCCCAACGTGGGGCCCGAGTTAAAAAAGTTACTTTTACCCACCCTGCTTGTCTCAAATGCTCTTCTCGAAAGAAATGAATTTTTCTTTTCTTAAATGTTCTCTCGTGAAGAATTTAATTTTTCTTCTTTCAAAACCGCCCCCTGTGGCTTCTAATTATTTTTAAAAAATATTCTTCCCCCTGTGGAAAAATTTCTAAGTCACCCTCTCCTGTGGGACTTAGCTCAAAATAAAATTCCAATCACTCCCTGTGGTGCAAATTGATAAAAAAATAATTTTTTTTTCTTTCCTCTCCACCCTGTGGAGTTTTTCTTCTCTTAAACCTCCAATGGTCCAGACCAATTAAATCGGGTGGCGCCCTCCTTTAAACATTTTTTTTTCATTTTATAACGGGACTTTTAAATAGAAAATTAAATAATAAATTAAAGAAGATAGCTATTGCATCGTAGTCCCGAAATTCGATATTTTACCAACTCTAAGTCGCGACTAAACTCTAAAATAAACACACAAAAAGGTCTCAACAAAACAACGCTAACAAAAACGAAAGACAAATTAAAATAAAACAAAGGGAGGAACTGCTGAGAACACGATCGACGATGCATCGATCTCCAGTCAAAAATAAAATCAAACCTGCGATGAAAACCCTCGCCAACAACCAACGGCGTCCTTTCTGCAACGGCTTTCCGGCGACTCCAAAGAAATAAAGTTCAGAAAGACTCAATAAAACGCTTAAAAATTCACTAAATTATTATAACTTTATTTTAGAAAATTAAATTAAGAAAAATACAATCGAAATTTATAAATCAAAATTTAATAAAAATTAATATAAAATCTTAAGAAATGCTCAATTTGGAAAAACTCGACCAGCTCGTAACACTTGCTTCCGAATAATGATTTCTTAATTTATGAACTGGAACCACGAACTTCTCAGAAGCCTGCATTCAATCTCGCAAAATCCTCTCCGTCCAATCCTCGCCGAATTTTCATAAATCAACTCCCTTCCATCAATGAAACACCTGTAAGAAAGGGGGAAAAAGGGTCGCTACTCGTCGTTGGATGTACTACGTCACATCGAACATGCGCAACGTTAGATTCAACTAGTCTCTAAGCAAAACGAACACCCGGCTCGCAACGACACTATAGCAAAAACAGAAAAACTGCGACAGACAGAACGACCACGAGAGAGAAACCACTCTCACTCACTATAGCAAACGAACGAGGAAAGTCTCGGTCTCTAAAATTATTATAAGTAACGATTCACATCGTTACAATCCCCTTCCCTAGGCCAAAGTTATTACCAATAATTTTGCCGAAAAGAAAAGAAAATTCAAAAATTCACACAGCATGAAAAATAATCTCTCGGTCACTACTTCAAAGGAAAAAGATCTCCGCTCGACTGAGTTTCCTCTGAAAACTGACTCTCCTTTACCAGATTAGGAAAGAACACAAAATAAAACACAAAAAAAAACTCTAATTGACTCGTTTATTTCATTTCCTTCAAAGGCAAATTACAGCACATCACTGCTGGCTCTCCCAAAATTTGATCTTGATTTCCCGCGCCATCTCAGGTGGAAGATCTCGGACAAACCTCTCGAGACTCATAATCTGCTCCATGAGAGGCCTCGTTTCCACCGAACCGCGGCTAGTACTAGGCTGAGGGCCAAGACGATCCCCCAAAGGTGCAACAAGACGGCCCCGGGCAGAAGGGATTCCAAATGCACACGGGACACGATCACTAGAGGGGGGTGACTCACGCCGGTCACTACCACGACGCTGCCTCCAATAAGCATCTCGACAACGAGGGCAATTCGACATTCGCACCTCCCTACGGCCACAATTATTACAGAAAGTACCCAAGGGCCTGGTGCAATTACGGAGGCGATGCCCTCGCTGCCAACAATTGTGGCAAACACCTGGAGGAGGGTCCAAAGAAGGATCCGTGGGAATGGAAACCAAATCCGAAAATAAACGGCCTGTCATCAATGTCGGCGACGGGGGTGGGGGTCGAACAGGGGACGGTCTCAAAGACATTAAAGGAGGCGGGTCAGGAGGGGAACCTGCTCCACTAGAAGAGGACGAGATAGGGAAAAACTCCTGGGAAGGAGACATACGATCCAACACAGAGCCCGGCGACGACACCTGAACTGACTCCTGGTCAACAGCAAACGACGTCGGGTCTCTAACAGGTGGGGGAGCATGTCGGGGCAAACCCGAGTTTGTGGAAGCCGTAGGGATGAGGTCGTCCATCCGCTGGCTGCTGACGTAATCCCAATCGCTCTGGGGCCTACGTCTCTCCACCACTGGTCTCTCCACCGGAACAAAAACCCGAGCCTCAGCCGCCTCACTTTCCTGTAAGGTCTGCTCTAATTCCATCACCGCCAACCAACTCTCGAACTCAACCGGGTCCTCGGGAGGATTTTGTAAATTTTCCTCGCCCTCCGGCACCGGTCGGCCCGACCAGTCCTCCCACTCACTCTCCAGTAAGGGCGGAACCGACTCCAGGGGCAACACCAAAGACTCCGACTCAGGGTCCGCTGCTCCCACCGCCTCCTCGCGCTCCGCAGTCGGTCCCACCTCCGGCATAACAGGACTCCTTCCCCCTTCCACCACATTTCCCCGACTCAACATTTCGTCGAACAACGCGTCGAAATGCTGGAGGCTCGCTGGCTCCTCAATTACAGGCAGGACGGGACCCGGAACAGGCAGCACTTCCACCCTCTCCCGGAGCCACCGGCCCCGACCAACACTTGTACGCCTCATCTTTTCGTGCCGCTTCAACACCACAACACTACGAACCCGAGGCTTGGAAGTGGAGCCACCGGCCTCATTCACCTTCGGCATGAAAACTGGAAAATTAAACCACCCTGATTAAATCCATGACACCACACTTAACTTTGACCACGAGGAGGTACAAAACGCTTCAAGTCGGAAACATGCACCTTGGTAATACGGCGACTATTGTCAGTCTTAAGCTCATAAACATTGTCGGACAACTGACGAATAATTTCAAAAGGTCCCTCGTGTTTGCTCGATTCTGCCATGGGTACCTGGTGGTACGCCATTTTTAAATCGATTTTGGAAATATAACGTGCCTTTCTTAACTTATCCAGTATACTATCAATACTGGGTATAGGGTACGCATCTTTTACGGTCACGACATTTAGGTCTCTAAAATCAAAACACAATCTCAAGGACCCATCCCCTTTTTTAACTATGACCGGTGCGGAACTCCAATCGCTCGAAGCCCTTTCGATAATGCCCTGCTCAAGAAGCTTCTTAATTTCTTCTATGAGCCACTGAAGCATCATGGGGGACATTCTGCGTGGTCGGTGCTTGATAGGGGCCGAATCTGTCACTACAATAGTGTGCTCGGTTAAGGTGGTCATGCCATGCTCTTGGCCCTGGGGTAAAACTAACTCATCGACGAGCTGTTGAATTTCTTGCCTCTGTGCCGCATTTAATTCGCAAATACCCGCACATTCGGCAAAAAACCTGACCTTCGACACATCTACCTGGTCCATTGGCAAACTCGTGCCAAGCCTGGCCACTAATGCGCCATAACCCTTTTCCCAATTGCACATCCACGTCCATGTTTCTACAAAAATCCATGCCAAGAATCAGATCTTGCTTTAAGGATTTAATCGCTCGTAATTCGAACGACTGAGAAACGCCATCTATGGTAAACCATAGCCTCAGTTTACCCAACGCTCTGGTTTCGCCCCCTATCGCACTCGAAATTATGGAATCCGTGGTCTCTAATTTGTCACGAAATTGTCTCGCTAGATGCGGCCCTACTGCAGAAATAGTCGCACCCGGGTCAAAAAGGGCAAGGTAAGGGCGGTCAGCAATAAAAAGTTTAATGAAGAATCTATTTTCTTCCGACGAACCATCTACAATTTCGCCTTCGATTGCTGTACTAAATGCACCTTGTGCATTCCCCCCCTCCCTAAACTCGACTTCCGTCGCGCCTGCATCGGCCGTGGAAAATTGCACGCTCGAGTCTCTCTCATAGCCTGCATTACTTCTCTCATTAGGCGGCGAACCAACGCGCACCGTAGCAGTAATGCCTTGTGCGCCGCCTTCCCCGCTCGTCTCCCTCTCTTCTTCCCCTGGTCTTGTACAAGGCTGAACAACGGGTACCCTATTATCCCCGCTCGCCTCAGCACTCTGTACCTCGACTCTTGCCTTCTCAACGATTGCGTGAGGAGTTTCGAAACTCTCGAAAACTTCCCCTCTATTGCTTCTCATTCCTTCACTAACATCGGTGTGCCTCTCGGCGGTCTCTATACTATGCGGTGCTACGAGGGAACACTCTACCTCCCCGCCCGCCTCAGGCATACGCAACTCTACGCCCACCGACTCACCTGTCACGCGAGGGGTCTCTAAGCTCTCTAGCCTTCCCCCTCTATCCACTGTCTCAATGCGTTCTGTGTGCCTTTCCGACATCGCTACACTATGCGGTGCTACAGGCACACATACTATCTGCCCGCTCGCCTCCGGTACACGTACCTCTACCCCCACCGGCTCACTCGTCGCACGAGGGGTCTCTACACTCTCACCAGGTGACGAGTACACCATACGTTGCACACGAAGGAATATCTCATTATCACCTGGCTCTACTGCTTGGAATTGGGAAACCGGGGGGGGAAGACTGCTTATCTCCCCCCCTTGCGCGTTTCCCAACATAACGCGGATATTCGCGCAATTGTCACAATTTGCAAACACCACTCCACTGCTACCACACACCTGACACGCGACAGGATTTTTACTCAATTTCGCAGGGCACTGTTGCGCAAAATGTCCCTGTCCTCGACAGTGGAAGCATACACGAGACGGACACATAGACGCCTTATGCCCTTCCGCTTTGCACAAATTGCACGTCCCCATAAACACGCGGGGGTCGCCAGGTTGACGCGAATTGGTCAAATTATTGGCACTATTTACCCTAATGCCCTGCTGCGGGGCAGGTTGGACCATTTGTGGTACCGGAACCAACACCGCAGGGGGTATCTGGGATCCCAGTGGTGGCGCGCTTACTGCCACCGGTCTCTGCTGATTAACTCCCAACTGTGGCAACCCGGCTGGCGCCGAGATGGCGCTCAATTGGCTCTCATGCACCATCTTCTTTTTAGGCCGCTTTTTGCTCTTGTTACGCGTCTCTAAACTTCGACTAGGTTTCTCTGGAGATTCCCCTCCACTACCTGAGTCCGAACTTTCCAACAACGCATCCAACTTCGACGATCGGTTGGGAAGGCCTCGGCGCTGCCCATGGGAAACATCATTCTGTCTCTAGAAGGGGGTGGCACGTAACGCCTATCCAGCTCTTTTATTCTCTCAAAATTTCGCAATATTTTCTCCAACTCTGAGACACTATTACGCCGAACGATGATACATAATGCCTATAATCCGGGGTTAAGCCGCGATACACAATTCGTAACATTTCGAAATCGGTCATCGGTTTACGAAAGTGTTGGGCGATGGACCGTAATTTAATAAATATTCATTGATCTTCTCGCCTTTCGCCTGCGTACGGGCCTTCAACTCGTCATACACGTCCTTCGTCATCTAACGTTTCTAGGAATTCCCTTTGAACAATTTTTTTAAACTGGTCCCAAGTGTTTAATTCAGATTTAACGATCCTAAACCATTGACTTGTCGCACGTCGCAATACACTGGGTATTACTTGCAACAAATCTCGGTCACTAATACCATTCGATTGCCTACAATCGTCTAAACGGTCTAAAAATTCTTCCGGATCCTCCTTCTCCGCGGCCGAAAAACGGAGGTCCCAATCTTTTAATAACTTCACCAGTCTAAAAGCCAGTCCAGAATTATTACCTAACCGGGGGCTAGATAGGACCGAATTGGTCTCGCTCTCTACACTGGAGCACGAGTCGCGGGAGCGGAACTCCATTTGTGCTCCGGCCGTGATGCCCGAACTCACTTCTGTCCCTGGTCTCACCCGGGGCCCTGGTTGCGCCCCACTAGCCAACCTCTGAGCAAAATTGCTCGAAAAATGGCTTCCCCCAGGATCCCCACGCGACTGTGATTGTCGGTCGCTATCATTAAACTGACGAACGGGCGTTTTTACTTCGCCTGGGAGATTAACAAACCCCACTCGGCGCTGTCCCCGCACGGCCGAACTGTTATATCGTTCCTGATTCCGACTGCTTATTGTCTTCGGGATAGTTCCGCTCGACACCAACACAGGGGCAATACCGGGCTCTTTTGTAGGACCGTCTGTAGTTAGTTGGGCCGATGAGAACGGTAAACTATTCGCACCCACGTTAAACCCCCACGAACCAGGCGCAACCTGTGAAGACGAAATACCCTGGGACGCGCACGACCAAGTCGTGCTAGTCGTTGCAGTCATTATGCCACTACCAGCCGTCGTCGTTAACGATGCTGCCGTGGCCGATACCGAGCCTGTAACCATTGCCGCTTGGTCCAAACCACCGCCAGCAAAATTTTCCCCCTCGGATTTAAACTGTGACTGCTCCCCCCCAGGCATCTCTATCACCGTGGTATTACCCTCTACATTGTCACGAATCTCGTCCAAACTACCCTCTCTACTCGCGTTTTCATTGGTCTCTACCGTCTCTACTTCGCTGAACGCTTCTATAGTAAAAATTTGTTGCGAATCCCCCAAATCATAGGCCGGATTCCACGGAACAGACACCTGTTCGCCAAATAAAATTCTCACGCGTAAACGAAGCAAACGCTCTTTAATTACTTGGAAGGTCCCTGAGATACTGACATTTTGCTGCGCTAGTTCTGTCACTACTTCCTCGCGAGTCATAGACTCGATTTGTCTCCAAATGGGCAGAATCGAGTCGTGACCCAATAATTCCAACATACGCCCACGATAGAATTCCATAGCGAAAGCATGAAAGGTCTCTAACCTTTTTGGACAAATCTAAAAACTCCCCCAACATAAAATGCGTCTCTAACACTTATACGAGAAAAAAAAAACTCTTTCTCATTCTCTTTCTTTTACACAAAACAAAACCACACGAACTATATTATTCGCTCGTTGCCCGTGCCGGTCTCTTATTTTGAATGCTTTCTCGGTCTCTACGTCCTTCTACACGGAATTATCTCTGCTGACATAAATACTCGTTCGATGTATAAAATTTTCGTCACGAAAATATTAAATGTGAGATACAAAAATTCCTACCAAGACAATACCGCATTCAACTGTCAATGACACGCCGGCTTGTGATTATTTACACAACGCCGGCTTCAACCGTCAGCCTGCTACTCTCTGCCGACGTCACACCCCACGCTGTACTCCCGCCAAATTCGCCACCCGCCAAAATCAACGCATCTCACGCGAAATCAATTAACCGTTGCTTGACAAATTCCGTGCCGAATACTCAACACCTTCCACTACTCGTAAAAAAAAACACGAATATTTTCTCGGCAGTGCACTTGTATGCAACGAGAAATACCACTATGCACGCGGCGAAAATTTACCTCGCAATTCTTTCAGCGCTACTTTGGGGAGTGGTTCTCTAATTCGGTCACAACTTGGGCATTTCATTGGTCACAAATTGGGCATTTCATTGGTCACAAATTGGGCATTTCATTGGTCACAAATTGGGCATTTCAACAATAAATTTCCTCAAATTATTCTTACACAAAGACAACACAAAATTTTCCTCTGGTCACAATACTGACGTCACAACACTTTAAAATTTTCTGGAGATCTCAGCTTGTGTTCCCCACAAGGGATGCCAATTTATAACGGGACTTTTAAATAGAAAATTAAATAATAAATTAAAGAAGATAGCTATTGCATCGTAGTCCCGAAATTCGATATTTTACCAACTCTAAGTCGCGACTAAACTCTAAAATAAACACACAAAAAGGTCTCAACAAAACAACGCTAACAAAAACGAAAGACAAATTAAAATAAAACAAAGGGGAGGAACTGCTGAGAACACGATCGACGATGCATCGATCTCCAGTCAAAAATAAAATCAAACCTGCGATAAAAACCCTCGCCAACAACCAACGGCGTCCTTTCTGCAACGGCTTTCCGGCGACTCCAAAGAAATAAAGTTCAGAAAGACTCAATAAAACGCTTAAAAAATTCACTAAACTATTATAACTTTATTTTAGAAAATTAAATTAAGAAAAATACAATCAAAATTTATAAATCAAATTTAATGAAATTAATATAAAATCTTAAGAAATGCTCAATTTGGAAAAACTCGACCAGCTCGTAACACTTGCTTGCCGAATAATGATTCTTAATTTATGAACTGGAACCACGAACTCTCAGAAGCCTGCACAATCTCGC